>NC_087514.1:47949150-48273789 GCF_963921805.1 Phalacrocorax carbo
CTGGGTGAACGATCCTGCTTTTGGAAGAACAATACCGTACAACAGAATAAGCTGAAAAGAGCAAACATGCATCAAAGCCTGCAGGTGTAATAAGGCATTTAGCCTCACCTGTTGTTATGTGCAAAGTGAAATGGAAGACGCTTCCTAGCAATGCAGCAACATAGCTACATAGATATATGATATTTAAAACAATGCAAAACTTGCTTTCAAAGCAAAGTGTGGGTTTTTTAGTGCCTCATGCTCAGGTATGAAAGCTGAACTCAGGAGGAGATATTATTTGGGGGGAAAATACCGTTTTACTTCTTCTGTATCTGTATTTTGAAGTTCCCTGTGAATTTTTCTTATGAAGTTCCCTGTAAATTAAACTTTCTATATATTTCTGCTGCACAGCAGAAGATAGAATGTTCTTGTTATATACGGGACAGCAGGGTTTTCTGTGAGAGAGAGGGACAACTATTGCATATATCAACCTGAGTAATGACTCCATTTAGCAAAAAGAATAAATAATAGTCATAAATGACTGGCTGATTCAATAGACATTGAAGTTAACTCCTTTTGCTGTCAGTAGTCAGTGGATCATGACTATGATCCTACACATTGCCATTTCCAAATGCATGCTTTTACCTTGAAGGGAATAATTTAGATTACATCTTACTAAGAATCCATTATATAAATATTTTTAACAGTTTTAGCAATTCATTTCATGTATGTACACATACATGTACTGTAACTTCTAATGAATTACATTGGAATATCATCAATCAATGACATTTTTTCTTTCCTATTTAATAGTATAACTTTTGGTCTCATTTTTGAAAAAGTAATCAGAATTTTAAAGCATCAAACTCTTACTTTGTTCTCTTACACATATTTGTAACGGTTCCTCTGCCATTTCTGGTTAGGTGTTTTTGTAAATGTTCTTGGTATTTGTGGTACATTGTAACATCATTATGGAAAAAAGGCTCCCCAACTTTTAAAAATATAACACCAATTCTTCAGGGATAAAATATGTGCATAAAAACACTTTTTTGGTGAAATATGGAAAGGAATACCTAAAATGTTCTTACAGATTTTATTCGGTATCCGTCCTTTCTTAAGAATGTTTACCATACACACAAACCTCTTACAGAATTTATTAGTTAACAGCTAAGAGATCTGGGGACTTTGACACTGGAGACAGATGAAAATCAGGAAAGCAGCATCAGGAGACTATGACTATTTTCTCTCACACACTGGCTTTTCCCAATGCCCCAGCATGGTTATAGTTTATAACCATTCAACCTTCAGCCTTTCCCACTACAACATGCCATCATATCCGTGAACATACTCACATTCCCTCCTTCGAAAGGAGGCGAGGACATGGTGTGTCCAGCCACTGGGCATTGCACCAGAGCGCTGCTCTGCCCTGAGAATTTTTGCAGCCCCCTTCTGTACATCCTACATATTAGTCTGAGGGAACACAACAGCGCAGCTCACAGTTAGGACACCTCTGTGCTTTATACACCAAGCAGCTGGGCACTACCTCAGTACTCGCGAGGATGAAGAGAAAGTTAAAAGGCTGTCCTGTAAGAAATAAAGCCTGGGAAGACCAGGAGTCATCACCAGGGGTGAAAGGATAAAGCAGTACAAGTGGTAATCAGGTGCAGCAACTTGTGTAGGCAGATTCCCAACAGATGCTTTATGAGGCTATGAGGACCCATCAGAGGAGCTGTAGCTCCAGTCTCCTGCTCATTGTGGCTACAAATATTACTAATAAGAACTACCACGTTCATGATAGCAAACTGCCAGAAAAGGCTGAAGAAATAAGCAAAATCTTTGAAAATGCAGGGCATATCTTCCTCTGATACATCTCTTTATCAATGCAAGAGTAATGGATGTCATCCTGAGCTAAAGTTTCTGGTCTGTATTAGGTAAAGACCAAGTGAAAATGGACACATCTTACTCCTAAGGACAGACCTTCAAATACAGAAAAGATGATTGACTGAATTTTCTGTGGATTTCTGAGATCATGGCAGAATTTTCGAAGGAGTAATTTTCTGGCTGAAGTTACCAAGATCACAGGCATTCTCAGATAATGATTATTAATTTAAATTAATCTGGATCAGGCCCCTCAGTGAACATTGGGAAAGCTCCCTTTATTGCATTAAGTGATAACTTAATTATTTAGGAAGTTACATAATTGTCATGAGATGGAAGAATTACATAGAAAGCAGTTTGACTCCCTGTTACTGTCATTTAGATCTAAACTGCATTACACAAGGATTTTTGACAGAGAAGAGAAGAAGGTAGGAGAAGAATGAGTGTGATTTATAGAAAATAAAAGGTTCACCTGTTTCCTGATTATGGTCATTATCAGTGGTATAATTGTGCATAATCATTGGTCTCATTCCTAGTGTTCATCGCTAGAGGCTGACTAAACTTTGCATCTGCATAGAAATTAAGCTGCCAATATGAGTTCATGTTCATTGGTATGACTAGTGTAAAGTAAACAAAGGGTATTGCTATTCTATATTTAAGGTTGAGAAACCTATTTTGTGAACAGCATGCTATCAGTGAAGACTTCACAGTTATTAAGTAACTGCAGAAGGACATGGTCAGGTCAGTGATGGGTAAGGAAAAAGGTATATATAAAGAGCAGAGCGGTGTTGGGTCACTGATAGGCACTTGCGGTTGTCTCCATCTGGGAAAACTACAATAATTCTCTCTGTATCACGATTCCTGTGTTTTAAAACAAAACAAAAGATGTTGTGTGTATGGGGAAGAAGGGCTGAATGCCAAGCGGTAATTTTAGGATGAAGAATATAGAAAAGTCAGAGCAAAATGGATGATTTAATTTCTCATCATTATTCTACTGAAGAATTAAATTTGCAAGGTCATGTTGCAGCTTATTCAGTCAGCAGCATATCAGTGAAGGTAACTGGATTCAGATGAGTTCCCATCCAAGAGATATTTAAAGAAGCGACTGTTCTCTAAATATATGTACAAAACAGTGTTGTCTAGACTCACATTGCATATTAAATCAAAGCTTGGCTTCCTGGAGTTAAAGGACCTTGGTTTAGGCTCTCTACAAAAAGCCAGCCCAAGTCCTGAGCTCTACCTTCCCAGATTTACTTGATGAGATAACACTGTATTTAATTTTCTATGGCTTACATGTACTATGCATTTACTGAACATATTAGATGAGTACTTTCTCTAATTCATGTATTTAATATATAGCTGTATTTCAGAAGGCTTTGCAGTCAAATGTGGGAAGAAAAATTCGGAACATGGAAGAAAGGAAAGAAGGGCAGTTTAATTATTGTAGAAAAATTCTTATAGGATAATTTCTGAAAAATCTATACTGTAAATATTTCAGGTACTAACAGATTTCCCCTATTAACATTCACCTTTTTTTTTTTTTTTTCTTGACTCCTTCACTGAATTGCAGAGAAAGGTACCATTTTAGATCTTTTGAACTACTTGAGAAATGTCTGTCAGCTGATTGTGATTGAATTTGTTATTAACAGCTGACAGCCTTAGCTTTAGGAATCCAACTGTGATATGTAAAAGTGATATCTCAGGTTTTCCTTTTAGCCAAACACCTAATTTGCAGAGTCTTAAATGATTCAGTTCTTCCTTTTTTCTTTTCTTTTAATTTTTTTTTCCCCCAAATCTATCCAGAACTGCTGGTAGAAGAGCAGCCTGGGTACCTGCAATATGTAGAGAACATCTAGATTTTTATCATCTCTCACAGGGAGAAGAGTTTCAAACAAAATCCAGGTTAGCCTCTGAATGAAAAGCAGAATCCATGTAACAATGAATAGGTAGAAGGGGATGTATCCATCAACTTTATTGCTCTGTAACATCTCCTGCTATGCCCTCATATGGTTAAAACAATATACAGCTTTGGGATAGTTTGTGGAAAATAATATACAAATTCACATGGCAGAAAAAATGCCATGGGGGCAGGAAGTCTTTTTGTCTGTGAGAAAAGGCTGTCTGACAGCAGTGTCCCAGATTCAAGGGGTTCAGGTCTTTCCCTTGTCAAGGTCAGACAAAGGTTTAGCAAACAGCTTTGAAAAACAAGCAGTTGTGAAGGACTTGCAAAACAGAATGATACCACTTCTTCAGCTACCACGTGTATTGTGAAATTTAGTTTGCAAATGATGAGAGCTCAATTTTTTAAGATTACTTGGTGTAAAAATTTTAATCTTAAAAATGTTATACCCATTTGATTTTGTATATACGACAATCTGGCTTTTTATTTCTGTTTTTTAAAAAATGAAAACATTGAAGTGGGGTTATAACAGCTTCTTTAATTTTTTTTTTCTGTATTCTAAATTATGCTTATTCACCCATACATTCCCTCTCTGAGTATTCATTTAGAAGGAAGGTTTTGCAATAGTCACATTTAATTTATCAGGGTGCAATAATTTGTGTTTCCCAATCATCTTGCAGACTTTGGTTCATTATACTATTGTTTCACATGAGTAAGTTAGCAAAGTTTGGATTGATTGACTCTAATTAACTAAAACTGGTTCCAGGCTGTGCATCTATTGTCATGGTAGCTAGCCACAAAGCCCCAAACTGTTCAGTAATGGCAATATAACGTATTATCGATATGAAAACCCAGCAAATGTTTAATGTTGGGCTTGTCAGTGAATGAAAAAAGCAATAGTGGAGGAGGGAGTAAAGGGACATTAGGACAAGCATGTCTCCTAAGGCTTGGGGGAAATGTAGCCTTCCAGAGCTGCTGGTGCCTTGATCTTTTCACTTATTGTCATCTGGGCCTCCAACATGGAAAAAATGCAAGCCAAGCTTGCACACCGCTCTGTAAAAGAAAAATCCAGGTTTTTTTCTTTAAGAAACCTCAAAATGGATGCCTAACTCTAGGCTAAGACCTTCTTGAATAATGTACGTGGACTTCTCCCTCTGTATATTTTAAAGGTAAAAGTATTTTCCCTTGTTTTTGTTAGTCCACTTGCATGAAGTCAGAATCTATTTTCTCTCTATTGCCATCAAGGAGGATCTAACCACTATTAAATGCATCCCCTTACACGTGACATCGGAGAACCTGCTGCACCGAAAGCTTAGGCTAACATGCAAATATTCCTCGCTTGACTTGTTCTTCAGAGTCTTTCTGAAATTAAGCAAAAGCAATGAGGACCTTAGAGGACGAGCTGCCTCCGCTGGCAGCGGTGTGTGGCACATTGGCACGTCCAGAACGTGCAAGTCTGAAAGTGTTAAAGCTTTATACCATCTTTATACTATAGGCTGTCTGCTCTCCAGAGAGGCATCACCTGAAATATCAGCGTCTGTATATCATTACATGGAAAATTATAGTTAGGAGAACACTCGCTGAAGTGCCGGTGTCAAGCAGAAAACTCGGCAATGCCACGACCAGTTTCCTTTGCTCGACGTGCCTGCGTGACTGCATTGCTGCAGCCTCCAATACCTTGCTCGGGAGCTATTTCTAAGACAAGACCTATGGCAGTCAGTGTTTACTACTCCCAAGGAGCAATTCCTCAGTGTGATGTTTAGTCCTTACTGTGCAACATGGGGCTGTCTTCCCTACTTTTAAAGCATGTGATTCAAACAATGATTCAAGTACTGATACGCCAATCGTTTCTAATTTTCCATGTCCTGTAACTGCAGGATGTGCCATAACTGCACTCTTCATCGCGGGGAGTGCAGCCTTCCTTCTACTGATGCTTTTTGTCCCAACCTCGCACTCTTTGCAGCACCTGCAGCCTGCACCTGAACAGAGCCGGTTTCACTTTGCGGTGCCTGGCTGCCCTTGGGGCTGTGCAGGAGGGTCACCCCATCGTCCGCCAGGTGCCTGCCCCTTGGCAGACTGCGGCAGGCCAGAGCCCCGGCCTCATCTGCTCGGAGGCTGAGTCCCCCCTGCACAGGCAGCCTGGCTGCCTCTCGTCTCTTGTCTTTTTTTCAGGCAAAAATTTTCTGCATTCCCATTTGCCAAAATAAGGACTTGGATTTTCATGGCACAACCAGTCTCAGCCTTTAACACGAATAGGCACTAGGGCGAGCAGCACCTGTTATTTTTCCAAAGCGGCACAACTCGTCACAGGCCGTTTCCAAGAAGCTCTTTGTAGTTTCATTTCATCCCCAGCCTGGACGGAGGGATTGAGAGCAAGGCTCGCAGGTAGGAGCTGCGGGGGGCCCTTCGGTCCCGTCGGGCACACGCACGCAGCTCCCATTGACTTCAGTGCAATTTACGTCCCTGGGAGTGATGGAATTGGGTCCCGGAGCCTGGTGCCGGCCCCGCTCTGACTCACTGTGCGCCTCCGGGCGAGTCATTTAACACCAGGCTGTGATACCTCTCATTGAACTACACATTACACCAAAAAGGGTCTTGTGGAAGTCAATGGAGCTACTTGTGGAGCGCTTGTACTTAGTAAGTGTGTCACAATCTGGCCTTCGCTTAAGTTTCCCCTTTTATAGGAAATTACAGACTCATTTCCAAGGTTGTGGGGCTTAATTAGTTTATGTTTGCAAAACACATCTTATTGCCGGTGAAAGGGAATAACCATTATTATGATGATGATGTGTTCAGTGCATGGCAAGGTCTTGGGTCTGTCTAGGCTTTGCTTCATTTATTCTGTATAAAATAAAAAAAGAGGTCCTTCCTTTGCAATCATTTGAAAACCTATTTCTAGGAATGGTGCACTCATTCTTCTGTCAGCAGTGTTAGGGGGGGGAAAAAAATGCAAACTCTTCTTGGGCAAAGTTCCCCGGAGCCTGAGCCCAGGGCACAAAGCCAGTCGCCGCTGCAGGGCGACGGGGACTGACCTGCAAGTGTGGTTCAGATTGACTTGCTGTGCGACACTTTCCCAAACACAAATGCCATTCCCTTTTCCAGACTCAGGATATATTTTTTTGTTAACCCTAACATGCATCATACCTTTAAAACTTGGCATTAGCAAACAGTTTGTTTTCTCATCAGCTGTAATCGGTTTTTTTGAATTCTGTTTTTTGTTGGGTTTTTTTGTTTTTTTAATCCAAGTATGGTTCTCATGGTGTAGTAAATGACATTAGGCTTTTGTAAATTCTTGCAGAATATAACAGATCATTGGTTTTATAACACAGTCACTGCTTTTGCATTCTGATGAGATTATTAGTAGCAGCCTAGAATACAACATCCCTGCATACTGTTAGTTAAAAAAAATAAAAGTTTACTAAATGGTCTCTTGTCAACTGTATCTGAAAATCATTATAGTTTCTTTGGTTTCCTTTACATGGAGGGCTTCTTCTGTGAGCTGGTGGGTTACATCAGTATGAAGTTACAGAATTATTGTAGAGATGCTGTTTATTTCTCTGTAGTTCTGTTTTTCTACAGAAAACCAGTTTTTAAAGTATTTATAAATTGGTTGTAAAAATTGTTCACATGCCCAAGACAAGCAATATGGTATCTGAGCTCAGTAAATATATTTTTCCTTTCATATTTTAACTGCAATTACATTAGACATTTTTATCTCATGTCAAAGCAAATACAAATCAAGCCGTTTTCTGATCTTTTCACACATCCTGTCTTGCAGCCCTTAGGCAGTTTCATTTGCCAATGAAGACACGAACCATCTGATTTTTTCAGGCCAAATTCCCTCTCTTCCACCCTGCATTGCAGCTCCCCGTTGCACATCCGGCGTGTGCCTCCCCCCGATCGCGAGCTGGTGACCCACATGCAGCACCGACCTGGGGCCACTCTTCAGACCCTGCTTACCGGGCAGCGGGGAAGGGGGAATTTTAGCTCAAATATATTTTTAAGAGGATAAAAATGCTGGAATTAAAAGCTGGCTACTGAAATGCAGCATTTTCTCTGCTTCCATACTGTTGTTAACATACATCTGTATTAACGCCATGACAGTCCACCCTACAAATTGATACAATACCAAATAAAGAGCCTGCACTGTGCACTGTAATGACTCTACCGGAGCCATTACATCTGATATAGTCAATATTATACATTTTTTAAAAAATGTATGAATGCATATTTAACTGAGAGATCTGATCTGCTCCAGCAGTTCTGGTCTATCAGAAACATAATATGCATTTTAAAAAACGGCTTGCATACATTTTACATTTTTACCTGAGAAGCTGAACACGAGGTCACATACAAACACTTTATTTTCTATGCCTGCCCGTGACTTGTTTGTTTCCAAACAAAACAATAATAAGTGGGAAAGCTGATGAAGTCCTGGCTCCGTTGCCTTGCTTTGCCACCAACAGCTCTCCCATCCCCTTCACACCTCCTTCCAGCAGATTTTGCTCCATGTCCCTAGCACGGCATACGGGTATGTTTGGTTTTTGTACAGCTGTGAGGAGCGACTGACCTGCGTCTCAGCAGAAGGAGCATTGCCAGGCCTCTGCTGATTTACACTTGTGCAGCTCACAGCCGTGCCACCAGCCGCACACACCCAGGGCGAGCAGCGTGCACCCACATACATGCACACAGAAAGTGGGGGTGTGGGATGACACCAGCGCCCACAGGTTACTTGCGCTGTGCAGGACAGGGGTGAAAGGGAGGGTAACTCAGTTGTAAAACCCCAGCAGATGCATTTCTCTCTTGAATGAGATCATACCCTGTGGTTTTGCAGATAGAGCGAACGGTGCCGTGGGCACATACTTGTGGGGTACATTGGAGTAGGAGCAGCTGATCTGGGGAGATGATTTTGGGATGCCACGAACGGCATCATCCCAGGCTGGGGTCTGGACTTGAGCATTGGGCTTGCTTTTGCACACATTGCTGGTGGGAGGCCTTGAACAGTCCCAGGCACACCCAGCTCTTCTGAATGTGCCGCTGTTCTCCACTGCAACTACTGGTCCACTTGACCTATTTTGAGTGTTGTGAGCAGAGGCCATACAAGTTCAGCCATCCTCATCATGAGAGAAAGGGTAGAAAGAAGGGGTAGAGAGAAAAGGCACCTACACATTTATATTTTGAAAAGCAACCTTTGCTTTTATTGCTACTATGAAAATGTTTACATGTTAAAAATACATGCAAGCAGTCTCACTCTCTTTCCCACCCATATCTGCATGCACAAGTGTCCCCGTACTCTCACCAGGCTAACGCAGAATGCAGTTGAACTCAGTGACTTCCTGGGGACTTGCAACTATTCCTTGTCCTCAGGAAGCATTCCTCCTTCTCGTCACAGCCCTCTTTGGCTTCCTCCTTTTTACCTCTATGGAGCTTTCACATTCTCACACACGTATGCAAAAGTACTAAACACTGCAATCAGTAGAAGAACATACATTATTAACTATTCCTATGCATCCCATGGATGCGCACGGTAGTTTTGAGGCTAAATGTAGCTTACCCACATAACTAGGATTTGGACTGCAATGTCATCAGCGTTGCCAGCTCTGTCACAAATCTTACCCATGAATTTTCCCTGAAAGGACCCGTTCCTGGAGTCAGGTGGTTATGCGAGCATCTTGGGTTGCTAAACAAAAGCTGGTTTCTGTCACATGCAGCTGTGGTTTGAAAACATGTAGCTGAAAAGCTCTAGTATCACGATATTAAGAGTCAGATACGCCTAGCTGTGTTTGTGGTTCTTTCATCAGGCAACACGTGGAGGGGTATACAGGCACACTTTAAGGGGCATGTGGAGGTAACGTGTATACTGTGGGCAAAGTAGGCTGGTGTAAGGCATGCCACATCAGCTCTTCAAACACGTACAAAGGCATATTTCAGAACAGGCTGGCTGGAGATGACAGCTGTAGCTATTTCAGGGACTGTGGGTAAATGTGGATTTCAGAGAAGCAAATAGAGGTGGTAGGGGATTTGGGGGCAGTTTTGAGTGGAGGTGCACTTTCTTAAAACCTGTGCTTCCTGGGTGAGAGGATCTGGGTGTGGGTGCACATGCTATTGGGATATGGACTACTTTAATACTATAATAAAAAAGGTACTAATGCAAGTGCTGAGTGTTTGCTCAGTGCTGTGTAAGTCTGAAGGATGACTGTCCTTTACTGACAGAGCTTCAACCCAGAGACGGCTACCAGCTTAAACCAGTGAGCAACTCAGGACAGCACAGAAGAAACATGTTTTACAAACAGTCCCTGATCTTACAGTTATCTCCCGTTCTCTTATCAGAAGAGTAATTCATTGTGCAAATATTATTAAAGAAGAAATGTATGAAATAATGAGGAATAATTTCTGTCAAATGAATATAAGATGCTAATTGGTGATGTACTGAATCCCAGAGATGCTTGACATGCAAAAAGTGAGTGAAGTACGGCAGAGCATTTGTATAGGCCATCTGGAGATGTACACCATACTCTACACTTGATGAGAAAGTGGCATTAAACTGAAATTTGTGATTCCAAGACCTAAATATGCATCACTCCAGGCTTCAAATTTCATAGATTGCTGGGAAGATCACAGATAAACAGCAATCTGGCACATCTCCGACTAGAGGGAGAGAAATGTTTTGCGCTCCATTCCTTACAAAATTATTAATGATTTGAAGAACTTCCATAAACTTAAGAAGTAAAACTTCAGAGCTCACGTTCCCATTTATGCACAGTTCTGGCTCCTGGGGTAATTTGGCTGTGAAGTCTCTGTGCAGACATGGATATCCAAAATACTGTATCAGCAAACAACGGTACCATTACAGAGGGAACAATATGCAAAGCACAGCCAGAAACATCATAAAAACCTGCATGGTGGTGCCCTCAGTTCTTTCATGACATCAGGATGTCTCTGGCAAGAGAAGGAAAATGTTGTAAAAGCAGGTAGTAGCAGTAGTTGTTCAACAGCTCCTGTTTCTAATTTCCAGAAATCTGTAACTTATGTCACTAAACAATGTTTGTTCTTGCTAAAATTTGCTCTTACAAAGTACTTCTATAGCATATTAAACCTTAAGATGATCCAGATGGTAGTGTCGAAGACATTATATTGCAAATGTATACACTGCTACTTTCTTCATACATTGCCATCAATTCTTTGCAGTGCTGTTGTCCCTACAGGGTATATATGTCCTGAATGTTAGACGCTGTACCAACACAGACCTACGAGTGATTCACAGGCCAGATAGCCCACAAGCTAAGAAGAAAGGGGCAGCACATGGCTGGAAGATGCACAGGGCGGGTCTTTCAGATAGAGGCAAAGCAGAGCTCTCAGCATAGCAGCCATAGAATTAGTGCCACTTTTTATAGGTACATGAGGAAAAAAGCTTAAAGAGAATGAAGTGCAGTGCAGCTGCACTCATCAGGAAGCTTCTCTTCTTCATGTGTATGACCTGCATAGTTTCATTATATCAATCCTCTCCACAGTACATATGCTCTGTGGGATGTCACTGGGGGCAATGGAGGCT
This sequence comes from Phalacrocorax carbo, assembly GCF_963921805.1. NCBI lineage: Eukaryota > Metazoa > Chordata > Aves > Suliformes > Phalacrocoracidae > Phalacrocorax > Phalacrocorax carbo. The sequence goes on from NC_087514.1 coordinate 47,960,460, forward strand.
CTGGTGTTATCCACGTGTTCATGATGTCCAGCTGCCCACTCCACTAGATCAAGATCTAATCATCTTCTAACCACAAGTGCTGAGTGAACCAGAAAAGCAGCTCTGAGAACGCTGAATTCAGGTAAGATTAACTGTACTGTACAACAAAGCAACAATTTATAAGGAGCTAGTCATAAAGGTGATCCTATATTTTATTATGCTGTTACCAGTAGTATGTGAGGCATGTGGTCTCTGAATTATACTCAGTTCCTCATCCCTCTTGAGCATCTAGGTGGTCCAAGGTTTCCAGACAACTGGCCTGTATTTGCCCAAGGCAGATTCATGGCAATGATTGATGCAGTCCAAAATACCCCACCACAGTCCACAACCTACACATCATGCAGAACATGTTGATCAAGGCCTGCCCTAAAGGCTATTCCAGGTTGGCTTCCAATCAGTTTGACCTTTCTTCTTGGAAAATATTTGTATGGTTTGAAGTGGCACAGTATCCATAACTAACAACTTGTCCTATCTTTAAGACCAAACCTTATTTGCGTTGGCCACGTCTCCTGGTGGGACTCGGCATAGACGTGGCAGCATTTGGAGGCAGGGTATTCTTGGTGCAAGGTCTGTCATTCTGGCAGTGGTATTATAGCGATAATTCAAAGAAATTAGTAGATCAAGATAAAGTAGATATTAGACCAGCTGGTATGTTCAGAGTAAATAGTCTCTGAGGTATCCTACAGCTCTTTCTCAGTATTTTGTGTTGGGACAAAATATGGTGCCAAGTATCTTCTCATACAGCCTCTGGCATGTTGTAAGGAATCATTGTCAGAAGACTGAGAGATATTTAACTTCTCCAACATGTTACGGTGTTTGTTTGTTCTGAATATGCAGTTTCATATCTGGTTCCAAAGTATTTGTATCACACCTACTATGATACAAAGCACTGAGCCAGCACAAGTTCATTCAGTTGCTCCAAATTTGTTCACAACTGCAACATAACCTAGATCCTGATGGATCAGGTACTTATACACTGCTCTAATTTTATACTGGATCAGACGTTATCTGTCCTCCTGTGCAAAGCTGGTAGAAACATTGTGTTGTGCTTTCAAACCAGGTCTACAGGAGTGCAGCTGTGTGCTTTGCCTGCTTCACATCTGACCTTTACAGTTTGGGGATCTGCTCCTAAACTGATCCAGGATTAATTAATGTAAAACCATGCTCTATCAGCAAGGACGCCACACTAATGACTCACCAGCCTGCCAGGTGGAAGAGCTCCAGAGATCACCATGTCTGCTCCTCTGCCACATGACGGACGAGTGAAACTAGAAAAAAAATTGGAAAATTTGCCTGAGTTCTTCTTTAAAATTCCCCAGTGGTGGCAACTCCATAATTTCCCTGAACAATTTGTGACTATGCTTCACTGCTCTTGTTGCCAGCAAGGTTTTCCCAATGTCTAAGTGTAGTCTTCATTAATACCTTTTGAATTTATCACTTCCTGTGGTACCAGTTAGGTCATACTCTTAGTATTAGGCTTTGATCATTTATTGTTAACACAGATTTTAATGGATTTGTAGAGTTGTCAGACACAGTGTTTGTGAACAACTTTCAATTGGGTAATTAATCATTGCATTTGTTTTCTGTTATTGTGATTCCAATTCTGCATGTGTATACATGATTGATTTTTAGGCACGCAAATGGTCCCATTAAAGACAATGACACTTGTGAATTTACAGCTGAGCACATACCTATAGGCTTGCAGACTCAGGATTATGGTAGTAATTGTTTAGTTGCATTAAAATACTCTAATTTCAGTTATCTCAGGTTATAGGTAGTCCTTCAAACCAGAAGTGCTGAAAAGTCATTACTGACATTCAGTAACTTTAAAAGTCAGCAACTGGTTTATGGCTACACCAAAATGATCACGGTACTGATACTGTCTCAGACAAAGGGTGCTTTGACAGACACGGTCATCATTAGCGGGTCAGTATATGTAAGAATAAATCACAAAGTATTTCACACTTAATATAGTTTTTATATAGATGATCTACTAGAGATACTCAATATTCCTCCATAATAATTGCAGAAAACATAAAACTTTTGGAAATTAAATATATTATTAAAGGCTGATTTAACTAAGGCAAAAATAATATTAGGTTATGACCTCAAATTAACACTTTAAAGTGGCTGACTTCAGGGAATGGTTTTGAAATATGTTTTATTTGCCCATTCCATGGGCATTGATTAAAAAGTATTCAGACTATTTAGGAAAGTTGCTGAGAGAGATTATTATAAAACATTTTATTGCATTTTGAATGAAGAATACAATTCTATAATAAAATTGCACTAACTGAACTGTCTATTCACTATGCTTTTTAAAAATCTGATCATAAATTTTTAATTTCCTGAGAATCCTAGGTTCTTAATCCTGGTGAAATTTGTCCAATTAATAATTTTGTAGCAGATGCTACAAATGGTTACAAGGTTAGGCAAGGTGCAGATGCCTTGCTCCCAGCTTAAGGATATAAGAGTTAAACGCCACAGGGAAAAACAAAATCCTGGAGAACAGAAGGGATGTACCTGAGAGTGACCCTGATTTTCTTTGCAGTGGGCTCCGTGACTCCTCAGAAAAGGCCCACCCTTGAATTGGAAAATTGCTCAAAAGGCCAAAGAACAGTCAGTCTAAAGGCTGATTTATTCAGGGCTTAGGATCTAAATCAGAGATTCAATGCATTGGAAGAATCTGCCACCACACACAAGAGAAACTGCAAGAACTTGTGTTTCTGCGCTTTTCACTTCTCTTTCAAATGCAGGCTGAACCCTTGCCAGCAGGGAGGGACAACACCACAGTATGCAGCAAGGAGCCAAGTCTCTCCTAATCCCCCCAGTGAAGAATGTGGGAGGGGAGAGCATGTGGTCAGTGTTGTTTTCTCCACGTTAAGGACAGGCAGCTTCAGGGGCTCTTTTACTGGGGAGCTGCCTCACTCTCCCTGACCTCAGCTTCCAGCTGGCCAAGGCAAAAGACAATGCCATTTTCCTGAGTTTCAGGACGTACCTCTATCTGTGCACCAAGATGTGTGTGCCTTTGCCTGCGGTGAGCTTCACAGAGCACGTGAACAGCCTATGCTATTTGTCTCTTGGCACCATAGTACACAGCAGCATCGCGCCGCAAAAGCACCTTGCCCCTCTCCTGTGGCTCCAGGACATTCCCGCATGGCACCAATGCCACAGCCCCTTTGCCCTGAATGGGGTGAAGGATGTCAGTGAGGCTGAGGAATTAGTAGGACTAGCTACTGCCCTCTTCTTTGGGCAGCACTGATGGTGGCAGCAGGACACACTGAACCCAGTGTAGTGGAGCTTGGGCTGAGCTCCTTGCTTTCCTGACAATTAGCCTGGAAACCATCCTATGCTGATCATCTGCTCCCCTTATTAACTCACTGCAGGAGAAAAGCTGAGGGGAGAGGGAGAAAAGAGCAAACTGCTGTTTCTCTGTGGCTGTTCCCTGCCCCACGGGAACCCTGGCAAAGCCCATGTCCTTTCTTGGGCTGGCTGTTGTGGGACAACGCCAACTTCTGCCAACCTCTTCCTGCGAGTTCTGGCACACAGCTAGAGTCCCCATAGGACCCACTGCTGGAAGACACGCACACATAGCCAGAAGCAGCGCAGGGCACATCCTGACTCTTTGCCTCTTGGTGGAGACCTTGCAGCTCACCAGCTGGTCTGCAGGTCTCTGAATTCCCAACACAATTGCTGCACAAGACCTGCAGGAGGGACAAATGCCATGGGGGCCACCAAGTGCAACAGGACTCCCACCACCATCTCCCTCCAGGAAAGCACTGTCCCAGCAGCACTGAAGGTGCCAGCCCTAGCGGTGGTCTGCCCATCTAGCCAATCTGCTCAGCAGCAAAGACAACCCCATAGGCACATCCCCTCCCCTGCTTGCTGAGATGGTGTCCTATCCCCTCCTGACACTTACTAGTTTGCTTTTATCCCTGGTTTTCAATGCTGTGATGGATATGACTGCTGATTCCAGCTCCCTCAGCAACGTGCTACCTTGGCTTTCCATAGTCTGCTGCTGAGCTAACATCTCCCTGTGAGAAAGGGGAGAAGTCTGAGAAAAGAGAGTTGAAATGGAGAAAGAAAACTGGTGTTGCCTATTAAAGCAGACAACATACAAGACTATGTGAATGCAAAAGCCCAGGTAATATAGAAGTTAGGCCCCTCACTTTTAAACAAGCAATAAATAATGTATTAAATTGCAAAGTGGCAATACAAAATATTCTGTCCATCTGACATGATGTTCATCCATTACTTTGGTACATGTAAGTGAGGCCAGGAGGAGAATCTCTTGGAGAGTTTTAACATTTCTTCTTCTCTCACCATCACTCTTTCTGGTTTTATTCTGATGTCTTTTATACTTGCCATTTTCTTGGCAATAGCGGCACAGCATCCATACGAGATTCAAAAGCAAGCAGTCTGACAGCTTTAGACACCTGAGTTCACTAATAAACATCTACCCTTTTTTGGTGAATTGCACGGTGCTACATGCTTCATTTGGATATGCTGGATTCAACCTTGCTTTGGTTAAAGAGGTGTTTAATTAAAAGGACAAAATGTTAGCAATTCAGTAAATATCAAATTAATTTCGAAGACTGTAATTACTAAACATGCATTAGTAAAAGAATCATAGATTATACTCAGAGTTGTTATTTTAAAAATTGCTTAGCTCTTAAGAATGATTTTACAGTGGTTACAGTTTGTCTTGTGGTAGACACATTTCAAGCATTTTACAGTGGGTCCCTGTTCATCACCATTCATCAGACCACAGCATCTGGGGTACATCAGTCCCTCCACTCTAGTCGCCAGTAAAACCTTTGCTGCCATGGTGCCTGCAGTGCCTGCCAGGCTGCCTGCCTGCCTGCAGGTCCCTTCCTAGCACAACAGACACGCTCCCAGTGTTCCCAGCAGTGCAACGTGGAGGGGTGCTGTGAGCAGCGGTAAAGATTGCTGGTGAGGACAGGATCATGAAGGTGTTAACAGTGGCATCATAGCAAGTGTGAGGTGGTTATGTATGGGCTTCTTAATGCTGCTCTTCTGGAAAAATCTGACATAGTGATGCCTCTTTCCACAGAGAGTTTGCATCACCCTATGTCATTCCAGAAGAAGTGTGTGATATAAATGTTGCTTGGTTCAATAGGTTAGCTTTTCAGTTCTCCAGAATTTAAATAATTCTCTAGTAAATCCCATCTGTTATTCAGAGTAATTTCTATTGAATCCCATTGGTTTCACCCCTATTATCTTCTCCAAGTTCCACTGCTCATGGTGAGTCAGCATGGTCTAAAAGGCTGAGTGCGAAGAGCCAGAAATGAGACTTTTTTCCAGGAGGAAAAGTACATAAGCAGGATGTCCTTTCCAGATGCTGAGTTAGGGAATTTCGTTTCGCTTAGCTAAATTCCTCTTGCTGTTTCTGGTAGGTACAAATTTTTCTTTATGTTCTGTCATAAACTCCTCTTCGGTTGTGCACTGCTGAATACTTACCTCCAGCTCCAGGTTGCATTTCAGTGGTAAGAAGAGTCATGTTTGTTTCTGTTTCTTTATGTTTGTAAATGCTTTGGAGTCCTTCTTCACAAAAGGTGCTGCATAAAGTGTAAACTATATTTTAGTATTATGAGCACCATCACTTGCAGGGGAAGTTCTAAATATATTTCACTCCCATTGTAGTCTATCAAATTAATGTAATGATGAACATTAAGGCTTTTTATATATAAGCTGAAGGATGCAAATATTTTTTTCTCCAAATCATATAGAATTTAATAAACCCAAATGCAGAGATAGTCCACAAAGCCCCATCTTAGTCTCTCTAAGATGTCTCTCTAAGATTTTTGTTGCTCTTCTTTTTCTTACAAAAGTACAAAAAGACATGCAGTGGTAGTTGGTTTACAGTGTGGCCAGGTAGATGGCAAAAAAATTTCACCTCTGGAATTCTCCAGTACAATCGTCAAGGGTGAAGAGGTGGGGTTGGGTTTTGGGGTTTGGGTTTTTGGTTTGTTGTTGGTTTTGGTTTGGGGTTTTTTTTTGTTGTTGTTGGTGGTGGTTTTTTGTGGGTGTTTTTTTTTTGTAAATTGGGTGTATTCAATTCTGTATGGTTTGGAGAAAAAAACCTCATTACCCATGGCCAGCTGAGGATGCAGAAGTGTGTGTTTGAGCTCTAGCAATTTTCCTATTCTGCCAAATCTGTAAGCAAGTAGGAGTAACCCTCTTGCTACAGGTTGTTAGAGACTGTAGAGATCTTAGAGACGGTAGAGATTATGCTCAAGGTGGTCAATGGCCCCAGAGTGTTTGAGAGCGCCACGTAATAGCTATGCTGTCCACCTGAAGCTGAACCCTGCATGATTTGCTTGGGCCACATTTTTTACAGCTGAACTTGATGCAAGTAAGGGATAAGGTTGGTTTATGACAGTAAGAGGCTGAAGAAAGCTTGAAGAGCTGTATGGGATGACATGAAAATGGCTGCTAGGACTCAGGGCAAATTCAAAATCTGTATTCTGAATAAAACAGGCCAGGGGCTGTTCTCCAGTCCCAGAGCCACATAGAATGTCACAGCTTGCATCTGCACACCTGGGCTCTCTCTGCTCTCTTGTCCATGCAGGACAGCATGGCTGTACCCAGTAATGGCTTCTGGCTCATGATACCACTTCAACTGCACTGGGGGACTGCCTGGAAGCGCACTCGCTGGCATTGCCCTCATGCCAGAGAGCAATGAAACATGATGGACAGGAGTGGGTAGTGCTTGAGCCAACACCCTGGCTCTGATTTAATTACTGGTACAGGCAGAGCTGAAGTGGACTTCAGTGTACTGTGGAGACCTCCCCTGGTCTCTGCACAGTGACAATGGATAGTTTAGAATAGTAAAACTAATGGTATCTGTGGGTAAGATAGCCAGAGCTCTTGGTAATGGGGTAGACTAAGGAAGCAGCAAACCTCTGGCAAGACTTGAGGGAAAAGTGATCATGGCACCATGATGCACTGCTGCTCTGATACCTCCTGGCCCAAAGCAGTAAAACAGCAGCTTCCCAGCTGTGCAAGCAGGTCAGTGTGCTACACGAGTACTTGTCATCCTTGAAATCTGTCCGTTTTTTCATATCCACCCTATACTTGCCTGCTCCCTGATAGTGCCCTCTCCCAGTACAGGAAAGACATCATCAAACTGGAGGAAGTTCAGTGGAGGCTGGTTGGGGGCTGGAGCACTTGCCCTGTGAGGAGAGGCTGCCAGACCAGTGCTTGTTCAGCCTGGAGATGCGACAGCTTCAAGGGCATCTAACAGCAGCCCTCCAGTACCTATGGGGAAGTCATCAAGAAGGTGGAGCTGGTCTCTTTATAATGGTGCATGGTGAGAATTCGAGAGACAGCAGCCACGAGTTGAAAGTATGACAGCTTCACACTGATATAAGGAGAAAAATTCCCCCAGAAACACAGTAAGGCAGTACCACAGGCTTCCCAGAGAGTTTGGGGCTTTTCAAGACCTGACCAGAGAAATCCCCAAGCACCTGATCTGGGCTTGTGGCTGAGCCTGGCTGAAGAAGAAAGTTGGACTAGAGACCTGCTGAGGTCTCTTCTGACCTAAATTATCCTGTGATCCTACTGAAAGCTTCTTCCTGGCAGAAGCAGTAAGACAACTGCGGCAATAATTATGGCTAAACAGACTGCCACATCATGTTTACAAAAAACATTTTCCAGGATCAGGAAGGTTTCAGAATAATTTTCTTTCTAAAACCCTTTTTTGTGACTTGTCTAAACTTTCTAAAAAAAAAAAAGTTCTTCTATGAGATGAAATGGAAGCTGTGAGAAAATTGGTTTGCATAGAAAGAGGGGGGCAGTTAGAGGAAAACCAAGCACCGGGTGCTCAGCAGGTACTAATTGGGTGGTTAGTTGTGAAGAAACTGTTTCCCCCAGGTACTGGGATAAGGCAGCACAGAAATGACTTGAAATATGGATGTGACCCAATACCTCCCTTTTAATTCAATCTTTTTCCAGCCCATCGCTGGAATTTACACAACGTTTTATTGACTATGGTATCAGAAGCTATCAATTTGCTGCAGCCTCATAAAAATAAAATAGTGATACAGAAGAGAAACTGCTGTGTCAGACACACTTCAGCTATTCCCAGCTTTCCTCAACCCCTTCATCTACCCTCTCATCATAAACATCACTATTCCGTTTGCCTCTTGCTTTGCCTAACCATTAAAACAGGGAAACAAAAACATAGCCCAGAAGCTGTTAACACAAGACCCAAAAATGTGTCAGATATTCCGTGTCTGAAATATTTGTTGGCATCAACTAGTAGGAAGGAACAAACAAGCAAGCAAATGGCATAAAACCAGGTGTGTCTGTGGGTAAGAGAGAGATAAAAGCAAGGCTATATATTTAAAATGGAGCAAGAGTGTTGTATCATACCATGATTGCTGTGGTAATTACCCATTTTAACGCATATTAGTGCAAACAGCTGTGCAAAATTCATATAAATGGTGGAACATAAGTAATACTCTTTAATTTAAAAAATTACAAGGTTTTTCTTTTTGAAGGAGTTAAATGTATTTTTGCTCATCGTGCTTCGTCCCTTATGACATTAATATCTCAAAGGAACAGTAACCAGGGGTGCACAGTAACCATTTACTTCTTGGTTTAATTCCACATGTATTAAAAATACCTTGGTTTGGTGAATTCAATAATATGTTTTGGAACAATACCTTTGTTTTGGCCCTGAAAATCATAGACCTTCTGCATTACCAATGTAGTTTACCATACTTTATGCATGGCCACACATCAAAGACAGAGCATTTAATGAAAAATAAAATAACTTGGGTTTGGGGGAGTTATAATGTTTGTGTTGTGACCGTGCAAAGGGGCTTTGGTAAAATATATTTAATAGCAGGAGCTCCAGGTATTAGCCCTGGGTGACTGGAAGCCATGAGGAACCAAAACATATTATTTTCCATAAAGAGACAAAAATATTTAGGACAAAACATAAAATGAGATCCTAAAGGTATATTTTAGGGTCTGAGCCTAAATAACTTGAGGGGAAGCTCCAGAGCGTGGAGCCCCTGTTAACCTCATCACTCAAACACTTGGGCATACAAACTTCCCCAGGAAGTTTCAACTCCTTCAGTGCATGCATTTGCTAATGAGAATTGCTCCCTTAAGTATATGCCCAAAGAGATAAACTTTATGCTGTATGCCAACTTTATGACGTGATAAAAGTTTGTGTTTGAGGTACCTTACTCATTATCTATTAGGTGGAAGAAAAAGAATAAAACAACCAATTAAACAGTAGCTCTTGCATCTGTATCTTAGCTAACGTGGTAATTGAAAAATGGCCCCCATTTTTCCCTCCCCCACCCATTTCCATGTAGCATTTCAAGAACTCTGTCCAAGAATATCACTATATGAAAAAAAATAATCTCAAAATTATTAAAATCTCTGTGGGAATTCATGATTAATTTTAAGGCCTGGCAGATTAAAATACATTATTATATACACTCTAGTGCATCCTTTCAGATATTTTCAGAATCTGATTTTGCTCTCTTGATACACACCAATGATTCTACATGTATCTAGTAGATTGCAAGGAATAGATTAGCATTAAAGAGGCAGTATTGTGTTGTTAGGTTGTTATGTGTAACTTGTGCTCATACATTAAGAAAAATGTAGCTGGCATTCCCTTGGACATGACCAGACCCCTTAAAAAAAGGAAAAAATTATTAATAGTTGGTTGTAATGCATTTGTAGAGCACTTCTGAAATTTTGACCTTTAGTACATTAACTGGCTGTTTTTATCCAGCTCCCAGGCGGAGTAAGATCTACAGTAGCCTGCTTAGGAAATTGAAATAATGGGCTTATTAGTAGGACTTGTTAAACCTTCAGTTCCTGAACGCTCTACCTTTAGCTCTGAACCTAGCTTTGCAATGGATCTATTGCTCTAAACAGCAAAACCAACAGCACTCAATGTCAAGAAAAGAGGGAAAAAAATGCTTTTTATTTGGGACAGACTGACCGAACTGATCATTACTGCAAAGTCATTCATTCACAGTTTAGATTTATAAATGTTAAGGATCTAGCTTTGGCTGCAGCATCTGGGTCCTGTTATATGCCTGACTAGAAGACTGAGGACCCATCTAGTATCAGTTTTCCACCATTCAGAAACATCTTTGTCCTCCATCCTGACAAGGTAAGTAGACAGAGCTCCTTAAGCCTTTTTTATTAAGGCATGTTTTCTCATATAATTCAATGTAATTATCTTTGACACTCTTTCATGTTCCACCTACAGCTTGGTATCAACCTGTCTGATTTGTAGGCACATAAACAGGACAAGGGACTTTAAATGGCATTATGGCTGACATAACCAAACCCTCTGCCACTGCAGAGTCTCCTGTTTATACGCTCAGAGACCACACTGGGCGTGGGACCAGACTGGAGTTCATGCTCAGTTGACCAGTCATCATGATACCCACCTTCTTCACTGTCACTGTTACAAAGGTGTCCCCTCTCTTTCAAGTATTTTCCCCCAGATTTTGCACATACAGCCTTACAGAAATTATACTGCTTGTTGTACTCGTTGTCCTAGCAATCAGACCATCCTGCAGCAGACATCTCTCCAGTTCATTATTTAACATGGCCCCAGATGTCACGTCATCTGCAAATCTTATTGTAATGATTTTATGTTTTCTTCCATGTCACTGATAATGTTAAGTGATATACAGCCAAGAACCAATCCCTGCAGAACCCCACTAGCAACAAACATGGACAGGGGTGATTGGTGCTTATAATTACATTTTGAGACATACCCTTGAACCAGTTTTAATGCATATAATGTGTGCCATATTGGTTTTGTATTGCTGTAGTGTGTTGATCAAAATGCTTTGAAGTATCAGGTCAAACACTTTACAAAAATTGAAGTATACTATGTCAATATAATTATCAAATAAATCAGTATTATCATTAAAAATGTTAGAAAGTTAGTTTTACAAGAACCATTTTCTATAAAACCATGTTAATTGTCACTAATTACACTACATTATCTATTAATCAAATCCTCTGCCAATGACCCCATTTCAAAACTCTGGACTGACAGCAGACTAAGAAGCCTGGAACTAATGGGATCGTAGTATTTACTCTTTTAAACAGTGCCACAACACTGCCTTTCTGTTCCTTTTCTGCAACATCTGCATTGTTTCAAAAAATACTGAAAATCAATGTTAACCATCTAACGTGGTCCTTGGCAAGCTCTAAATAAAACATCTGATGATTTTAAACCTCTAACCTTATTAATGACTGCCTGCCATCAGCCTGACATGCTGTTGGGAATGCTGGGATTTCAGCAGCAATTTCATATCATATGAATATAGATCTACCTCTTTCCCAAAAGAAAAAGAGAAAGATTTCTTTAATGCTTCCACCCCTTTATACTAGAAATGTTTATTTTAACATTTCCATCTTCTTCTTGAAAAACACCCTTCAGTTTGGATGCTTTTTATTCTTCAAAGTCTAAAAAGATCTTTCTTTTATTTTTTATTTTAACTCCTCTATCGGTACATTTCCTCTTTGAGTCCACTAGCTTTACTACTCAGTTTTCTGTATTTCTCTGCTTTTAATGTATGTTCATTGTTATTGGCATCTCGTTTTTTTCCTTTTTGTTTTGGTGTTTATAGCTGTTTGCATTTCCATGCTTTCTTAGCTCATACAGCCTTTCTTCTGAGGACTTATGTGAATTTGGTGAGGTAGCTACTTCTCAGTTTACAGTTATTCATATTTTTCTGCTTAAATTTTTAGGCTGTGTAAAATACACCTTTTCTATTGCACCAGATAGATGTATTGGGGGTTCAGGCTGTGTTCTGTTTTCACATAACACAGCCAATTTACAATCCTGAGCAGTTGTCAGATTTTATTTCAGACATAAATTTCTCTTCTTCTGTTAGATAAGCTCCAGTATAAATTTCACCATGTTGGATACAACCAGCATGAGTTTTTTATTTTTTTGGAAGTTATGAAGTTGTCATCCATGCTTTTAAAAAATTCTAAGGATATTTTAGTTCTGCCAGCCAGATACTTCCTGCACATGTCAATCAGATTGAAGTCTGTTCCTCTAATACAGCTTTTTTTCCCCCTACATCTTATATATAGTAAGATGTTTAAAGGACTGGCCTTCTTGTTCTCTTGTGTGATTTGGTAGCCCAGAGTAGTTGTCAGTTGTCACTTCATCTTGTTCCTTCTGTGCTATACCTTTGATCATGAGTATTTGAGATCATTTGCTTTAGAGCTGCCAGTAACTTAGAAGCAAGTACTCGTGTAGTTGATGCAGAGTGCTTTTCTTTCTATTCCTTTGAGTGCTTTTCTTTCTTTTTTCTCCTTTGTTCATCTGATTCTTCTGAAAAAAAAATATTAAAAAACCCGAACAAACAAACAAACAAAAACAAACCGAAGAAATCCTAACATACCAGGGATGAAGTCCTTTCTGTTTCATAATAACCACTAGGTCGAATAAAAGCGCTATTCGGTAAGAGGACTGGGGCTTAACACATGTGCTTTGATCTCATTGCACAAAGATGTAAGTAATAGCAAAGCACAAGACAATGCAGAATCAGGCTAAAATGTGGGTAAATTACACACAGTGTTATTTTCAAAGGTGGCTCCCTCTCTGAGTGCCTCAGTCCCTGGTATGCGAGCAGCATGAGAGTATCTACACTGTCAGAGGCACTGCACATCCCATTCCCCCTGTAACTTATTAAGATCTCTGAAATGTAGCTGGACTTCGCTCCCTCCTTTCTGAGCCTTAGGTGTTCTCAAGGTAGAAGTCAAATACCAGCTATTTGAACTCCACCTCCAATCCCTACTCATGAACCCAAACTAGAGACTGGTTTTGCTAGTGTGGCTGTTTTCCTCCCTACACTTCAATGCACCTGCTTCTATGAAGCAGAAGTGGCGATAATGGTGTGGAGAGACCGTACTGTAAGGGCTCTGACATCCGGAGGGATGAGCACTGTAGAAGTATGATTATGGGACATGCTCCTGCAGCTCCAGTGGTACCTTCTGAAAAATGTATAATGTCTCCTGCTGTGAAGGTCAGGAGTGCTGATGACACTTAGCATCTTGCAGGAACTGACCTACTGTCACCCAATAATTATTTTTTTTTTGCTTTCCATTACCTTGGAGATAAGTTGTGTCTGTGTCTTACCTAGTGCAGCTCTGAAGAAAATCTCTCCCTCCTCTGCCTTTCTAATTGCCTGAACCTTGGAGGTCAGTTGGGTAGCCTCAGCATTTTGGAAGATCCCCACAGCTAAGCAGATAGAAGGGGCGAGGCATCTTTGTATCTCCCATAATGACCAGATTGACTGTGTGGGCAAAAGCAGGGAAATAGCCTACGCCTCTTCAATCAGAGAAATAATGTATGTATTCCTAATGAAGGGTTGGAGAAGCTACTCTGCAAGGCATCAGCTCTTGGGTTAGAATAAATCTGTGACACTTGCTCGCTACCCAGATCTGAGACTTACATCCTTACTACAGTTGTTAAAAGAAAGACAGAACAGCAGGTTGATGGGCTGATGCAGTATCCTGCACCACAGGGCTCATCTCACCAGCAACAACAGGAGAACTAGAAAGCCACGAAAAACAAAACGGCAGGGCAGTGATAAAAGGTCAGTCTAGACACAGGAAAGAAAACAGAAAAAAATCAACAAACAGATGTAGTGGTCACTTCTTGAGATGTGTCTGAAGGTTTGCTTTTGAGCTATACTGCAAATTAACTGAAAAGCTCTTTCTTTTAATTTTCTTGCTTATGTGGGTCAGAGGCTGAAGAAATGTACACAAGAAAGTAAGAGGGAAAACTGAATGCAATCAGTCACAAAATGGAAATGAAGATTTAGAAGAGAATCACATGAGAATCTGCCAATAAGTCTTAAAATCACTTTGATTTATAAAAAAAATAATTCTAGCATTGGTGTATATTTTGTTGCCCTTGAAATATTTTGAAGATTTTTTTTCTTTTTTTTTTATTAAAAAAAATCCTGCAAGAACTCAAACAGTTTGCAGTCTGGATTCTTTCCTCCGCAACAAAAATGGCTGAAATTTTTTTCTTTGTGGAAAAACCCAAATCAGGTGTTGAACCATCTGTCTGCTGCATCTCCAGGACTCTCTCCACCTCAGACAGACCTCCTCTTCCTGCCAAACATGTGAGACCTCATCTTATCCACCAACCTGTCCATGCCTGGGTGGGAGGAACCATTATTTTGTGCTGCTGCTTTGCACCAAATTTGAACCTCAGTTTCATCTGCCAGGCGGAAGAAAGAAGTTTAAATATACAGCATCTGCAGTGACTCAATAGGTGCATTTAGTGCTTAGCAGCTTAAATATCTCCACAAGGAGTTTCATCCTGGGTACTTATCTGTCAGTGACCCAAATGGACTAGAGAGGAGGGATTTGGGCATGGAGGAGGTCAGGGTGTGGAAGTTATACTACTCGTGTCAGGAGGTGATCAGAAAGCTGATACTGTGCACTTTCCTGCTCCTCAGTGAACTGATTCACTTTGAATGGTTCATTTATTTATGTGACCATCTAGGGGGAAAAAGTCTTTAATTGCAGGCTCCATAATGTGTTCTTCACATTAAATTCCAAAGTGCTGATTTCAGTTGATTCTGTTTAGAGGTCCATATAGTTTCGTTGGCGAGCTGTGCTCATTCTTTAACTCTCTTGGTTTTGGTGACATTATATTCTTTATAACAACATAAATCACCTCTGGAAGTCAGCTAAATATTATTAACCCCTTTGTACAGAGGAAAAAGAAGTTTAAACACTTTAAAAAAGTAATGTAAATTTGCCCCAGTGCTATCTAAGTAGGGATAAAGCATAACTAAATATAGGAATGAGAAGCGAATTCTGTGTTTTGGAGTAGAGATCACCTTATTAAGCCCTAGTGTTCATGAAGGAAGATCCATATTTTGGCAAGGGTAGATATATTTCCTTCTTTCGTGAGCCAAACTTGGATGCATCAAGCAAGACTTGTTTCTCAGAGGTGACCTGTGATTAGTTGCTTTGAAATTCCTCCCATGAGCACTTGAATATCCAGGACCTGTGCAGTGCTGTTTCCTCCTCCCTCTTCCCACCCTTCAGGAAGCTGGTTTTTGGCCCTCAAAGATATTATCTTCCCACTGCTTTTGTAGATGTTCTTACAATCACCAGGAACTACTGTGCAAAAAGGTCATCCAAATATTTACTGTCTTTTACTGCAGCCAGAAATCAGTCTCCAGGGTGCAGAAAGACCTCCATGAGGACTGAACTGGAAGATCAGGCTTGGAAGGTCAGCTTTTCCCAAAGTTAGAGATTAGTTCTTCAGGAAACAAAGTCCTGCCAAGGACTGTTCCAGCACAAGGATGTTTATTAATGAGCAAACTTGCTCACATCTCTTTTCCAGAAACCCAAATGTTGTATATGACACGTGACCCACCTTCTAGGTTGTGAACTACACTTAAGCCTCTTTCAGAGGTGCTAACCTCAAGGGTGACAGGAAAAACAGTAAGGTGATCTTGCTCTGCAGCTCAAGATTTTGAAAGCATAATAACTGTAACTTTTTAGATAGTCAGAACTTAGTGAACCATTGAAAGTGACCCAGTTCATTGAGCGGAGCTGAACAGATGGAATTCCAGCCTCGCCATGCTTGGGTGACTCTCCGAACAATACAAAATCTTCTTTCAAAGCCGTCTCCACCAAGCTTCCTGCCTCACACACATAACATTTGGGGATGTTCTGGTCACTTCTCAGTTCAGCTCACCATGTTTTGGGGTAGAGTAGGTGACAGACTCTTAGCATTGGACTGTTGCTTGGGGTTTTTCATTAGGGCTTTTAAAACTTCTGTTGTTTTGTTTCAGACTTAAAGAAAAAAAAAAAAAGAATCCTATAGTATGGTCTTTGCTGGAAAATGTCTCACCAGGCTCTAGCCCCTGAAATTCAGTGGCTATTTTCCCTTTTTTCATTTGACTTGCCTACCACCAAATACTGACAAAACATATTTACTGCATTTTTTGTGATTTACAGAAAGCCCCTTGCTCAGCAACTCTGAGGGACATGGTGGCCCCATGGCTGCCAGACAGAAACCACCAGCACCACCTGTGAGCTGGCTGCTACAGCAGGGAGATGAGAGGGAAGATAAAATAATTGTGGGGAAAGTAGGAATAAATATGGCCAGAAAGCTGCCATCACTTCTTATGGGACAAGAGCAGAGAAAGATGATGGATGGAAGGCTTTGGGTAAGGTATTGATTTGCTAAATCAGAGCTGAGTGCGGCAAAGACCTCCTCTTGGAGCTGTAGTATTGCAAGTTCTCCTAAGAGCAAACTGTCCAGGGCTCTGATGCTTGTGGACTGACAGCGAGAAGCAAGCTTGGGTGAGGCAGGCTTCAAGCTAAGTGCAGGAAGGTGTGCACAGAAATACTGTAGGGCTTTAATCTTCCCACATAACTCAATACCTTAGAAAACTGGCTCTATTTCAGATTCATTTTGAAGTGCCTCTAGCAAGCTCTCCACTTCTCTTGGTTAGAAAAGTTTCAGGGGCTCAGTGTTTGTTTCTTTTATAGTAAACTGGGAGCTTATTGATTAGATATGGCTTGGGAAGAGAAGAACCTGTATTAGTACAACAAAGAATGACTACAAAAAGCCAGTATGCTGAAAGCATGTAACCTGGAATGTATCAGATCAGCAGAGGAAGGGCTGTCACTCAAATGCTTTTCACCTGCACTTTGTTCACTGACTTTAAGTCTGTCTATGTGGTAATGGGAGACAGCAGAGGTACCTGTAATCTAAATAACCCCAGTACCAACAGTTGCTAATAACCTTAACTAGGTCCTTGGCATCTGGGCAAATTTCTACCTTCCTGGAAAGGTTTTAATCAACTTGTACGTCTCTCCTTCTCCTGTTCCACTTTGTGTGTACAACACTTAGGTTACAGATAGCTCTGCTGTATGCAAACGGCTGCAGCCACACCTGTAACAGCACTGTTCATCGCACAGCCTTGGTCAGCAGCCTGTCCTCGGACAGGCACCCAATGCTGAGTCATGAGCACATCTGCTCTTTTTTGGAGAGTTGGCAGAGATACCTGCTGTATTACCTCCTAGCTGAACCAAGAAGGGAAATTAAATGCAATGAACTTATCGATCATCAAAAATAGTAACTCACAGGAGAGGAATTCTCCTCTGGTAGCTGACAGCTCAGACTATAAAACACTGGAGGATGCTCCAGTGGCTGGGTGAGTTTTACACCCATCCTCTGACCTCACCAAGTACTCCTCTTTGGGCTACTCCGGGATATATACATGGTAGGTGAGCCACACTGTAGCCCTGTGGTAGGCAAGGATCATACAGGTCTGTTACCATACACTGTATGGTGTGGCAAAGCTGAGGGTAATGTGGCCGGACGGGTTGCTGGTCTGAACCAGGACACTTGACATCAGGCTATCCTGGCTATGCTGCTCCATGCAGCCCCTGAACCTTGCAGCAGGCACCCTGCAGTCTGGGGGCAGCCATCCCCTGGCCCCCACCATCAGCACAGTCAGGGTTCAACTCACCGGCTCATAACCACTTGGATGTGATTTCCTTGCCAGACAGAGGGGAGGGGAGGCAATACCAACAGCTCCTGCCCAGAGCACCTTCCCCTCTTGGTAAGCTGTAGATGCTCTTCTGGAGGCAAATAATCTTATCTGAGCCTTTGCCCCAGCCACAGTGACATCCATTTAACCTATAGAGAGATGCAAAAAGCAATGAACTTTTTTGATCCAGCAGGAAGTCGGACAAGGAGAAACTATCCCCAGTATATTAATGCCTGGCATGAGCCTAGTAAGTGTTATAATTACATGGCATTAATTAGTGCTGGAAGAGACTGTCATGTTTTATACCGAGCCTTTGGTTAAAGGATAGGAGCAGAATACTTTTCTTGAAAAAAATCCCATGTATATTTTCTTGTTTTACTAGTAGGGATTTTTAATCAGTTGAATGAACTTGTATGTACTAGTTAACTTTGCTGGAGTTTAGTGGTTGTATTTAAAGCAGATTTTATCCTAGAATGATATTAATTTGATAGGATCCCTGATCTGTAAAACCATTGGTTATCTTGGTCTCTCCTGATAAGAAAAAAAAAGTGCCGAGGGTTTCCAGTTGGTGAGCACATTTGGGCAGAATCTTTCACACGTCACAAATTGCAGATGGGAGGCAGTGATCTCGAACATGCAGTCACATTGCGTGACCATCTGACACCTTCCATTTAGAAAAATAATACTTTCCTCACAGCATACGCTCCCTGCTGCAACCAGCACCAAAAATTATGCCTGGGAGAGCTGTTCCTCCTAGACTAAGGTCTTAAATATTTCTTAGGCTGCTTTTAAAAGATTCATGCAGCAGCACCACCTCACTCACATCCTGCTAAACCAGAGAAAATACTGAAATTCTTCCCCAGACAGTGTTAATCACAAAATAGCTGAAAAGAACAAAAGGGGGAAAAAGACAGCAGGAAAATTATATACTCACACTAGCGAGGTGAACAATGGAAGGCTCTTGTTGTGTGTGTAATTCAGACATGCCCATGTAAAACACTGCATGGAGTTATTTCCTATCACCTCCAGTTTCTCAGCTGCATAAAATCCCACAACTGTGGGGAAGTTCAGCTTTCAAGCACCCTGGTTTTGTGCATAATTCCTTTTGACAATGTGGTGTACTGATGCTCATTCATTTGAAATAGCAATGACCATTTCAGGGTGTCCTTTGCTATATATTGAGGTGTCAGTAGTGATAAAAAAAAAATCTTTACTATTTAAGGACAAAGCCGTGTGAATTTAAAGGCTGGCATCTCCCTCTAGCATATTGTGTCCTCTTTGTTACTATGTCCTAGTAAATACCAGGAATGAAAATTAACCAACATACATTCTTTCTACCCAAATCACAAGACTGACTAGGAACACATTTTTTAACCCATGGTTTCATCAGAGTAGGGTGGTGAAACCCAAAACAGGAGGCAACTCCTGCTGTCCTACCTGACCTTACCAACTGTAGCTATCTTAAAGACTGGGCCATGCTTTCCTGTTCATCTGCCAAGCAGATGTGCCCCAGCAGCCAAGCACTTAATTTCTGCAGAGTGCCTTCCTCCCCACATCACACCATCACCATCCCATATCTGTTTTCAGTCTCTGTGTTCCCAAGTGCCATTGCTATACATGAAAAAGAGGTGCCTGTGTGGCTGTTAAAATGTGGGCATCTTCCTTGGAGAGCGGGTACTGGTTGGTTGTTGTAGTGGTGAAATTTAACGAATTGATGGTAGCATAAATATATCTCCCTGCTCTAAACAAGGATATGCCCCTCTGGCTGCCATGGATGTGACGTGAGCTGTGGCATGGACCTGCAAGTCTCTCACGCCCACCTCGGAGGGCTAAGACAGGCCCCAGGGCACATCTCCTCCCAACACCCTAGCAGGGACTCCTCCAGCCTCTGGGAGTTTCAATGACAGTTTTGGCTCACTGCAGATTTCTGGCCATCAGGGCTGGCCTGAACCCACCAAGCAGTGTTACAAATACCCATCATGCAGAAATAGCAATTAATGTCTGTCACCATGGGCCAATTTTGAACTCATGAACCAGAGAAGAAAGGTTCTATCCTCTCTCCTGTCTTCTGGCACAGCCTTTCAACACCCCAAGCCCTGAACCAGCTCTTTGAGAGATTAACTTCTCTGAGCTCCCATCTTGTACTTTCCAGCCCAGGCCTCCATAGACCTCCTTCTTCCCACAGCGTCCTCTCCTGCGAGGTCCTGCTTGCTAAGCAAGTGCAATGCCGCAGCTATGTGAAGAATTTGTGCTACTTCCACAAGGCAAATGTGACATCTGGGCACAGTGTAACCCCCTTCCTCACTTCTGGCTGAACTCACAGGATGGTAAGCATCCTCCTTGGCAAAGCTGAGCGTGCTGCACCTCTAGTGCTGAGGCTACATACGGTGTATAGGTCTGCACCAGGATGTACAGGCTAGGAAAGTACCATGCATCGAAGCTGGGAGGACAGGGAAGCTCTAGTTCATGGCAGACTGCCAAGATCAAAGTGAGGTAGATGTGCAGCTGCTTAACTGCTCCTCTAGCCACTGCTGTGGACGTGCACACCACTGCATCTGATGCCAGCATGTCTCCATGCACCCTTGCAGGTTGGTCTCACCTGTGTGGTGTCTGGCAAGACAGAGGCCCCTTCTGCCCTTTCCACCAGCAGCCATGCTATATATGCTGCTTCTTCCTAGCCCCACAATTAGCTCCTCCATCTAACTACGTGTTCACTGGACTGCCTTGTCCAGCCTTCTCAAAAAGGAGATGTTGCAGTTGTAGGGTGTTGCAGGGCTGATCAAAGGGTCCACTTTGGGCCCCAAGACAATATTTCTCCCCTTGGAGCCAAAAGTGTCAGATCCTGATGCATCTCCCTCCTGGGAAAATTTAAGCAGAATATGGACCTCAACTTTTTATTTAACAATTTATAGGGACCTACTTAGATCACCACAGCCTGTGATTGTTGCCTAGTGAGGATTACAGGCCTCAAGTTTAGTTCCCAAAAGCAAAGATCAAGTGGTGGTCGTAATGCTCATCAGAGAAAAAAAAAAGACCTAGTGACTTCCCAGAATGAGCCCTCCTTCCCCCTGGTGGTACCTCCTGCAGTGGGGGGCCTGGGGGGACTCAGAATGAGAGATGAGTCCTCCCTATGGCTCAGGACAGCCTGTGTTATTCTGGGGCAACTGGTTGGATACCTGAAATCCAGACTTTTCCCCCTTGAATCCCACTTTTGTGATCTGTTAGCTTAAAAGTTGTGACCTGCTACTTATATCTCATCCTTGTGCCTGCCAGGAGTCACCGCCGTGTCTGGATCAGTAAGGCTGAGCCAACTGGTGAACTTGTCTCATTATCTCCTTGCCGAAAACTTACAAGCGTTACTTATTCTTGGATACTTGTAGTATTTATGCTTTTCCTACCCAGAAGATTAGCTCAGGCATAGCAGAGCTGAGAACACAAACCCATCTTTTGGCATTAACTTAGCCTGGGCTGGCTGTCATTTTACAGTAGTTGCACAAGAAGAGTAACTAGCAACAGCACTTACAAACCATGGACTATATTGTATTAGTTTAGCTCATATTGTTTCCTTTAAATTTATATTGTGCTTTAAATGCCAGCCATTAAAATTATTAGGGAAAGGTTTGTCCTCAGTTTATAGCCCTTCTCTCCAGCAGCTCCTAAGAGAAGATTGTCCTCATCTCTCTTTATTTGGGCACCAGAAGTCAGAGAAAGTGTCCAGAGGGTCATAACACAGCCTGGAGCTGTTTCACTTCCAGACAAGATTTCCATTGGAAATCCAGGTACGGAACCAGGCAAAGTGCATTAGAAAGCTACATTTCATTTGATCCACCTATTCATCCTATCCTGACCCCCACCCTAAATCTTTGATGTCTGTCTGGGTGCAGTGATGCAAGAGGGAATAAGGGACTAATATCGTCTTTGGCGGTAGATTATTCTGGGTTGCCATCTAAGACTAAGGAAAGCCGTTCCTTCTTCTAGAAGAGTACTTTATTAATGTATTCTTTTTGACTCTTATTATTCTCTCTCATGTGTTGCTTTGCATTTTTCTAGCCTGTCCTCACATTTCCTGTAAAACACAGCTCTTAAATAGCTTCAGCCGTGCATAAGAACTTTCTGTGGATGTTCTTAATCTGTGAAAACAAGATCTGTAGCAGGAAAACTAATGCAGCCCTAAGCCGAGAGATGCCGGTGACACTTCTTCAGGGCCTTTAAACTGGTGAATATGATCTTATTTTGGCTTGTGGCAAATCCCAGTGATAAAATGTCAGCATTGTTTACACAGAAGTATCCCTACCATAAACAGTGCAAAATTAACCCTTTCCAGCACCCCTGTGAGGATAGAACAGAGCTGTTATTTTCTTCTGTGAGGATCAGGCTGGTGGAAAAGGAAGAAAGAGCCGTGGAATTATTGCCAAATGCCAACCTGGAAGGCAGAGACCCTGTGAAGCTGACCACACTGTGTGACAAATTGAACAAGATATGAGTTTCTTGAGTTGTCCTGGGCAGAGTTTTCCAGGCACGCCTGGTGAGGGCCATGTCACAATTTGTCCAGAATTGCTCGATAGAAGTTTGAACCAAAATCACAGTTACCTTCCAGGCTCAACTTTGCCATTACATATGTGATGCCAAGAGCTCTCAGCTTCTGTGGCAGAGTTTAGGTGTGAGACAAGGCTGGACAAAGTTTCCATGGGAAACTTGAAATTTATTTTGCCACATAACCCTCTGACAGTGCATTAACAGCATGCGTGGTGGTCTAGGAACATAAGGCAGACATATACCATCTCAAGGAGTAGGCAGCCCTAAAGAAGATAACAGGATCCTTCTGTTAAAGGTCCTGGCTTTGTTGAGTATTAGGTCTACAGTGTATGTTATATCACTGCAATGACTGAAAAAGTCGGTGAGAGAAGCATGTGCAAGAGCAGGGAGTGGGCAGCCAGAGCTGAGCAAGCTGGCAGGCAGCAAGATGGGAGAAATACACAAGTGGTAGAAAAGCATAAACACTTCCCTCAGGAAGAAACGCATCAAAAAGGCCTAGAAGATCCACTTGTAAGAGAGCCAGTGGGTGTGTCTGAGTGAGGAGAGCTGAAGGTGTCTCCGCAGGGGGAAATCAGCAGGTAACAGGTACAATGGTGTCCGATGTGAGGTTAAGATAAAGGGGGAGGTAGGAGAGGGAAAAACCAAAATGTTTTGGTGAGACATGATGCAGATGAGAACTTCTTGTAACTGCAACAGTAGAAAAAACATGAGGAAAGAAGGATTTTAGGAGTGTCAGGGAGGGTGAAAGAATGGAACTAGTCCCTGCATGAGCCTGGGAGAGCAGAACAAGGACACCCCAGGTCTGTACGATGGGAAAGCACAAGCTGATGGCAGCAGCCCAACCACACGGATGAAAAACTCCTCTGTTGTCTCAGGGCTCTTGCTGGAGGTGGAGATGGAGCTCTGGCAATAGCTTCAGCTGGAAACTGTGGTGGAAAATCACAGAACCTCTCCTGCACTGCAGCAAGAAAAGTTTGTGAACTGTGTCACCCTGAGGTCAGGAGATAACAGGAGCAAAGGATGCCTTGCACAAAAGGGAAAACTTAGGGAGGCAGAAAGCCTTGTGCAAACTTAACATTTTATTGTTGCTAACTCAAATAGTTGTAAAGCTGAATTGTAGGAATAGGCCAGCTTTGCGCTGATGTGCCAGTACTTATATAGGATTATAGGCTTTGTTGCTTTCTTGTAGGCTTTGGTTGGGGCAAAGAGGAGTGCTAGCTGTGCCTGGGAAGCTGTGCTGTTCCCTAGACTGGCAAGGGAGGAAAGTGTTAATGAGGAAAAATTTACTTAGAGCTATTACCCTGGGTCTTTCAGAGACTTTATTACAGCATCACCATCTTTCTTCTTCCAGATGTGCTGAGCAATTCTAGTTCCTGTGAAAGTTTAAGGTAAGTACAGGCACTTAGCTGCTTTGAAAATTATGCAATATCATAACCCTTATGTGACCTCAGTCCTTAAATGCTGTATGGACACAACTGGCCTATGCCTCTTGACTCCGAAATGCAAGCTGAAACATCAAATGCACTTTAGATTACAGTCTCTGTGTCTCAGCTCATGCTTTGGCAAAATACAGGTACCTTTTACACACAGACAAGTGTGAAAAGACATAGAACTTCATACTGATGCAAGACACACTGAAGAGCCAAAAAAAAAAACAGTGAGAAGAAAGAGAAAAATAGCAACAGGAGGTCTGACAAAAAAAAATGGGTGAGAAAAGCAGAATGAGTGCATTGAAAAAAAATATATTCCTGTATAGGGATGGAGGACAGGCACAGATAAGGGGCAAACTGGTGCCAACAGGATCTTGTTGAAATGTCCCATACACTTTTCTCTCCCTTGCCGCAGTGACTGCTCCAGTGAGCAGGGATCAGGCGCTGCAGGGGCTGAAGCCTGCTGCAGGTGGGCAGAGCAGGAGCTCAGGGGCCAGCGGCAGAGCCCGGCTGTGCCTGCTGGCTGCCGTGCGAACAGTGCTTTCCAACTGGGGTTAGAGTCAGGAGGCAATTCACTCTAGTGGGTTCATTAAATTGTGTGGTTGCATATCAAAAACATTCAGCAAATCCAGCCAGCGTTCTCTGTGCTGTACAATGTCACAGGAGAAAGAATAGACAAAAATGTGTTAAGCTGGGGACAGGAGGGGGCTAGTTGTTCCCTTCCCGACACACTCTTTTAGGGCTTTGCTTTAGGTTTCAAATGCCCTTTATATAGAAAGAAACTGCAGTCCTGTTCCTGAGGCTTTTGAGTATCCAAACCCCTCTCTTCTTGCTTTTTGGTCACTGGTTGTGCTCCTCGGGGGCCATTTCGTCATGTTGTAAGGTAAGACAAGGCTGTGACCCAGATTCTGGTCTCTTGGGTGCTGTGGCTCAGCTGCATATACTAATGTTGCTTGGGGTTTCACTGTTTCCGCCCTTCCTACTGTTCTTGTAAATTTGATTTCCCACTGCAACACATAAAGAGCAACAATACATGCTCCGAGGCATCGTCTCTCATCTCTTTGTCCTCAGCCATGAGAAAAAGTCCCTTTTAAAAACACTTTGCTTGTATTCATTTGGCTTCTGCTTTTTTCATATTATTCGATATTTTTGTTGCATTTTTTTCTGGGGTCCTTAGATAAACCACAGAACACTAAACAGAGCTGCAGTTGCTTCCTGGGACAATAAAAGCTTAGGGTCAAATGAAGAAGAAAACGTTACTTCAAGGTAGGCCTATAAAATCTCGTGCATTTCAGGGGCAGCGCGGGATTCTGTGGTACAAATGTCTGACTAACAGCTGGTTGCCATGTCCTACAAACACTTTTCCTCCTGCAAGCACATTGGAAGGCGTTTTAAGGCCAGTGCTGGCTAGGGAGAGTCAACCCAACAGGCAGCACCGAAGGATCACGGGAGTCCTGAATGCAGAATAATTCTCAGAGGAGCCTTTTGTATTTCACATGTCACAGTATTCTTCAGAATGTCATAGTGCTTTACACCAAATAAAATATATTTTGTATATATGGTATTCTACATTTTTCACGGTTTCCTTAGAGGGTCCTCTCTGTCTCTCTCCACTTGTTTACTCAAGGGCAAGCAACTGGAATTACATAACCTTTGCGCTCATCAATCCAGAGAACAAATTATTGCCTGCACCTCTTTCTGGTTACCTATAGAGGAATGAGAGCAAAACGAGCCTAGTGCCAGGCACAGCATTAGAGGAGAATTCCCCTCTTTAAAGCCACGGTCAACTTATTGTCATGACAGACAATAATAATGCTAAAGGTGAAACAGACATTGTGATGACAGCTTTGGTTCCTTAGAAAGGGATAAAGGATTTTAAAAGATTCTAAAATATTTTCCAAAGAAATCACTTTGCCCATGACAGAAATGTGGCAACTGGGGTGGTAAGACACCACAGCTGAGGAATAACAGCTCACCGCTTCATTCCAGTGTCTGTAAGGGACATGTGACCATCTGATCCCATTTCAGCAGATAATCCTCTATGCAAATATTGTCTATTTGTCATTTCTTTCTTAAAAAACAGAAGAGAAGCTTCTGAATGTCACATCTGCCCCACACCAATATTTTTTAAAGTCTTGAAGGTTTCTGCCCGACGCCTTCTCTGCGTGAAGTTCCTTTCTTCAGACAACTCAAGAATACTTTGCAAATATTTTTATTGTAATTCCGGTGGCCACAGCATAGGGAGTATTCAGAAGGATGCGGCTCGCTGGACTGGAGCGATGGGGAGGGTGGAATTCAGCCCCCTGCACACTTCACCAGGCTGTGCCCTGCCAAGCTTTCTTCTGCCTTGCCTCCTTGGAGCTGCCCTGTGCTTGCAAGTTAAAAGAAAACTGCAGCCACGTTACAGAGGCCAGCAGCATGAAAGTACAGTGCGAGAAGCACTTGTCAGCATGAATAAACAGTGAAATGCATTTTTTTTAAAGTTGCTAATTCCACTTGGCATTTCTGAGCCTAGCGTTGGAAACATCCATCTTGTTAAAAAGTGGTGTCATTTGTGACACTAGTAGTATTAGAAGAGACTGCAAACGAGTTTTCAACCTGCTTTAATAATGATTTAACAACCAGGAGAATAATCAATATTTTAGGGATAAATTTTCCACCATGCCTCTAGCAGACTCCATTTGTGCCCATACAGAACCGTGTCTACAGATCTGCAGGTGAAAATACCTGAGTGCACGTGTCAAAAATGTACACGTGAAATATTACACCTGCAACACTTACTGCCCAACACAGAGTTTATATTCTGAACTGAATTTAAAATCCCTTTGTCTTTCCCCAGTCCCTGATAAAACCAATCCCACCTATCTCTCTGATGAATCTATAAAATTAATCTTTATACCTGTTTTCTCTTACATATTCTTGTGTTTAAAAACAGCAAAAAACTGGGGAGTTTTTGGTATAGCACAATATCTAGCACAGGCACCATAATGTCATTTACTGATAGTATTGGATGACATTTGGATTTCACATCCTGGTCACAAAATGAGATTATGGCATTCTAAACTGCTTGGGTAATTGATGTGCAGATGCTTTTTTAAAAAGTGGATCATCCAAACTGATTGGTTTACAAAGAAAAAAAAATAAAGGAAAGGAGCTCGGGTTTCTTCCTTTTTTAATGCTGATTCATTCCATGCCATTGAAAGCAGGAGCCTTTGAAACGGCTTTGGGGTATTATTTGTTTGTCTGTTTTTGCTGAGTGAATTGTTCTTATGTAATTTCACTCCTACATAGGAGATATTCTTACAAGATTATTTAGTCACAAGACAAAATTCCTGAAAATGTCATAGGTTAAGTGTGGAATTTACACCCTCTTTCCTTGGGAGAAATAGACTTGTATTTTCTGAAGTAGCAATTAGATTATTTAGGGTCTTTAGTTAGGCTTTTTTTTTTTTTTACTGAATAGATGCTCTGAATTTCCAAACCTGAGTCACTAAAACCTTGGTCTTGCAGCAAAACTCTATGTATGACTTCATTTCCCTAAGGGTCTTTTTAATATATCACCAAGCTAGATGACTTCACTTTAGGCTCCAGAATACTCACGTTATTATTGATAGTAAGTCATACTAATGCTAATAGTAACAAAATGAACTTTGATTGCTTTATGAGAAGCTTAAAATAAAAAGATTATATTAGATAATCTTTTAGATAATTAGAAAATAATTAGACAAGGTATATCCAAAGGGCCAATTTTTGAGGGGCCTTGCTCCATGTATGTTCAATTAATTAAATCACATTCCCACTCTGAAGTTAATGGGAGTCCCTTTATCTATAGCAATGTAGGATTTGACCCAAAACTGTGGACACCACAATACTGATCAATAATTTTGCCCATCTTTTTGTCACAATTAAAATTCTTGTGGGTATTTGGCCAGTGAATGTCTTGTGGCAGTAATGTTTAAAATTATACCTTTATGTCTAACAAGAATAATAGCTACATTTTCATTTTAGAGCACACGTGATAACCATGCCTTTGGGAACTGATGCTTAGCTCACCTGGAGCTGGATTAGTGACTATTATTAGCGACAAGGCAATCGGATTACACCACGCAGGAGCTGGTCTGAACTTTAGCTCAAAGCTTGTTGTCTTATACAATAATGTGTAAAAAGAACTAAATGACCTTTCACTTCTCATTTTCCTCAGACCTTCTCAGTCTGGAGGTAGACCAGGTGTCATGAAACACAACTGGGGAAGCCAAGACCACACGATCGGGTTTATGACAGGGGGGCTGTGAGGCAAGGGAGGGGGTGGCAGAGCTGCTGGGGATCTGCTGGAGTCCCTGCCTTGGGATGCTGGGCAGAAAAACCTGGTCCAGTCTGCAAGCTGCAGGTGGGCAGTCCTGGGCCAGGTGTGGTGGAAAGCTTCAGCAGTGACGGGAAAGAGATGTGTGCTCGGGGAGGGCACTGTGTGCCTCTCTGTCGCTGCATGGCAGTCAGCTTTGTGAAGAGTTTAGGTAGGAGGAGAAAAGGTCCCTCGCCTGCAGGACAGATATTTGGTGGAGCAGCATTTCTTAGCAAGTGGCAGAAATGAATAGGGAGGTGGTGACCAGCTGTGGATAGAGCACAGAACAAAATGGAGTCAAACTGCAAGTGAGAAGTGAAAACTGGGAAATCCCAACACTGGGATTTTGCTTAATGATGTTCTACAGGAAAAGCTAGCTCAGATGGGGCATCTGAGATGGAAGTTGACAGTCGGAGTCCCAGAAAGCTAAATGTTTTCTTTCCTCTAGTCTTTACTCTCAATTTATCTCAGACTTCATTTGAAACCAGAACAGTATGGAAAGGAATATGCTGTTTCTGACTACCGTTCACTAATCCTCAGAAAACAACGGCTGTGACCCTACTAGTCATTCAAGATATTATTGTCTTGGAGGATTTGTGTGTCCATATACAGGCGTGCATGTGTGGAGCTGGTATCTGAGATAGCCTGCACTCCCATCCCTAGTAGAAAGCACCAGCCTGATATTTCTAACCTGCCAAATTTGGAAATCTGTGAAGTAGAGAAAGTATTTTCTTGTGTGTTGTGCAGGAAGACCCTTTTGGGAAGTTGAAAGGTTTAGGCAGGATGTCATAGGTATGAATGTTTCCAGGTATTTGAGCGAGTGTCTACTTGTACTCTTACAAAGTATTCAAGTACCATCTTCTCCAAGCTCAAGATTGGTGCATCCCTAGGAGGAAGAAGTCAAGCAAAGGAGCCAGGAGACCTGCATGGATGAGTGAAGAGCTTCTAGGAAAATTTAAATGGAAGATGGAGGTTTACAGTATGTGCAAAAGGGACTAGCCACTTGGGAGGAATATAGGAACATTGTAAGTGTATGCAGAGATGGAACAAGGAAGGCCAAGGCCCACTTGGAACTAAATCTGGCAAGGGATGTCAAGGATAACAAGAAGAGCTTCTTTAAATACATCAGCAGTAAAAGGAAGACTGGGGATACAGTGGGCCCGCTGCTTAACAAGGCAGGGGCCCTGCTGACACAGAATGCAGAGAAGGCGGAGCTCCTGAATGCCTTTTTTGCTTCAGTCTTTACTGCTAAGGCTGGCCCTCAGGCATCCCAGCCGCAGAGGTGAGACAGAAGATCTAGAGAAAGTAAGGCTTCCCCTTGGTTGAGGAGGACTGGGTCAGAGATCATTTAGGTAAACAATCCTTGCAAATCCATGGGCCCCAATGGGATGCACTCATGGGAGTGCTGAGGGAGCTGGTGGATGCTGTCACTAAGCCACTCTCCATCATCTTTGAAAGGTCATAGAGGACAGGAGAGGTGCCCGAGGACAGGAGAGGTGCCCAAGGACTGGAGGGTAGCCAATGTCACTCCAGTCTTCAAAAA
Organism: Phalacrocorax carbo; assembly: GCF_963921805.1. Classification (NCBI taxonomy): domain Eukaryota; kingdom Metazoa; phylum Chordata; class Aves; order Suliformes; family Phalacrocoracidae; genus Phalacrocorax; species Phalacrocorax carbo. The sequence continues at coordinate 47,989,914 of NC_087514.1, forward strand.
GGGCAAGAAGGAGGACCCAGGAAACTATAGGCCAGTCAGCCTCACCTCCATCCCTGGAAAGGTGACGGAACAGTTCATTCTGGATATCATCTCCAGGCATGCAGAGGACAAGAAGGTTCTCAGAAGCAGTCAACATGGATTCACCAAGGGGACATCATGCTTGACCAACCTGATAGCCTTCTATGATGGCGTGACTGGCTGGGCAGATGAAGGGAGAGCAGTGCATGTTGTTTACCTCTACTTCAGCGAGACTTTTGACACTGTCTCCCAGAACATCCCCATAGGTAAGCTTAGGAAGTGTGGGTTAGATGAGCGGACAGTGAGGTGGATTGAGAACTGGCTGAACGGCAGAGCTCAGAGGGTCATGATCAATGGGGAAGAGTCTGGTTGGAGGCCTGTAATTGGTGGTGTTCCCCAGGGGTCTGTTCTGGGTCCAGTCCTTTTCAACATATTCATCCATGACCTGGACAAAGGGACAGAGTGGGCCCTCAGCAAATTTGCTGATGATACCAAACTGGGAGGAATGGCCAATATGCCGGAAAGCTGTGCTGCCATCCAGTGAGACCTGGACAGGCTGGAGAGCTCAGCCGAGGGGAACTTAATGAAATTCAACAAAAGCAAGTGTAAGGTCCTGCCCCTGGGGAGGAACAACCCCATGTACCAGTACAGGCTGGGGGCCGACGTGCTGGAAAGCAGCTCTGCTGAGAAGGACCTGGGAGTGCTGGTGGACAGCAAGGTGACCCTGAGCCAGCAATGTGCCCTTGTGGCCAAGAAGGGCAAGGATATCCTGGGGTGCATTAAAAGGAGTGTGGCCAGCAGGTCAAGGGAGATTATCCTCCCCCTCTACTCTGCCCTAGTGAGGCTACATCTGGAGTATTCCAGATGCGTCTGGTTCTGGGCTCCCCAGTTCAAGAAAGACAGGGAACTACTGGAAAGAGTCCAGCGAAGAGCTACCAAGATGATCAGGGGATTAGAGCATCTCTCTTATGAGGAAAGGCTGAGAGACTTGGGTTTGTTCAGCCTGGAGAAGAGAAGACTGAGGGGGGATCTTATCAATGCTTATAAATATCTGAAGGGTGGGTGTCAGGATGATGGAGCCAGACTCTTTTCAGTGGTGCCCAACAACAGGACAAGGGTCAATGGGCACAAATTGGAAGGCAGGAAGTTCTACCTGAATATGAGGAAAAACTTCTCTGAGGGTGCTGGAGCACTGGAACAGGCTGCCCAGAGAGGCTGTGGAGTCTCCTTCTCTGGAAATATTCAAAAGCCACCTGGATGCAGTCCTGTGCCTCCTGCTCTAGGTGTACCTACTCAAGCAGGAGGGTTGGACGATATGATTTCCAGAGGTCCCTTCCAACCCCTACCATTCTGTGATTTTGTGATTCTGTGAAAGAACAGCATTCAAAACTTGAAGCCGGCAGTGGCACTTGCTCCTGGCAGAGAGGCTGATGCAGCAGCTGAGAGGTGCACATGGCCCTGGTCCATGGTGCAGGCTGCAGCATGGTGCCAATCTGTCCTCCCACCCAGCCAGGCTCAGCAGCCAAGCAGGGGGGGCCATGGATGGGAGGTGATTTGGGGATCTTTGGTGCACTGTGATGCTGGAAGCTCCAGCTTCCCACTGAATGGGAGAGCGATGCCAGGCATAGGGTGTTGCCCTGGTAAGCTATGCAAGCCATGCACAAAAAGCAGATGAAAATGAATCTTGGGTCTTCACACTGGGCTGGTGGGGCTGTCCAGTCAACCTAACACTGCAGAATGATATTCCAGTCAACCGGCAACGGTGGAGTCTTATTTGTCCCCTGAAGAGCCCTGGAAGAAGTTATATTGAAATGTGTGGTGGGTTGGCCCTGACTGTATGCCAGGTGCCCACCAAAACCACTCGATCACTCCCCCTCCTCAGCTAGACAGGGAGAGAAAATATAACAACAGGCTTATGGGTTGAGATAAAGACAGGGAGATATTGTTCACCAATTACCGTCACAGGCAAAACAGACTTAACTTGGGGAAATTAGTTTAATTTATTATCAATCAAATCGGAGAGAGGTAATGAGAAAATAAAAACTAAATCTTAAATCACCTTCCCCCCCATCCCTCCCTTCGTCCTGGGCTTAGCTTTACTCCTGAATTCTCTACCTCTGGCCCCTGAGTGGTACAGCAGGATGGGGAATGGGTGTTGCGGTCATTTCATCACACCTTGTCTCTGCCATTCTTTCCTCCTCAGGGGGAGGACTCCTCACACTCTTCCCCTGCTCCAGCAAGGGGTCCCTCCCACGGGAGACAGTCCTCCATGAACTTCTCCAATATGAGTCATTCCCCAGGCTTCAGTTTTTTACAAACTACTCCAGCATGGGTCCTTTCCATGGGGTGCAGTACTTCGGGAACAGACTGCTCCAGTGTGGGTCCCCACAAGGTCACAAATCCTGCCAGCAAATCTGCTCCAGCATGGGCTCCTCTCTCCATAGGTCCACAGGTCCTGCCAGGAGCCTGCTCCAGCGCAGGCTTCCCACAGGCTCACAGCGTCCTTTTGGGATCCACCTGCACCAGCATGGGGTCCTCCACAGTCTGCAGGTGGGTATCTGCTCCACCATTAACCTCCGTGGGCTGCAGGGGGACAGCCTGCCTCACCATGGTCTTTGCCTCCTCCCTCTCCTTCTTCACTGACCTTGGAGTCTGCAGAGTTTTTCCTCTCACATATTCTCGCTCCTCTCTCCAGCTGCAGTTGCTGTTGCGCAACAACATTTCCTTCTTCTTAAATACGTTATCCCAGAGGAGCTACCACTGTCACTGGTGGGCTCGGCCTTGGCCAGCAGTGGGTCCTTCTTGGAACCGCATCTTCCAGCAGCTTCTCACAGAAGCCACCTGTAGCGTCCCCTATTACCAAAACCTTGCCACGCAAATCCAATACATTATGAACCTAACCAGAACATCAGCCAGAGCAGGTTTGCCCTGGAATATATTACTCCCATGACTTGGCATCTTCCTATAAAACATGCCCCAGAGGTCTTCACTAGCTTTCCCACTTTATGTTCTGAACATGTGAACCCACAGCCTCCCAAAGCTACCCATCTGCCCACGTTCCCTCAGTCTACCAAACAAAACATCTGCAAAGCACTTTGGAAACCAGAACTTCAAAAAAAATTATTTTCTGTGAGAAATAAAACAACACAATCCCACACCCCAGCAAGCACCCCAGTTTGGAATTTTTCATTTTTATTTGGAATAAGAAGCATTTTGAATACATAAGTATCCCTGCATGACTCTGTTGTCAACTTGGAGGCAAATTGGGGTATTTCAGATGTCATTATTCTTAATATTTCTGTCACGTATGTGTCCTAAAAAGGAGGAGTGAGTATGAAGAGGAGCAGCATGTCACGCAGACCTAGGGGTTCACTAAAGGGCAGAGAACACTGTGGAGAGGAGACAGCTATGGGACTATACAAATATAGACCATTAGTTACAGGCTGCAAGGTTCCTGATGTGCTTCCTGTCGTCTGATTTTGTTGAAGGTGTGCTCGGCCTTTGAAAGCCTGAAAAGTACAGGAGCAAGGGGTGACAAATGGTTTAATGATTGCAGGACAGTACACCACATCACATGTTTTTGGTCCTCGGCCTGACCCAACTCCTGACCCGTTACACGACTGTAAGCAAATTCTTTTACTGTTCCAGTCCAAATCCTTCAGTCTGCATCCAGGCAAAACAGTCACTGCAATAACATTCTGTCTTGCTGAATGTTTTATGGGTAAGCACAATAACACTGTTTCCTTCCTCTTGCCCACAGCAAGATCTTCTAGTACCATAGTCCCCTGAGGGACAAGGCTAAATGTGGCATGATTTGGCGACAGGCTGTGATCAAAATCAAATCTGAACGCCAGTGTATAGCAGTAGTGACCCACTTTCACTCTTTATTTCCTCCTCTCCTCTGTGGTTCTCGAAAATCACTTGCCTCTAGCATTGTCACATCTTTAACTCCCAGCCTAGAAGATCTGCTCTGCCAGAGCACCCCATGACTCAGAGAGATCCAAAAAGCCTGAGCTTAGCAGCATGCCTACTGAACTGAGACAAATAAGATGAGCAGGTCAGTCTGACGAGCTAATCAGAACTCTCCTCTAGGAAAGATTATGCTTCCAGGACATACTCCACATATTGCAGAAAGCATGTGGAATAGAGCCAAGGCAGAGATACCAACTCCAGCATAACCCATGTTCCCTCAGTCTTGCACATCCTCAAGGACAGTATGTCTTTTGACCTAATGCTCAGAACCTTTGCAAGTACAAAATCTCTTCTCTTCTCTTCCTTCTCAGCACTTTCTCTGGTCCCAACACTGGGGATTCTGCAGCTACTGAAAAAATGTCTCCAAATGCCCAAGACACAGTAGGTACAAGAAAGACTCTCTGATATTCCTAATGTTACCATGTGAGACCTTAAAGCTTATATTTGTGACCCTAGTGAGCCTTGGAAGGTTACTTAGCAATGGACTGAAGTTACTACTTCAATTCTCCGTCTCAGGCAGGAAGAGCATATGCTGTGACAGAAGAACTGAGAATGATACCTATTGAGTCTACACAGCTTCATGGATGTCAGTTCAACTTCAATTCCAGTAACACTGCTGAGGCAAACATCCTCAAGTCTGAAACTCATCATCCCTCTAGTTTATTTTATTCTTAGACACCCTACAGCACATTTCTCAGTCCTGAAAGCAAAACAGAGGATCTCTGTTGAAGAAGCAAATAAACTGTTGATTTACATTCCCGTATTTTCTAATCTGAGCTCCCCTTACCTAGAAAGCCATAACAACATTTACTGTTTATCACTAGCCTTGTTCAAATATAAAAAATACAGCATATTGGCTGAATGGCACTCTGGGACTGACCCATCGTTCAGAGCTAGCAGCAGTCGTATCCATTCCATGCACGGTTTGGTCTTCTGTGGCTTTGGGAGAATGGCAGATAACCGATGAACAGCAGCCCCCCTCTGCCATGGTGCATACTGATCCACATACCTCCAGCTACTGGATTTCTGAACCCCTTCGGAAAACAAAAGTCACACAGCCCTTCTAAGAAGAGCCATTAAATGAGGTGGCAAGATTTTGTTTTGTTTTGCTTCCCTTATGTTTTGCTTAGGAGAATTAGTGCTAAGTCTCCATTTCAGAATTTCAAAGATTGCTATTTTGCTTTGGGTCACAATTGAAACAGCCTTTTTTAGTTCCATTCTTCTTTATAATTTTTGCATTGGACAGGAATAGTAAGACTTTGCAGATCAATACACACATGCTAAGGGAAGATCCATAAGAAAAATAATGTTGTTCTTATCTTCAATATGCCTTTTTAATAAGACTCACCTACCACTGTTCTTCAGTTGTAGTAGCACCAAATTCACATGCAGGTCGAACACTGAAAATAAATAAGCAGTGTGTAGTATGGCAGATACTGGGGCAGATCGTCAGCTGGTGTAAATCAGCCTAGGTCCATTGACTTTAATGGAAACTTGCCAACTTACCCCAGCTGAGAATCTGATTATTGTTTTGCAAGTTATTGCATTAAAGATATGCATTCACATTCTGCTCTGCTACACTGGTGTAAGGGGGAGTAACTTCACTGAAGTCTGTGGAAAGCAGAATTTAGTTTGAAATCTTAATGACAGTTAAAGCAGTGTTTACCTCTTACTACAATTAATCCCTTCCTGTTTCCTTAAGAAGGGAAAAAAAAAAAAAGGAAAAATAAAAAAAGGTAAAAGGAAGAAATATCAGGCTGTCATGAAAATTCTCAACTAAATCTTTTTCCTCTGACTCTCATTTCCAGGCTTTGTGCGAATAGTTTATTTGATTTGACACCTACTGCACAAAAGGTTGCCCCTTCTGTTCTATCAAGGCTGGTATCAAGAAAAGAGAGAGAAAAATCGCACAGCTGGTAATACAGAGAACCCAAAAATATACAAAGGCGTACCAGAGGGAATAGTCATCAACATAAAGTGAACAAGCACCCAGACTATTGATTACATGCTGCTCACAGAACACTAGGCATTTCTGCCAACTTCTTTCCACTCTTACACTGAGCTGCAGACAGCATGTTGTACTTTGCATCATCAGTTTTGATGAATAATGCACTGATAAACACTGCAGCCAATATTCTGGAGGAGCTGAGAAGCCAGATGTCATCTGGACCTCCAATAGTTTTAACCCCGGGTCTCTGACAGACACTGAAATAAACACTAGACATGTACTGCAGAATGGGCGATGCCCAAATGCGAGGTTAGGTACAATATTAAGCTGGCAGGCATATGAAAAGTGAACGGGCATTGTAATCCTTTCATGAACAACTTCCAGAGATGCTGAGATAGTGAGAAAGCAGCATCCCAGCATGAGCTGCTCACTGGAAACACCTGCCAGGCGCAGCATCCCTGTGTAAGAAGGGACACCCATACAAAAGAAACGCTATTAGCTGTGTCGGCTTGGCCCTGCGAGCCACTGCCAGGCTCCATTTTGAAAGGAGCAAGTGAAGGGCTCAGCAAACTCGCCCCCTTGGGGAAGCGGGATCCCTGTTTGGAAAAGCAGATGCATTCTTCCCACAGCTATGGGCTGGATGTGTTAGGATGGCAATCAGCTGGGCATCTTAGTCATACACCAGACCTTTTCTGCTCATGGGCAGCAATGCGTAGCGAGGTTTCTCAAGCCCTTAAATATCATTTGGTATTTATCTTACATGTATCCTCACCAGTGAGGCCTGGCTTTTTGAGCAACCTCTGGGCCCCCTTGGTCTACCCACTGATAAGGTCAGTCCTCAGGGGACCTCAAGGACTGTGAAGGTTTCATTTCATTGAGTCTCAGCAGCACCAGGTACCCTTTAAAATCTTACATGGCTTAGCAATATCATCACTGAGATTATGCAGTTTTGGAAGTAAACTAGTCTACCCACCCATCTCAATAATCCAAGATCTCAGCATGCCATGTAAGAGTAAAACTTACTTTTTTTAATAAATGAAGGGAAAGGCTCTACCTTCCCCAGAATTACAGTGTAAAGGCCTCATTGCTAACTCAAAATTCTGTTTAAGGAAGATCTGCTTATATAAAAAGCCAAATTAGGCTCTCGAAGGCTCAGCGTATGCCTAAGCAACGGAAGAGTAGTTTCTCTCTGCTGGCACTGCAACATTGCTAGGGTCAGGAAGCCCCCTCATGGTTTGCTCACCAGGAGGAGTGTTGTATTATTTGAAGCATCTTAAATGTTCTGCTTTATTTTACCACCAGAATTTCCCAAGAAAAACTGCATGTAGAAAAGAATATACACCACTTAAATATAAAGGGGGAGTGTTTTCCTTCTATTTACTTTCTCCGCTTTCTTTTGCACCTGAGCAAAAGAAAGTTGGCAAATGTTGTAAGACATACTCTACTCCTGCATTGAGGGGAAATCCAAAAATAGGTAACATGCCTCTTATAATGCTATTTCTTTTCCATTCAGCTTGTCAAATAACTGACAAATGTGAAGCATGAATAAGGACCTCTTAAAGGTATGAAACAATCCAAGAAGAAAACTGGCATGCACCTGGGAAGTGGTTAAAACAAAGTAGTAGATCAGGAAATGCTTACGTAGATAAGAGGTAAACTGTAAAAAGGCAGATGCAGTGACTATAGTGGAATTTCAATTATACTGACATTGATGGGCATAGCAGTAGTGGAGTCATTAAGGATGGATGTGTGTTTCTGAGTGTGGTACCAAACTGTTTTTTCGGTTTGAGGAGCAATCAACAAGACCAGGGGCTATTTTGGACTTAGTCCAAGGAAATGAAACTAGGTGAAATGAATAATATAGAAGATAATAAACCCTTAGGGCTAGGTTATAATATCATCAAATTGGAAACACTTCTGAAAATATTTGTGAATGGTTATAAAAGTACAATAATTTTGAGGACGGAATGAGTTGAAGAAAGTTGATTGGAATCAACTGTTTGTGGACAATAATGGAAAAGCAAGCAGTATTTAAGAAATGGAGACACTGCTATTTCTATTCAGTTTATTAGAATCAAAGTCAAAATGATAGCAAAAACAAGCTAATGTGGCCTCAAAAAAATGTAATAAAGGTATCAAAATGCTTTCCTTATTTAAAAGGCCAGGCATCCTTGAAAAATGGGAAGGTTTGGCAGTTTTAAAATGAATGAGAACAACATTGAGAGAATACCAACAATGAATAATATCCATTAAATATTTCAATCAAGACTGAAGCCAAGTTGCTCAAGTGTATGCATGCAATGTAAATGGTAAAAAAGAAGATGAAAAAAAAAAGTAATATGATAATGAAACATGGAGCACTCGTTCGTATCTATTTCCACAAATAAAAGGACCAGTGCTCAGGCTTTCATTCAGAGTGCAGTTCCCGTGGCTGTGGCAGAGTGAGGATATGAGTTAGGGCTATTCAGGGAGTGCGCCCTTAAGGAAGCTGGTGGCTGCTGGAAACCAGGATAACAACTCTTGTGCAGAAGGACTGATCCCACTCTTGAGGAGCTGAAGACCACTTAGAAGTGGCTGCATCGGTGTTGGTGCAGGGTCTACCCTGGAAGCACAGTGGTTATCCTCACTTGCTGTGACAACCTGGAAGATTCAAGAGGAAGTACATCTTGATCCATACAAATTACTCCAAGGGCATGGTCAAATGATCAGAGAGGGGGTTCAAGCACGTGCATTTCATTTATCACGGAACCGCCTTGCCCAGACACAGTTGGGCACTCTGCCTCTCCTGGTATGGCCACAGCTTGCAGTTGAGGGGGGTAGCAACTTCTCCCAGTAAGCTAACTCAGTCCTTCCCAGTTTACCTATGTTTACAGCTACCATTTCTGAGCAAACTCTGTGTATCTTCTCCCAAATGCCACAGTTTGTCACACCAGAAAAGACCCTTTTTATACTGCTCAACTAGTGGAGGAAGGGCCAGAGTCACCTGGATAAATCTTGGATAAATTCCTGGGAGGGAAACCAAAGACATTGCCTAGTAAGAGTCTCATCAGAGAGATGGACAGATGACAGAAGCTTGTGAAAACAAGAAGCTGTGTGGTGGGTAGGAGGAATGTGCTGAGGAAGGTACTTTGCCTCTTCCTGGGGAGAAACAGGATGTCCTTGGTGAGAGCATGCTGCAGTCAGCAGAGAGCCTGGCCAGGCAGAGACGGGGCTGGCCATGCCTGGCTGAGCAGCACTTCATGCCCCTGTAGGGATGTGTTGTTCAGCTGGCAGCGTCTCCTGCTGCTGTACAGAGCCTGTTACAGGGATTGCTGCTTCTCCCAGAGAAGGAAGTTCCAGAGCCTCCTTCCTTCCCCACAGCCCTGTATTTCTCAGCCCACATCACCAGCCAGGTGCACCATGAAGTTGAACTCCAACCTTCTCCAACATCCAGAAAGGATGGAATTACTTATTTCAGTTCAACCTTAAAAAGTGGAGAGCTCAAGACGCCAGGGTGTTTTTTGTATTCCAGATTTCAAAGCAGGCCTCAGGCCTAGCACCCAAGCTCCAAGACAACTCTTCTTATTTTCCAGTGTACTTAAGCTGAGGACAAAATGGTGAATTTTCCTGTGCTGCACTGATGACTCACAAACAGTCTCAGAATCTAGAAAAGGACCAATTTAAGTGGTTTTTCTTCTTCAGCTACAAATTTTGTACTCCATTCTCACCAGGTACACTCAGAACACAAGACCGTTGATAAGCAGAAAAAGGGCTTTTCAGGAGACACCAGCTCTCACATGGGTGAACCTCCTTGTAAAATGCTGAAACCATGTGTGGATGAATCCTGAAGACACATGGTTTCTGGTTTTCGTGGTTTGAAGGACCTCTAATGGCTGAATCTCACAGTAAGCCCCAATCCCAGGTTCCTATGATGAATGCCAAGGCAAGAGCAGGCTGAGGAGAATCACAGATGGTTTCTGGACCATATTGCCATGGTTCACTGGGTATTAGGAGCAATATTATATTCGACAAAGTTGCACACAGAAGTAAACGTGGTACAGAACAGAGGGATTAGGCACTTAACCCACAGACTGGCAGAAATTGTGGCTTTGACTTCAAAGATAAAGATGAAAAGCAGTAGATTTTGTCCAGTTACATGTTGCAGAAATGAATTCAGCCCAAATTAAGCTTACCAGGTAACCCAGATTGTAAATGGTGACCTTGCAGTTTTGGGCTGTGCTGTTAAACGTGTCCAAATTTGAGAAAGATCAATCCTTTGCATGCCATCCCTCACCCATCAGTGAGACTCCTTGGAGGGAGAGAATGTCCCTGTGTGGGACTGGAGTTTATTGCCATGAATTGTCTCTCCTCAAACACTTTGGCACCTACCAAACCCAAAGCATCCCCCATCTCCCCCTGCAGCCTCCTCTCCCTGCAGCTGCTGCACCACTGATTCACACGCCCCACTGGAGCTTGCAGGACACCTACTAGCCTCTACTGTAAGGTGGCCTGAGGAGATGGTTCACACTGTGCTCACAAAACCCACAAAGCTCGGTGGAAATTTCAGCCCTGCGATAATGATCCAAATTTCCATGAGCCCATAAAGCACTCTAAAAACTTACTGGGGAGAGTGCAAGATCATGCATACCTGTGCAGAATTACTTGTCGCCTAGGCAGGGAATCGGAGAGGAGGATGTAAGAGGAGCAGGAATAAGTGCAACAGCAGCAATGTTGCTGGGGCTATGTGTTTCTCTCTAGAAAATTCAGAACTACAGACGCACAAGCAACTGTTCCCAAAGCAAACGGTCACTTTTTTTTTAAGCTGAAGGCTGGAGAAAACAAGACTGACAGTGAGCCATAAAACGCTGGGAAGCTTAAGTCAGGGTGTCCTCCTTTTCTCCAGGCATTCATATAAAGTGAGGAACAAAGAAAGGATTGCACAAGTATAAAAACCAGTGTAAATGATATTTGTTTTTTAAAAAATCCTACCACACAGACCAGCCGCAGAGAAGAGCAAGCCCCAGCCTTTGTGGTGGTAGAACCCGCCACATATTTGCCCTGGGTAATGAGCTCAGAGGAGGAGATTTGAAAGAAGACTTTGCATTGTTTGAGGAGGCTCTGGAGCAGAGGGAGGGTGGAATTCCATCTGTTCACTTCCATGCGGTTCAGTGATCTGCTTCACTTTTAATGGTTCACTAGGCTGTGACACTTAGCAGAAATTACGGTAAATGTTTTTTAAAACCTTTACATTATCATTTAAGAAGCCGCATGACAAGATCACTGAAAAGCTAACCCTTTGATCTCTGTCTCTTGTGAGGTTTTTTTTGCCTGATAATGGAGACAATGCACTATGTGCCATTGAGGCTGGATAACGTGTTGGTGTTAAATGTTCACTTTGCCCCCTGTTTTAATGGCATTCTCTATGGTGTTTTTTCCATGCCATTGAAAAAAAAAAAAAGCAGATTATTGCCCTTAAAATCTATAGCCATCTCAGCAGGTACCATATAGCTCTTCATGTGATAGGAGAGCTGACAAACAGCTCACATGCCAGCTCAGATAGGAAGTACCCTATGTTACCGATCAGGTGGAATTTCACTTTGCCTGCTTGAGTGACTCTTTGAACAATGTAAATCATTAAGTAAGTCTTTGCAATGGTGCAGAAAGGTGATGGGGGAAGGGAGCTGTGTATCTGGTGCTTGTTCAATGCAATTTCACAGGAAGTCTGCTTATTTTACATAAACCTTTGAAGAAGACCAAGTGGTAGCCAACAAGTTCAGTTTGACTTGAAGACAAGGATGGGAAGTCATGGTAAATTTTTGTGCGCTTCTGTGTTTAATCAGCATTTAGGACATTTTTTTCTCCCTATATTTTCTCCTTACCATCAGAGTTTTCAGCACTTTCTTGCATAAATCTATCTTTTCCATCTGCAGAAAGGTCTATGGAGTGTCTAGAAAACCTGGAACAACCATTGGAATCTCTTCACTGCTATAGAAATTGGTGCTTTAAGTACCAAGAGAAAATACTTATCTTTTTGCAAAGAAGGGAAACACATACAAATGAAGTCAGACTCCCCAGCGATCCATGGCTTGCAAAGCTTTCTGCTGCCTTTGTTCTACTCAAATGAAATGGTTTAAAGCTTCTTTAGACAGGCCAAGCTCCCCTATCCCCTACACTGCACGGGTGGTATGTCTTGAAAACAGGCAGCCTGAAAAATGAATGGAGGCTACAGATTCCAGCCCTTGGAGATAATTCTTACCTTTTCCAACCTTCAGGAGTTAAATACTAAATCCTGTTTTGGTATTAGGGGCCAACTATGAAGTGCAGATTTAGAACCATTTTTTCCCTTTTATCAGTTTTGTCTGATCCAGGCTATGGGCATGAGTTCACGGTGTGAGTACAAGCCCTTCACTATGAGAAGACATCCCATAGGAAACAGGTATCTCGAAGATATAGATTCTGAACTGGGTTGGTACCCACACCACTGTCTTCATTGTGCTCATATTTTACCAAGGAGCATGGTCAGCACACTTTACAAATAGGACTTCAGGCATCACAAAGAAAAATTCTGAAGTAAAACATAGTTAAATGACCACAGTGAGTTCTTGCTATAGCTCTGTTACTGTACGGGTCCTCTTGCTGAAAAATGTCCATTTTCCTTCTACAAGGTGGAATTTACCAGAAGGGCAGAAGGATTCTCAGACCATTTAGGAGAAGGCTGATAACCACACGCTGAGAACAGACAGAGAGGTCACCAGAGAGGGAGAGGGAGAAAGAAGTAAGGACTGCAGCTGAATTTCAGGTAGAAGGATATGATCCTTTGGGCAAGCTAGTAGTAACCAAGAGGAAGGAAGTAGATAGGCTGGCTGGGATTCCAGTTGCAAGCAGCTTCATGTTGTCCCCTCTAGCTGCCAATTTGAGTAAGGCACTACTGACCTTGAAAATTTGCCTGACATCTAAACCAGCATAAATAAATTAAGCAAAAGCAAGCAGCTAAATATTGGCACCACAGACGTGTTTTGCATTGTTCCCTGCATCACATCTATGCTGCACTCTGCCCACGATCCCAAATCGCCATCACAGAACAGGAACATCCAGGCTGGGGAAGCCCTCACATCCAACCGCTCATACACTGGTTGCCTCTGGCTGTTCCTGACTTATCTCAAACAGGAACAGAGACAGTGACATCTCCCCCTCCTCCCCCCCTCAACTCTGCTGTAAGTCCAAATATTCCTTTTCAAGCAGTGTCCAAGTCCCCGTCTTTTTCTTCTTCCTTTCTTGGGGATTTGAAAAAGCTCATTTGAACTCCAGTGTCCCTGTACCAGCGCAGTGGCCAGTGAATGCTTTATGTTACAGGGACATGCTGCCTCTCAATCTAAACGTGGAATCCTTCCTGCACAAATATCCATATCTCATGAAGCTGGAAAAGCATGGCCAATATAGAGTAAATAAATCTATCTGCATGTGGACTTTGACTGGTATCAAACTGGCTCATTTATTGCCACAACTCTTTGCTGGGAGATTTTTGTTCTGCTGTAGAGCTGCTAAATTCCCCTTGAGTACTATTAGTGTTGCTGCTTTTTATGTCTCTCTCCATGACACTACTCAATGCAAGTTATAATTAACTCAGAGGAAGAAGAAGGGGATGGACTCTGTTTAGGGGGAGGTGGGTACAGAACAGGAAAACATAATGCCAGATAATCTTTGGGCTTTCTAGTATCTGCTGAACACCTGGGCCTTGGTTATTTTTAGTCCTCACCTTTCTACTGAGAGGCAGCTCAAAGCCTTTTGTCAGCTGCAAACTACAGCAATCAGGACTAATTTTGGGGGCTGAGGGAGGAATTGAATAACTTCACTTATAAGACCTTTGTACTGGCCTTTTGCACAAGACTGGTTTTTAGCCTTAGAGAACTACAGAAGCCACCCCTGGCTGAGATCGTAGTATCAAAGGTGAAAATGTGTCTGTTTTCCAGCAACACCAGATAATCCAGAGAACAATTTATTGCTTAACTATTAAAGATTTAGATGTCAAATGCAGGACATCTCCTGACCCCCGTAGATCCCCACATTTGTGCAAACACACAAGCTGTAGGGCTAGTATGCAGCTGAGGCATGCAAAGGCAGGCTGAGAGAGCATTTCTGAAGGTGTGTGCACTTAAACAGGATCCTGGCAAGGTTTTCTTCATTTTTTAAAGTACTGTACTGTGGAAGAAGAAAAGAGCAGAAGAACTAGCAAACTAGTGATCACACTGCATGTGCTTTGAACACAGAAATTATTCTCCTAGCAGCAAATAGTGAATGCTAATAAGATCTTAGTGATCAGCTCACAGAATCCTTGGAAGTCGACAAGAAAAAATAAAGTGTCCTTACTGACTTTGACGTCTCTCCTGCAGGTACATACAGCCATAAGTAACCTTATACAGCTGAGTAAACCTACCGAGTTCAGCAGGACCACTCTCATGCACATTACTCACCTGGGTCTCAGTAACGTACACTCACAGTCTAAATAGTTCATACTTTTGAACTATTCAAAAAGTGAGTTTCTGAACCAAGAAGCCATTTGAATAACTAGCATGCTATTTTGATCTGCATTCTAATTTGAAAACTCATCATTATTTACATGATAAACATAAATGGTGCATTTGGAGTTGTTATGGTCCATCATGTAAATCCGTATTTAAGCATTATGAAAAAGCGGATTTGTGACTCAGTAGATCACATTAGCTGTAGAGCAGCTATTCCTATTGATCAAATCTATTTTCTTACTGCCCAACATGCATCAAGTCCATGTGATAAAAAATCCTTATGACATATTTATTGCTGTGTGAAATGATGTGGTCATTTTTAATTTCTTTGTATTTTTCCTATAATATTCTAGGCAGCTTGACATTCTCTCAGGAGAACAGCAGTCTTACTCTAGGTGGCTCTACTTTGATCTCAGCCAGGTGACCATGAGTGATGAGCTCACACAGGTTTAACAAAGGTTCTCCCAAATACTTTACCCCTCACTCGATGATGCCTGCGATGTTCTGTGGGCATGTCTTCCTCACAAAAAAACATGCCAACTCCATATACTCCTTTCTCAGCCAGAAAGCACCAACTCCTTACTCTCATTTCCCATTTTGAGCCATTATCCCATGGATCCGTCACACTCGTTCCTCTCAATAACTTGGTAGCATTTAGAACTGGTCTCCTTGCCCAGCAACTGTTTTGCAAAGCTGATTCAGCAAAAATGAGCTTGGTGGTCTCTTGTCACCATTGCTCCCTGTGGCGCTTAGTTCTCCTGCCAGCGCTACACCTACAGTGGTGGCTCCGATGACTGCTGAGTCTGCCCTGCTGCAGGAATAGGTAGTCAGAGGCAAATTAATTTTTCCTTCTGTTCCCTAGGTTGACTGTCCCATGCAGACAGATAAAGGTATCGCCCAAACAGCTTGTGCCGAAGGGAGAGGCAATAGCTCTTCTCTCTGGTGCATGGCAGTACACACTTTTCTCACTCCATGCTGGGCCAAAAAGACCAATTTCACTCGTCTTGCTGCTGCTGTCAATGCTGCATCAAATACACGTGCATTCAGAGAGGGCTTTAAGTGTAAAGTAGAAAGATCAGCCTTAGCATTTGGCCATGAGCTGGAAGTTTCTTCTTTCCACCCCATATGCAATCAAAAGATATCTGCGATTACTGTGACTTTATTTATACAGCACAAAATTTTTAGGGACTTTTAATGAGGAAATGCTTTTAGGACACTCTTAACTGCCACCATTTTATATATATTCTCCATGTATGCTTGGCAGGGATAGTGAGGCATGTTTTTGTCTGCTCAACTCCCTGCAGCAGAAGTACTCTTTATTCTTTCCATTCTCTCCACTTAGGTCATGTTTTTAAGGCTTTTAAGCTAAGAGGAAACAAACTTCAGATCATCAAAGATTTCTAGAACCCAATATATTTAAGAAAGCCAATGCTTTGTTATTAAAACTATTATCTTTACAAAGCCCCAGTGCTTGTTGCTGTTAGCCAAAGTTTGTAGAAGACCCCCACAAATCCTGTTTCCATCTTCAATGAGGACAGTAAATAGTGGGGTCCCACCCCACGTGCTGCTCTGCTTTTTTACCTTCTTCGGTGAAATCTATTGCAGTCTGAAACTGGGAGATGAGTCAGAGAGAACTGGAGGAACAAGAAAAAGTAAGACAAATGGAATGGCAAAATAAGGGCAACGCTGTGCCTAGCAGATGTTCGGTATTCCTACAGTCTCATTACCTTTGTTTAAATGTTTGAAGCAATGCTCTTAGTTTAATAAACAAAACAGATGCAAAATTTGCAGCTAAGTGTTAGGAGTGAATGTCAAGGCACAGTGAGTGATCTGCATGTCCCCTGAGAGTGTGTTTTTTGGTCCAGGATGGGAAACCTCTTGTTAGAATTGTTCCCAGATTATATCCCACTGGCCCTGATTACCTTGATGTTGGGGAAATGTCTCGAGGGATGTAAATTGCCTAGAATCATTTGCAACAGCTGCCAGCGAATGCGATTCTATGTTATTACAAAAGCAATCTCCCTTCCTGGGAATTTGATATGCAAAAATAGAAGAATTAATAGAAATAGAAAGAAAGGTTTTAAAATAAGGTCGGTTTCCAAAATCCAGGAGCCCTTTTTGACACAAGTATCCCTTATGCTCTCAAATGGGAATAATTACAGAAGTGACTGTCACAAGATGGTACCTGCTTATGAAAAATAAATCTCTCCCTTGAATTTAGGCAGACTCGAGTCAATATTTCTTGCAGAAGAAATCTCTCCTTTAAGCTCAGTATATTTTCTGGAACAATGGATATTGAATTGTGTCTGTTAATATAATCACTTGACATCTACCGTTTTGTATATTTCGTGTTCCAGTGAAACCTTCTCTGTATTGCTAATGAAATAATTTTTTTATGTTCTCAATAATCATTATTCTCTTTAATGAAAAGTTAGGGCAGATCTTTCAGTCCTTACATGTGGGAATAATTTCTACCCTCACATTACTTTCTTGAGTAACTTAAGCTGACTTGAGTGAATTGAAGTTTTGTAGGGATGACTTGTTCATAACTTAAGTGCTAATTGACATCTATTTCAGAACATGACATTCCGGAATAAACCCTACTTTAAGACGTTAATGCAATTACGGTTTTTATAACAATTAGTATAACTATGTTTTGGGTAATAACTAATAAGTCATTGCAGTGGAATGTAAGGTAATGTTTCCTGCCAGCTGCCTTCAAAAATCCTCTGTCAGAGACAGTGAGAAATATTTGTCCTGAGACACATAAAGCATCTCCCACAAACACAGTGAAATAAGAGAACAGGATACATAATACTTCTGCCTCTTAATTTTGAGGCACGACTAATTCCAGTGCTTGGAAATTTTGGAGTTCTAGTATCAAGAATGAAACAAATGGCTTCATTTTAATGCCTTTGCGTTAGAGAAAGAGTCAGGTCCAGATACAGTGGTGAGTCTAATACGTGATTAATAGCTAAAGTGAGCCACTGGTACTTTATTTCCTATCCCCTGTTCTGCCTCCTCTTTAACACTCAGGTAACTGTCAGAAAGGGACCCAGCTATTACAGATGACAAGGGGTAAATGCCTTCATGTTGTCCTCCAAAGGTTAAGGTTTACCAACCTCAGTTGGAAGCCACAATCTCCAATAACCATTAATCTACTAAACTCCAGTACGAGTGAACGTATTTATGGCTGCAGTCACTAAAGGGTGAAATAAAGATTAGTTTTTAGTTAGGAACGCAAAGCTTTTTAGATCAATACAGACCCGCTGCTGAAATCAATCTAAAGTTTGGAATTTTTAAGTAAAGATTTACTGGGCTTCCTTGTACAGTTAATTTTCCAAAGGGGGAATAGTCTTAGCAATGTTACATAGTAATCAAATAGAGTAAACACTAGTCAGTTCGTAAACTGACCTCAGTTATGCGCATAGCAAATGAGTGTACAGCAATAAAAACACACATAATGTGGATAGTAAATTTGCCAATAAACAGGTAAAGCCAAAACGCACATATAGACTAACATGATAAAATATTAGTAGCTACATTTGCCTATTTGAAAACATAAATAATCAATAGACATTAATAATGAAGTTGTTGGTGCGTTTCTTTACTACTGTGCATATTAAGTGTTTCAATTATTTCTACTTAGTTTGATAGATAAATGTATATGCACATTTTATGCCTTGAAAAGAATATAGGATTACTCTTCAAAACAAAAGCTACTGTTTAGATGAAAGAACAAGTGGACTGGAAATACACAGCTTGTTATACCCCTCTGCTGTTCATGTTTGATGCATGTATACAATTTATTATGCAATTTCTTGAGATTTGACAAAGTAATTGTCTGGCAAACCATAGCTTTAATGATGGTTTTTCTGCTTCATACAAAAGGTCTGAAGGTAGTGTAGGAAAATGACTTAATAGATCAGTGTCTATAAATGCTGTTAATGCGTATTATATATATATGTGCAATGGTAACCCAAGTTATTTTCTGAGTTACCGCACAATATGTTGTGAGATTCCATGTGGTAAATTCATTTTTTGTCATCAGAGCTACTGCATGAAATCTTATATGTTGAGCTGTAACTTCCAAAATAACTCGGGTCACTGCCCTAGCTTTAGTCTTGGTGTCTGTCACTGGGAGTTCTTGACGGTGGACCAAAGGCTGTGAAGAAGCCTGGGTGTTATAATAGTGCCATGGTAGCTTAAAAAGACAGAATTTCCATTGTTAATCCTGTTTTAAAGGGCTTGTCGCTTGGCAGTTAAAATCCATTCAGGTCTGAAACCAAAGTCAAGGTGCAATATATAAATTTCCTTTTAATCATATTCATTTTAAATCATTGCGGCTATTCTTGAGATAAGGAGCACAAAAATCCTAGAGTTTTATTATTTTGAACACTTTTGCAGTCTTTTGTAACTAAAATATGTTTAATTTTAAAAAATGAAATTTCTCAGCAGAGGGATGTTCTTCATTTTGGCTGTCTCCCTGTTTTATCATCGGAAAAAGACTATTGGCCAGATTCATAGCTTGTGTGAGCGAGTACTGGGTCCACTAGGACTGTCCCTTTATGTTAGCAACGAACCTTTGTCTGCTGATGAGCTGTACTCGAATGAAGTTAAAATGGAAAACTTTTTCATTTTCCTCTGGTGTCATTTCTCAGCCCTAGGATACTTGGGATGTTTATTTATACCTTGTTGTAAATGAATATGAGGCATTGGAAGATGTTATCTCATGAGCAATAGGTACCTGAAAATCACCCAGGCAACCTGAGCCAAAGAAAAAAAAAAATTAGATGAAGTTCTGGTGATTGGGCTCCGACATCAAGTACCACTTTATTCTACTTCATCCCTTTTTTTAATGAATTAGTCATATCTACCCTCATACCTGCTTTTTTGCCTCCCATTTACTGCTCATGAATGAGTTTGTTGATAACTGGGAAGACTAAAGTCTCCTTTTAATCCTTTGGTACAACAGAAATAACGGTAGTATTGATTTCCTCACATTCCCCACTTGGCACCACAGAAATATTTGAAAAGGTGAGGGGGAAACAATTTCCAGCTGTGAACAGTTGGCATATCCCTCACACCAAAGCGGACCACAGATGATCTGCTCATATTCCAAGGCAATGTCACTCAGAGCCAAACACAAGGACATTTTTATTATGTGAACTAGATGCTGGCCTGAAACACCTGGCTGGTCACACACAGAGCCTTGCCAGCCATGCAGCGATGACTTCTTTTTGGTTCCTACTGCCTGGGCCAGATTCAAACCAGGAAGCTGGACACAACTATCCACTTCGCTAAGAAGCAAAGAAACACTTTAGCAAAGGAAAGGGATTATTCTCCTCATTCAGAGTATCTGCTACCAAAATTATACCTTCCCTGATGGAAATGTATATTTTCACAATGCTACACCAACCTCAGGTTGCTATTTTGCAGTTGGACATAGCGGAGAAAAGGCAGAGGTCCTTGTTTATCTGGGTAGCTAGTTGGGTTAAGGAGTTCACCAAAATCACCCTCACCAACTAGTGAGGGTCAACACCAGTTAGAGGAATAATGCTTGACCTTCACTGGCTGCATAAAGTTAAGGATTACCTGGTTTTAATCTCACAAAGCCCTGTCTCCATGTTCTGTATTTGGGGTTTTTTTGTGTTTTTTTTTTTTCTTTTCTTCTCACAGCAAACTAGCTAACTTGAGTTAGCAGGTTCTGACTTTAAAAGTACAGTATGGAATGTGGAGGAGAAGCAGGACATCGACTATTTCACAAAGGTGAATAGGTCTGGTTACTGAGAAAGAGATGACACACGATTGCCATAGAGAGATCACCTCTTTCCTCTCTGCCACAGAACAAGGCTGTACTCTTTAAGCACAGCCCTACTATTTAAGCAGCCAGGTCAGAAGGTGCTCTGAGTTATCTTAGAAAGATGGAATAAAGCAAGGGGAGACTGTAAACCTTAACTCGCATTTTCTTTGCTTTTTTTATACTTACGTTTAACTTATGGCCCCAAAATTATGTTAATGAATAAGTATCTTGGTAGTCAAAGTTAACGCCACATTTTATTTTAAATCATTATTTCCTCATGAGGGAGTTGACACCCAATGTGTCCTCTCTGCTACATCCAAAGGGAGGAGATGATTTTGGGGCAGCTGAAATGGAGCACTACAGGAAAGATTTCTGTCCCCAGAGCACTTAGCTGTGATGGAGAACAAAAGTCTTTGTCAGCAAACTTTGCTTGAAAGGGAATTAAAAATTTTTCACAACTCTTCTCTCCCTTAAAAACTGTTAGTGCTCCCTTGGGGCTTGTGAGAGCCATGTTAAACCTATGGATTATATATTACTTCAGTACAAAAATGTACTCTAAACCTAGCCACTGCAATCCAGCTAGTTCCTGTTGCTCTGAAGCTTGCCCTTTCCCCTCTGTGTCTCAAAATGCTGCCTCAAGAAGCCAAGCAACTGGGATGGAGCACCGTCCTACGTGGGGATGTCCCCTTACAAAGCTTGGCTGTGACTTTAGAGTAATTGCAGTGCTACTTACCACCAACGTATCCTCCTCCTAGTTTTGCAATGAGTCTTGTGTGCACCAGGCTGGGAAAATTCAGCCAACCTGAATGGTGAATGCAGACACACGTCCCACATCAGGAAAGCATTCCCTTTCAAGAGAGCTCTTAAGAATATGCTTTAAGAAATGCTTAAATGCTTTCCTGAACAGAAATGGACTTAAACACAAGAGAATATCCCTTAATTGGGAGTACAGTGCAGACACAATCACTAAAGCTCGTATTATGTGCCTGAAAATCGAGTCCCAGAGCGTAAGCTTTTCCAAGTGATGGTTAGAGGGTTCCTAGTTGTAGCATGGCTCTGTACAGAAGGATTTGCTTAATCCACCTTGCTTTTAGATTGCAATTTCCCCAAGCTTAGCTGCTCCTTTTAACAGTTCTGAGTTCTACCCCCCCAAAGTTATTTGAATAACTCTTTCAGAGGCAGTACCTTATATTCTGATTTTTCAGAAGCTACTGGTTTTCTACAAACTTTATTCATGTCATCTTGATTGCACAGCATTGCATTGAACAACTTTTTTATTTTTTATGTAGTTTACCCTATTGCCTTTTTGGGGACTGGGAGAGGAGGAAGAACAATTTGTCTTTTGGTTCTTTTAGGTTCACTCATTTAGGGTCCTGTTTAGCAGCTGCCAATCCACCCCTACCAGAGCTTTGGGTAAGCAGGGAAAAAGTGTGAATTCGTAATGGTATCACAACTCGTTACAGCAAAAAATCCTGCTCTGTATACATTCAGGCATAGAAACAATACTTCACAATATGTCTGTGTGTATAAATCAAAACAGTCGGTATTCCTGGAGGAATCTCAAAGCACTAGGTAAGCATGGATTAACCAGGACACAACAGAGGTGATCAGGATGCCTGTGACACCTCTGGGGCCAGTTGTGCCAGTCCCCAAGGCCACACGGTTGCGGCAGCCACTCTCATAGCAAGCCTAATAGTAAACACTCAAAAATACCCAGCTGGGGGTGGAGCTGGGCAGATGTGCTCAGCAGGGCCGATGGACCACAAACTGGGAGAGCCTTGGACTGCGCTAATGAAAACCCTTTTCCGCATTTGTTAACTGAAGCACAGAGATACTAAAGGATGCACCTGGGTCAAGGTTGTTACATCTATATAATTAGACCCAAGATAACTTTTGATTTCAGATCTCTCTCCCTCCCAGCATCTTGCAATGCTTCACATCTCCTTGGTTTCCAGGGAAAGCCCTACTCAGGGAACAACAAGGCACCTGTGAGCTCTGGATGGTTCCCAGGCTCTACCCTCAAAGTGTGCAAACCAGTGTAGGTACAGTCACTGTGTGCCAGTGGTGGGGATCCAGAGACACAGACTCGTGCACCCTGGCTCTAACAACCACCACCGCAACCTCCTGAAATCTTCCGTTCCTGCCCTACTCCTAGACTGACGCTACCTGGCAATGGATGAAGTGAGTAGTTAATCTGTACTCCAGGAACAGTGCTGCTGTGATGCCAGGTCTTCCTTCAGAGTGCGAGCTTACAAACTTCCACGTCAGAAACTTTTGGATGGATTAAACAACAACGTTCTGCATGAGTAGCAATGTTACTGGTAACAGCCAATACTGCCACAGTACAGTACTTGTACTACAAATAGGACCGGTGTGCTCAGACCTGTCCAAACACATGGTATGGCATGTTGCCCAGCAAAAATGATCCAGCTTACGTGTAGTCTTTACCTCTTTAGAAGGTCCCCAAGAGACCTTTCTTTTCCCGTGGTGAGAGATCCCATCCACATACAGGTGGCTCTGGTGAGCCCTATCATCTGTGTTCTACCATCTGAAATGCAACAGTGGCAGAAATGCAGGTTGCTGAGAGAGTTCAGCAGGCCAGGCGACATGCACAAAGGCAATTTCTGTGCCCCAAACAGAGGAGCCAGCTGAAGCTCTGATTCTGACAGCAGTCTCAATGACAAAGGGGCAGGTGTTCAGAATTTACACTTATTTTTGTTCTCAATAATTAAGATACTCCGCATGTAACTTGATTTCTGAGCTGTGCCAGGAAAACTGCAAAAAGTCCACCACAAAACATCAGTTTTGCAGAAATATATTTCATATTACAAGCACGGATAATAAGGGGGTTCTAAATGTCTCTTTTTAATAAAATTACTCTTACTTGAAAATTAGTTACCTTCTTATTTACCGAGTTTGTTCCCTGGGACTTTAATGATGATGCCTTATACTATACCTTCTTGATGAAGGCCTCCTCTGCATGAGGGCCTCTTCCTTTAATTACAAGATGTGATTTTGTTCCTTTTGCAGTATTGACCTCCCTACTACAAGTCTCTGCAATAAGGCTTTGGTAAGTTGAGGAGTCTGCATAGAAGGAAGATGAGCTACGGGAAGACAAGTAAAAGCACAACATCTGCTAACCTCTGGCTTTGAAAAGGTGAAAGCATGGGCACTGCCTGCTGTTCTTTCAAAATCCTGCTTAGGGATAGAGCCCTATAGCTACAATAGGGAAGGCTCAGGCGTCAGTATATGTTCAGTGCCTCAGGGTAGATGCTCTTCACTCCCAGTGGTTTCCCTTAAGTCTGTGACGGTCTTAGGCTTATAAGCTAGAGACATGAAGTCCCTGCTTAAACCAAGTGGCAAGTACATCTAGTTTTGCTCCACAGAAGAAAAGGGATAATTTTACGTGATGCAGGTCAGGGAGTGACCACAGAGGAAAGAAAACACACGGCGTTTTCTGCTGACAGCTGGTGCCTATAAGAGAGGAACTTTAATTTTCTACTTTGTAGATACAATGTGTAAACTTTTGAAAAGCACCCAAGTGAGTTAGAAACTTTGAAGTCTCCCAAAAGTGCCCAAGCCCATTTAGAAAATACGATACCCAGGACTTTTGGAGATATTTGTCCAATGTAATTCGTAAGTGATCACAAATCATATACATAAGACTGAACTTCATTTCAACTTGAGTTACTGTAGCAAAGTTAAATAAAAATTAACTAGGTCTTTTCACTAACAAGCAAAACATACCAGTATACTAGTCCCAGAAACTTGCTACACACTGGCACAGACCTATTTTGGCAGCTTACAATGGTATAGGAGTGTGTGACACATCATTCAGTGAAAACTGATACAAAACCCCCTGGGGATTATTTACAGCCATTACAGCAGTAAAGTTCAGCAGCACAAGCATGATATAAAAATTGTTCTTCCCATCTACTACAGTTGGAAGACAACTCACATCACCGAAGGCACCAGCTACTATCGAAATGGAGGCGTCTTATAATACATGTTTCTCTTCACCTGAACAGGGTCAAAATCTGGGTGGGCAACAGGGTCCAACAAGGGGAGGCACAACAGGAGCAAAACAAAGAAAATGGTTTTAGAAGTAGCATATGACGGTGCCACTCTTTTGGGCAGAATACCACGCCCTAAAACACCAGCTGCCTAATTTCTCTTGGAAATTTCTTGCAGAAATAATTGATGTCCAAGGGAGGAGGAAGGGAGCTATCTGTTAATGAAAATGGAAAGATTATGGCAGAATTTCTTTTTTAAGGTCATCAGAAAATAAATAAAAGCAAAGACTGCCTCGATGCCTTTCAGTTCCAGCCCTTTGCATTCGTAAGCAATCTGACTCCAACTCCGTAAATGCATTGGCATCCTTGGCCAAGTCAAAGACCATGAGACCTGGCATTCAAAGTCCCACTCCTGGTGTGTATTTTAATTAATGGGAGCCTGAGTATTATTTGGGAAAGGGGATGGGGCTTGTGGCTTTCACACCAGGTAAAACTTTCTCTAAGTGCTCGCTCTAGTCTCCTTCTGTGTGCATTTCATTCAAGGGCATACATTCCATCTTTTTTCTTTTTTTTTCTTTTTTGTTTTTGACAATTGGAGGTTTGACAACAGAAGAACAGAGCTATAAATGTAAGGGTGCAATATATCATGAGATAAAGTGTGGAGAACATGTCCTCTACTAAAATGCCCCTAGGTGGAAAGAAAAAGCCCAACATGCCTACAATGAGAATTCCCTCTGCTCGTTGCAACTATAAAGGAGCAAAAACCAAAACAAAGCCCCAACCCATGGGCTCTGCTGTGCACGTTTCTAGGGTATCAGCTCTGGCAGAAAGTTGAAAGGTTACGTTTGTGAAATAGCAGCTGCTTTCCTGCCATTTGATTCAGGCTTCTGCACTGCAAAGTCTCGAAACCGAAAGACAAATCTGACAATATGCTAATCTTCCAATAAAAAAAAAAAAAAAAGTGACTTCTGAACCCTTATCTGTTGAAGAGCTGACAGTGAAGTTCAGAGACGGTTGTCTAACCAGACAAAACGATAGAGAAAATATGCCTTCAAACAAGATCATAAATCTTGAACAGTGCAGGGGAACAAATGTAAAGGGAACGTTTTACCACTAACACCATTTAGTAGCCTCAGTTTCTTTCTCTCCCCTCCACCCCTCCAGCCTCATCATACTTGCAGGGAAGGAGGATGTATCCTGTCAAAGCAATAATATAAACACAAGGGGGGCGGGGGGGTGTGAGTAACAATATATATTGGGTACTGAAATCAGACATTATTTCCATCACATCTGGGTTGTGGGGGGAGAGGAGAGACACAAAACAAATACTGTGCAACCTGAATACAACAGACTTACACCCCCCCACCCCCCCACCCAGCAACACACACACACACACAAAAAGTTTGCATATTGCACAGGGCGCTTGAAGATCATAAATCTATGCATGAGAAAGATGTAGTGGAAATTTTTGGGGGGATTAGAGTTTATTTTTGTCATCTCTGTGAGACAGCTACTCATTCATCCAGATCACAGCTAAGAAAAAAGCTGGTCACAGAAATTAGCAGTTTCAGCTCAGCAGCAAAGTCGCCAGCCTGTGAAGGCAGAGAGAAATTGACTAATTAGCAATGCGCACTAAAACTTGACGGTTCTTTATAGAGAGAGAGAAGAGAGAGGGAGAGCGAGAGGGAGGGAGGCAGAGAGGAGGGGGGGGGCTCGCTTTTTCCCCTTCTTTCTTCCAAAGATGTTTGAAATCGCAGTCATTTACGCTCGACAATTTTTACAATAGCCTTGAGCCATAATTTTGCGAGTCTCTCCAGCATCCATCCCCCTGTATGGTCTCTCTCCACCGGCCATGCACGACCGTTTCTCTCCCCAACCGTGGATTTCCTATTACTCTCGTTACGACTCACTGAGCCCCAGGCCCAAGGATAATGATGTGTTGTTTCTTGGTAGCATAATTTGTCACACGTACATTTTTTCTTCTTCTTCTCTTGCAGAAAGCTCTGCGCTCTCTCTCTCTCTCTCTTTCTCTCTCTCTCCTTCTCTCTCTCTCGTACATTTTCTTGCTGTTGCTAATTCATGGTGATCAAATGATGTACGACAAAATAAATTGTAAAGAGTGACTGCTCCGAGTTGGGAACCAGAAGGTTTTTTTTTTTCTTTCTTTCTTTCTTTTCTCTCCCTCTTTTTTTTTTTTTTTTTTTTTTTTTGGAAGGAGCGAGCAAACCTTTAAAAAGGAAGGACAATTGATTTTTTTGGGGGGGAGCTTAAGTGAACCTTTACTTTGGCAGCTGGTTGTGGAGCAGGTAAGTTTCTGGCCTTGTGTCTAACCGTCTCTGTGCATTTTCTTGTGTCTCCTGATTTGTTTGTTGTTGGGGGAGAGGAAAGGGGTGCCTGTGTGTGCGGGTGTGTGTGCTGGAAGTGTGTGCGGGGGGGGGGCAGTTGTGTAACGAACGCGTTTGCAGAATAAACTCCGATTGCAAGAAATGGGCAAAACGAGGAAGAAAGAAGGGGAGGGAGAAAGAGGAGGAGAGAGTGTGTGTGTATGTATGTGAGTGTGTGTGCACGTATGTATGTATGTATGTGTGTGTGTGTGTGTGCGGTGGGGAGGGGGGGATTGACCGGGTCCACTTAAAGGGAGAGGCTCCGGGAGGTTTCTGTAGCCGGCGGCGGGGCGCGGAGCGGGGCTGAGCGGCGCCGGGGCAGGGGGAGCGGCTGGAGGGAGCCCCGGGCTCTGCCGATAAATGG
This sequence comes from Phalacrocorax carbo, assembly GCF_963921805.1. Lineage (NCBI taxonomy): Eukaryota > Metazoa > Chordata > Aves > Suliformes > Phalacrocoracidae > Phalacrocorax > Phalacrocorax carbo. The sequence continues at coordinate 48,016,917 of NC_087514.1, forward strand.
GGCGGGGGGGGGGGTGTGTGAAGGGAGGCAGAGGAAGCCCAGCGCTGGCAAGGAGCGACTGAGCGCGCTGCAATGGCAGGAGCAGGTCTCGGCGGGATCCCGCTGAGGAGGAGGAGGAGGAGGAGGAAGAGCGGCGGCGGCGCTCCGCGGGGCGGGATGCGGCCAGCGCGGGTCGGTGGCTGCGCAGCCCCCGCAGGTGCGGCCGCAGCTCGGGGCCGCCCCGCCGACTCCCCTCCCGGACCCGGGGGACGCGGTGGGGCCCGGCCGGACCGGACCGTACCGGGGCCGCCGTGCAGGGCCCTGCTCCCCGCCGCCCCCGCCCGCCTCCACCCCCCGTCCTTCCCCCAACTTGAACTTCACGTAGTTACCGGAGTTACGGCAGCGGCGCCGTCTGCTGCGAGGAGAGGCGAGCCGGGCAGGACAGCAGCGGGCGGCCCCTCGCCGGGCCCGGGGCTGCCGCTTCCCCCCCCCCCCCCCGCCACCGCCGCCGCCGCCGCCTCCTCCGGGGTGCGAAGCATTGCAACTCCCCCACCCCCGTTGCGGCGAAGAAGGGGGGGGGGGCGCTCAACTCCGGTGCCGGCTAGCGGCGGTGCCCCCGCCCCGGGCACGCCGCCCCCGGCCCCGCGGAGGAAGCGGGTCCCGGCGCCTCCGAGTTGCCGAAGAGGCCGGGGGGGGGGGGGCCGGGGGCTGGCGCCGGGCAGAGCGGCAGGGCTGCTCGCCTTCCCGTTGGAGTTTGTCACTTGGTAGTTTCTGTGGGCATCGCGGAGTTTACGGGGGGTGTGTGTGTGATGGTGGTGGTCTTCTTTTGTATGTGATTGCTTGGGTGGGTTTGTTTGGGTTTTGGATTTTTTGGGGGGGCGGGGGTGGCTCAGCTTTAAAAACGTCCCCGGCTTCCTCGCTCCTCCCCTGGAGAGCAGCCCGCTTTGCACCGAGGGAGGGGGAAGGGGGGGGAGACCAAAAAAATAAACCTCCAGCCCTCGCACGTTGCGGCCCCTCCGAGCGATCCCGGCCGCGCCCGGGGCCGGGGGGGCGGCTCGGCGGGCAGAGGGGAGCCCGTGCCCCGGCTGCGACCCCAGCCGCCCCTGCGCTCACGGCCGGGATGCGCCCTCCGGGCCTCTAAAGCTCTTCTGTTTATTGTTGTGTCGTCCCGTGTGTGTCCCCCCCCCACCCCGCTCTCCTCCCCACCCCTCTGCCCAGGTTGGAGGAGGGTTTAAAAGGCAGGTGTGTCGGAGGCCGCTCGCCATGTCCAGATCCGGGGACAGGACCTCCACCTTCGACCCCAGCCACAGCGACAACCTGCTGCACGGCCTCAACCTGCTGTGGAGGAAGCAGCTCTTCTGCGACGTGACCCTGACGGCCCAGGGCCAGCAGTTCCACTGCCACAAGGCCGTGCTGGCCTCCTGCTCCCAGTACTTCCGATCCCTCTTCTCCAGCGGCGGCGGGAGCGGCGGGCACCCCCACGCCCTGGGGCTGGGGCCCGGCGCCCAGGACGGGCTGGGGGGCCCGCCGAAGGAGCCGCCGCCGTCGCAGCCGCAGGAGGAGCCCGGGACCCCGTCCTCCTCCCCGGAGGACAAGCTGCTGGCCAGCCCGCGGGCCATCAACAACCTGGTGCTGCAGGGCTGCTCGTCCATCGGGCTGCGGCTGGTGCTGGAGTACCTGTACACGGCCAACGTGACCCTCTCGCTGGACACGGTGGAGGAGGTGCTGTCGGTCAGCAAGATCCTGCACATCCCGCAGGTCACCAAGCTGTGCGTGCAGTTCCTCAACGACCAGATCTCGGTGCAGAACTACAAGCAGGTGTGCAAGATCGCCGCCCTGCACGGCCTGGAGGAGACCAAGAAGCTGGCCAACAAGTACCTGGTGGAGGACGTGCTGCTGCTCAACTTCGAGGAGATGCGCGCCCTGCTCGACTCGCTGCCCCCCCCCGTCGAGTCGGAGCTGGCGCTTTTCCAGATGTCCGTGCTCTGGCTGGAGCACGACCGGGAGACCCGCATGCAGTACGCCCCGGACCTGATGAAGCGCCTCCGCTTCGCCCTCATCCCGGCCCCGGAGCTGGTGGAGCGGGTCCAGTCGGTGGATTTCATGCGCACCGACCCCGTCTGCCAGAAGCTGCTGCTGGACGCCATGAACTACCACCTGATGCCCTTCAGGCAGCACTGCCGGCAGAGCCTGGCCAGCAGGTGAGGGGGGCGCCGGGGACGGGCGGGGGGGGAGCCTTTCCCTCACAGGCGCCCCCTTGGCGGCTTCTGGCCGCGGGGGAGCGGGGAGCCGACGCGGGGCCGAGGCGGCGGCGGCGGCGGGGGCCGGGCTGGGCCAGGCGCCCTCCGGCGGGGCAGGGGGCGGTGGCTGCGGCCGGGCCGGGCGGCGGGAGCCCGCCCGCGGCGGCTGCTGGAGGGAGGGCGGTGGCGGCGGGGCCGAGTTGCCCGCCCCCAGCACAGCCAAACTTTTCGTCCCCTCCCCTCGGCCCGGCGGGGTCGCTGCGGGCTCCGGGGGGGCTGCGGGGCCGCCAGCGCGGTGCTGGGCGCGGGAGGCCTCCCCGGCGGCGGCGGGGCGGGGGTGCCCGCCGCGGCCTGGGTCCCGGGACTGCCCGGGCGGGGGGACGGCTCCCGCCACCCTCCCCGGCCTCCCTCCCGGGGGCCTGGCGGCGGCCGCCGCGCCCGCAGCCGTCGTACCCGGTCCGCGGGGCTGGCTTGTGACCGGCAGGCTTCGTCGTGCGTGGGGGAGCCCACGCCCCGGGAACCTGTTGTCGTTATTTATTACAGGCCGTAGTTATTTATTCCGCTCCCCCCCCCCCCCCCCCCCCCCCGTGTTACTCCTTAACAAGGAGTTGCATCTTCAGGGCATTTTAAGCTGTAATACCCGAGCCCTAAATCTAATTAATTATTTTCGTAACCACGTTATTCGTGGACACCCTGGTGTCTCTGATGTGCGGGTGATGTCCGTATTGTGCGTGGAAACTTGTGAATTCATAGTCCTCGCATCTATGACATGTCAGTTATTTTCATTTAATAAGGTAATGAATCATGATGTCAAAGATTGACAATATGAGGTTGGCATTAGGAACTGAAAGCGCAGCATGTAGTTTAATGAGCAGTAAATATACCCGAAAGGAGGGGCGTATTTATTTTTCTCCTTTTAAAATACGATTAGACTTCATTTCATTCAAAAATGGAAAGGTAATACCGTCTTCCAAGTACAGCGGCACGGTAGCGCAAAAATCAAAGCACACTTCGTATTGTTCAGCTTTTTAACTAATAGGTGGATATTATTAATGACTTAGCAGCAACAAGAAAAACTAGTACATTATTATATATTTTAGGTAATACGCTCCGTTAGCATTAATGCAGGGGATTCTTTATATCTTCATGTAATAGGTACCCTGATGATTTAACTTTGAAAATGCTGTGCCTTCTTTTATTATCTCTGGCTGGCTCGCTCTGTTAGTGTTTTGTCGTGCTTATCACCTTGCTGTCTAACCAATTCTCACTCCGATATCCTACCGTAAAAAACGAATACCAGCATTTTGCAGTGTAAAGTATTTTTGAGACGCCGCTGTCGTAGCTGGCGTGTACCCTTTGCATTTCAATATTCAAAACTGTTGACTTTCAAAAATGCAAAACCCACCACCTCCTCAGTCGAGATTCTGCACGCTGCCAGGGGCATGCCAGGGCTCGTGTCCTGGTGGATTGCTGAGATACCAGCCGGCTTGGTTCAGTGAAGATGCCTTCCAGCTTCACTGGTCCATGTCATTTGAAGGATATGTAGTGGTGTTCTGACCACTGAATGCTTACAAGTATCGTGGATGCTGCAAGAATCTGATACCCCTGTGCTGGGAGCTGGCTCTCCCTGTAAGCGGGAGCGTACACAAAAGGATCGCACTTTAAGAGGACCTAGATTAGATTCTAAGTCATGCTTCCTTAATGACTTATGGGGGACTCCAAATACCACAAATACCACATTTTTTATTTGTAGTAGGTCTGCACATCTGTGCAGACAGTGGTGTTTCAGAGACCCTTAACCATAGCGGGTGAAAACGTACCATCACCTTCTCAACTTTAATGTGTGTTTAATGATAGCGTCATAACTAGCTTCTCTTGACTGGGTTCTTTGGTGGTGGTGAAATCGGAGCAAAACCGTTTAGATTTCTCTTATTTATAACCAGGCATTAGAACTTACTCAAGATACTGGAGGTGTTGAAATAGTCTGTGATACAGAATACAGTTGGTATATTTTCGTTTTGGGTCTTGGATGGTATTCCTGGGAATTCATAAATGTCATGAAGGCCTGTCTTTGAATCTTAATCATATTAAGATTTCATCAGGCTGCCTAAGTGTACAAATGCCTTCTTAAACAAAGAAACAAGAGAAACATACCCAAGACTGGAGAGATTTCCAGACTTGTCCTTCCTGTTAACTCATAGTTTCTCTAAAGCTGCAATGACAGGTTGACATTCATTCAGTAAAATTCTATTTTAAGAAAGAAAATCTGCAGAGAGTTTCTTAAGTTACTAATTTGCAGAAGGAAATCTTAAAAGTAACTAACAGTTAAAGTACATGTGCAAATAGATAAAAATTATTAGACAGAAAAAGACTTTAAAATGTTGATTACCTTTTCTGTGAGCAATGGTGACCTTGGTAATTTGGAGTTTAAAGTTTAATGAAAGGTCGTTCACAAAAGATTCTAAATGTCTAGAAAGAGAATAGCAGCATGGGTTGGTGAGAAATACAGGCAGCAGCACAGTGTCATAGCTGCCTGCTTACCGCATATGGAACAAACTGGGAGACTTGCACTCAGGATTAGCACTTGCCAATAACTCTTCTGCGTTTTTAAAAAGAACATGGTTTTTTTGTAACATGCTACTTAAAAACGAAGTGTGTACACATAGGTATGTACACATCCATGCGTGTACTCCTGCTTTGGAGTACTTTGGAAATGGGGCTTCTTACATTTCTTAAACAAAATGAGTGTAATTGGAAGGTCGAAATACAGTGATTCTCCTCTGAAATGTAACTAAAAATAGCACTGGTTCTTTCTTTAGGCTTGTTTTTTATATGGTAAATCACGTGTGCTTGCTTTTCTGACAAACACAAGTTTCTGCTGTTGTCAGGCCTGGAGGAAAGCGATTTTGGATCATAAGAGCCAGTCTGTGTTATATGAGCAAAGTTACTTATAAAGTTTGTGCTCCAAATGCAGATCCTGCAGCACAAGTGATACTGGGGCTAGAAGGCACCTGGGTTGTCTTTTGTGCCACAATGGAAAACGCTCTTTACCTGCAGGGAGAGGAGATCTTTCCCTCATGAAATTTCCTGAGGGAAGGTTACACTTGAATGCCTTCATGCATTTTTGCAAAATAATTTTTCAAAATACAGCAACTAAACGATTGTAGTTTAAAAAGTTAAGGAATGATGTTCCTGACGTGAACCCTGCCGTGCACTCTGAGGTTCAGGACTTTACCATGGGGGCTGTGTGTTTTGGCTCTGACCTGGCATTTGATCAGGTGCTCAACTCTAAGCAAGTTAGTAATTCTGTTGACTTTGCTCTCCCTTTTTCAGGTTAGTGCTGGAGCTTTCTGGCCTCTGGGATCCTCACCTACAGTAGGGCCTCAGCACGCAAACTGCTATTAAAGGCTTTTGAGGCACAGTCAGTGTTGACATCAGTAGGAAAAATCCTAGCTGATTTCAGCATGGAATGGGATCAGGCCCATTATGGTGACCCTGAACATTAGGCTTAAATGATATCTGTCTCTCAGGGACAGACAGACAACTCTGTGCTGTGTCATGTTCTCTGTTCTGGGAAGAAAATGCATTTAGATAAAGGATTGTTCATCTTCTAGTTACTTATTTGACTCTCGGGACTTCACTGGAGTGTTGAGTTGATCAAAATGTCTCTGTGCTTTATTGTGTAGTATAATATATTTTGTAAAATACATGGTATGTGTTTTCAATTTTTTAAAAAGTTCTAGGTTAGAGCATTACCGGCTGCTGGAAAGAATTTCACTTTTAAAGATGAGTGAACTAGTGAGAATTATTATTGCTTCCATGTTTATTTGAAACAATGAAAATGGTTAAAAATGCATCACTGCTATGAAACACCTAGCTTTTAACTTTAATTTTGCTTATGCTAATGCAAAATATAGCTGTAGACAGAGAATGGAGCACTATAGAAAAAATATTTAAATTATGGGGCTGATTATTAAATGTTTTACCTAAATATTGTTGCCTTTTTATAGAACATTGCCATGACTTTATGGTTTCGCTTGCCTGTAACTATTTACAATGATTTCTGTTCCAGAAAGACGTGAGAAGATAGGCTGGGTGGGAAGAGGCAGCCCCTTACGGCCTGGGAGTTGTTTGTCGGCTGCAGGACACATGCAGCTCCTCTCAACATCAGTGGTTTAAGCTGGTCAGCTCCTTCCAGGATTTGCAGGCAGAGCAGCGGTTAGATGTCTGTACAGCTGCATCAGGTACCTGAAGGCAGAGGGGAGTGAGGAAAGTCAAACTGGGAGAGAGGGGGAAAATGCAGAAAAAGGAATAAAGATACTCCAGGGGAGAAACAAGACATAAGTAGCGGAAGCAAGAAAGTACAAATGAGGGAAAACGGGAGAGAAAAACAATTTTGAAGGGAGAAAAGTGAAAGAATAGGATACCAGACAGGAAAGGAGACAAGCCAAACAAAAAAGATCCCAGCAGGTAAAGAGAGGGAATGAAACAAAATGAAAAAACCCTAATTCTTGGCAGCGACAGCATCTGTTGTCAATAACAGCTGAGTATTTCAGTTTCTGGAAAAGCTATTTCAGATGTGGGGGAGGAAAAATGAATGGGGATCAACCAAGTGACTTGAGTGGGAAAAGTTGTAGGCAGGAAATTCGTAATTAAAGAGTAAAAGAGAAAGGAGGGAAATAAAAAGGTAAAGACAGAAGGCTAAGCCTGACTGTGCTGTTTTCTGGGTTTGGTGAAGTCCCAGCAAGTACAGACCCAGCTGTTTTTCTATACTTTTGTTCCCTGGACCTTGGGGAGATTAGAAGCACAAATTCTGGTCCTGCTGAGCTAATTGTAGAGGTTTTTATTTTTCTTTAATTTCAGCAGGGAGAGGGTGTCATCCAGACTGTTTGGTGTTAGGTGATATTAGTGAAAGTGACAGCAAATTAAACAGTGACAGGTGATGAAGATGGTATGACCAGTTTTCACTCAATAGGAAAGTGGTAACTGTTGATGAAGAAGGAAAATGAAGTGATGAACAGTGTGAGATGCTAGCATTTCTCTGGAAGAGGTATATGCCCGGTCTGTTTTACTTTCTGCAGAGGAGATTAAAAATTTGAAGAAACTGGTTACATCCCTTGGCAATTCAATAATTTCCTGTTTGTCTACAAATCTCTCAGACTGTAGTTCAATCTGACTTCTTTTTCTGCTAAGATTTTTGTACAATCTCAGTAGGGCTTGTTTGGTGGTTGTAAAAAAAATTGCTTGTTTTTTCACTGAAACACATTGTTGTATGTTCTAGTAACAGCCACCTGCCTGTCCTTTTGTGATTCTGACACCAATATTTGGATTTTTAACTAATATTGGTACTCATGGTTAATTGCAAGTGAGAAATATTTCAGACCCCAAATTAACATGCAGATAAAAACCCTAACTTAAAATGTATGTGAATTATTAACGTATGCATTACAATGTGGTTGAAGTGAAGATGAGGCTCTGGTTTATTTTAGTGGGCTTTGGATCAGGTCTTATGTGCTTGAATTAATATCAGGAAATTGTACCTGTGCCAGGATTCTCTCAGCTGAGCTGCAGAAGGGAGACTGACACATCAGAGACTGCAGGGAAGTGAACCACAGACCTGTAGTCAGTTTAATCCTAGTTAGTCTCACCTACTTGCCTTACTTGCCTTGTGTGCATTCATTTGCCTTTGGAGACAGGCTAGTGCTGAAGTGTAAGTGGGGAGATGTCGAGCATCCAAGAGCAAGGGAGGCCTGGAGCTCAGGTTACAGTTGGAGGCAGCCGTTGTCCTAAGAAGTCTGCTGTGGGTCAGGACAGTCCTTGGGAGCCTTCTTAAAGACATGTATGTCCTGGCTGGTAGAATCCTTGAGAGCTGCACAGATGACAGCCAGTTTCTTGGCCCAGTTATAGTACTTTTTAGGAGAAACATGAATTATGAAGAGCATTTAATGGCCTTTCTTAGGGGCAACCATCTTTCCAACAGCTGTAGATGAAGATGGGGTGCCAAGTACCATGTGCAGGTACTCCCTCTGCCAGCCAGTGTCCCGGTCAGAGGTCCTAGTTGGGATAGCCTCCTTTGTGAACTGCCAGCCCCTCCTGATTCATGTCCTTAAGCAACACATAGTCCTAATACCTCCAGCTCCTTCCCTGCCTCCTGCCCGCTCTTGCTCCAGAAGCTCAGTTTCTAAAAATGCCCTACTTCAAGGCCTTTTGAATGTCTAAGCTACTCATTTTCCCTTACCAGTCTGCCTCATAGGCTCCTCCCTGCTCCCAGGCCACTTTGCCAGATAGGGGTCTTCCACAGATCCAACCTACTTGAGCTTCACCCCCACCTGTTCCTTCTCTTGAATCCTCTGCTACCAGGGCACCTGGCCCCGCAGTGCCCCTTCCGCCAGGCTCCCTGCCTCACACACACCAATGCCGACTGCTCCAGACCTCTCAGCTTGGATCTCCAGAGGCTGCTGCAGCTGGTTGGGCTGTGCTGCTCCTCAGCTTTCCATCACCCTGCCCCTTTTAGCACTTGAAGCAGCTTCAAGTATCTGCATCTCCAAACTCTCTTTCCAAGAGGGGAAATCTTTTACTGGATTTCAAGCTGCCTTGTTCTAGAGTGAAAATTGAGTTAAGTTAGAAAAATAATCTTTGCACTCAAACTGAGGGCAAAGTGCCTGTGAAAATGGGAACTTCCTCCTCAAATGCTGTACTTCAGCAAAAATGCCCCTTTCCAGCACCTGCAGCATATTTATGAATCCTGTAGGTCCCTAAAAAATGGAGCTGTCTCCCATGAGGTCCTGTGCTGTTCTTGCCCATGCTTTGGCAACACGATCAAGGACTGTCCTGTCAGGGAAAACGTAGGTCACAGGTGGTGCAGAGCCTTCTAGATAAGGAATTTCCCTCTCAAAGTCCTCCTAGTGTGATTTATAGTTAGAGTGAACATTTTACAAATGGAGTGCTGTAGGATCATGGTGATCTGTCTTGGCTGCCTGCGTGTCCTGTCTGAGGCTTTTCTGTCCACTCTTTGCCTGATGTGCATCCTCTTCACGTGGAAAGAGGAGGTAGGAAGGAGAGGGTCTTTGAAGGCACGTTGTGGCCTGGGGTCACTATAGTTTTTTTCCTTATAGCAGAAGAATACAGAGGTTCCGAGTCTGTAACTACTGAGCAGTAAATGGAACAGAGCTGCGACAGTGTAATTGTTCGGATTTGTACTTGAAGAGAAAATACAGCGAGCCTTGGGGGCAAGGGGAGTGAGGAGAGCAAACGTAGAACACAAAATCAATCATATTTGCTGCCTTCCTGAAATTTTCTTTAAAGACCGTCATGCCTGGTACTTAGTAGTCGACACTTCTTGCTGTATTCTTGGAAAGCAGACAATAAACTTTGAGCAAATATTATCACCTGCCAAGTTCAATGGAAACAGACAGTTTACACTGAAGCTGGAAGTTGATGCCACAGTTGGTTCTTCCTATCTTCCCTTTCGGGGGAAAAAAAAAAGGCAGTGGAAAAGGTAACCAGTCATAGCTTGGGTGAGACAGCAGCAAGTTGTGTTTCTCCTCCCCAGCTTCCTAAGGAAAAAGAGACTCATCTGGGGAGAACACAGCCTCTGATGCAGAGACCTCCTGTTGTCATGGTCATCTGATACAGAATCAAACAAAAAAAGGACCTTCCTGACTATTCACAGCCTAAAATAAAAGAGTGATTGAAATTTCCTGGGGGAAAAATATGGATTTGACCACCCTGAAGCATTCTATAAACATTTCAATTTTCCCACCTCTGCCTAAAACAAACAAAAAAGAGGTGGGGAAGGGAAAGCAAGTTGTGAAACCGTCTAGCTTTGTTTTCTTTAGTTTTATTTTTAAAAGTATTCAGGATCAAGGGAATTTCTTGAAGGTTTTTCAGAACTTCCAACAATATAGAAAATCAGTTGTTTGCATAGTTTTGCCAATGAGATTCATGACACGGGAGGTTTTGTGACTCATTTACCAATATAAGCTTTGGTAGTAAAATACCTTTGATTCAAATCCCTTGCAATGCTTCAAATACTCAGTGATGCTAGTAATGGTATCTTTAGCATTCAGATCTCGGTTCAAAAATGACTTATTTGTGTAGATATTCTCACTGTAGAAATACTACTCATGATCTCATGACACATCTATTAAAGCCTTTCTCAAGCTATAAGGAACAACAGTGTTGTATATGAATACAGCAACCTTGGCAGGACTCTGTCTGGGAAAGCTACTTTGTGGGGAACTGTACCAGTCTTCTGTCAACATGAAGAATAAGCTGACAATACAGAGAGACAAAGATGAGAACAACATTCCTGTGTGTTCTAACCAAAGGAACACTGATGGTAGGTGCCACTCTTCTAGGATAGTTGCCCACCCCTAAGCTACCTGTTAGTTCAGAGGCTCTTATCCCAAAAGGAAGGGGCATTAAGTTTAAAAATCTGCCAGCTAAAAGAATACCCTAACTCTTAAAGATTTATTTAGACACAATTCTAAACTAGTAACAGCAGTGGGATTGCATTCATAAAGAATAATCAGGTATTCAGAGCTCCAAACAGATTCTAGGCTATTTTAATACAGGGGATGGAAAATTGTCTGCAACTGTAGAAATAAAGGAAACTTTAACTTGTCAGGTAACTTTGCAGCAGTTGAGTGTGGCCTGTCAGACTCTGGTCAGATTCACTTAGCTTTAGACTTCTGCTTTTTAGATAGAGACAAAAAGGAAAGATTGTTGGAGCAGCGGCTCTCCTTTTTTTCTATGCATTTGTTTTAAAAAAAAATGCATTGGACAAAAAAACCAAACTAGTAGATTCAGAGGATAAAACCAACAATTGATATCTGCAGCAAATGATTCCCAACTTAGTATTTATGTTCCTAAACTTCAATCTGTCAGCGGTCAGCAACATGTATTAAATGAGCAGGAGAGTGGGTGTCTCTTGGGCATCACTGAACCTCTTCAGTGAATGTCATGGTGATCTCTGCTGCAGTGAAGGCTTCTACTTGGGGCCTTCTGCTAAGCATGCCCACACTGAGGATGAAAAGTTTGAAAACCAAAGTCGTCGTGGCACTAAAGTGAATGGTAAGACTGGTTTCCAGGTACAGTATCAATAGAAGGTTTTTTCACATTCTTTCAGGTTTGCCTTGGGCAATATGTATGCCTTAGAAGAGTCAGAAAAATCCACTCATAAAGCAATATTCATACATTCAGCATATCTTTGAACATATTTTGAACTTAAGAATGAAATAATTTCTTGGCCGTTTGCAAGAGACCTCAACATGCTTTAGGTTTTGACAAAACTGAGATATTCTTTTAGGTCCGTGCTTTGCCCATGAGGAGAAAGATATTCCTGGTGGGTCAGAGTTCCAGCAGAAGTCTGATCTGGAGCACTTGGTCTGGCAGCTGTGAGAGCTCAGGTCCTTCCCCGGCAATGCTATAGGGTTAGGAAGAGATTCTGGATGCCTATTAGTTGTGATGTTCATTAGTTCATTTTATGTGATAACAAAACCTCACAAAAATTCTCCGTCGAAAATAAATTTTACATTGTATCTTACAGCTTTCGTCAAGTTCATAGTTAAACTTCTGGATAATGATATTTTCTCTCTATTAAACATGTGTTGCTAATTATGGCTATCTTTGCAGTCAACTGCTGAAGCCAAAATCCATTGAAATAAGCAGTTTTCATATGACACTTTTGTTGCACTGAAATGCCTATCCAGGAGCGGGGAAGGTAATTGTCAAAGATCTCATCACATGCTCTGTGATGGCAAAACAGTTTCTTCAGTCACGGGCAAATGGATGCCTGCAGCATCAGTTCGGATTTGCAGACTGCAACTAGATTCTCCATTACATTTTTGTTGAACACAATACTCCTTCAGATGCCTTTTTAGAAGAAAAAGGTTACTAAGGACCATCCTGGTTTCTGAAGATTAATTTAAGTCTTTAATGTTAACAAACAAAAGGTCTGCAACTGAAATGGTTATTGCGATATTGTATTTAGCTCTTTGTGTATTACCTTGAGGTTGGTGTCTAAACCTCACTGCAGTATTTTGTTTCAGCTGCAGGTTAATACAACCACTTCTTCTGAGATTCTTGCTATTTCTTGTTTTGACAGTATGCGTCGGCTTCCACTTTCTCAAATCCTTTCATGGATTTGGATTTGAGGATGTAAGTAAAATTCACCACCCGATCACCTGCTGTTGCTGGATCTGGTGTGGTGGTCTGGCTGTTTTTGTTTGTGCCTGAGTTCAGTGAGCAAATACCTGAAGTTTGACTTGGCTCTGCTGCATTTAAGGTCAGCACTCAAGCAGGAGTGAGGCATCCCATGTCTGTGAGGTCCCTGGTCTGAAGAGCCACCTGACTTGCTCCATGCTCAAAGCCAAAAGAGAATTAATGATCCAGGTTTTTTGTTTTATTATAGCCCTGAGTTAAGAGGAAAGTACAGTTGAATAGTCTTTTTTTTTTTTTTTATTGATTACCATGATCACCTGTATATCTTAGATGCAGTTTTCTTTCTGATGTTTAGCACTACTCTGAATGCATTAAGAACCATGGGACTGCCACTTCATCGTTGTATTCTTTCAATTTCTCTGCATTTGCTAATGCAGAGAGAGGGGAGCCTTACTGCATTGTTTCAAAACTGGAATAGTCTGGAGAAAACCTGTTGTTGGTGGGGCTTGTTTTCTTGCCAGCCTTGGTAGAATGAAGTTCTACTAACTGCCCAGATAAGGAAAACCCATCAGTGCAAGATTGATGGATATGCTAATAATGAAAAAATGTACAAGAAGAGTATTGCCCATTCATATATTTTCCATTAACATAAGGTTATCAAGCTTGCAAAAGAGCTTTGGGTGGTTGTCAGGTGTATTGATGTCTGTTACTCTCTTTTCTACTGATTCCTTGTGAGTTGATAAACAATCTTGGGCTCAGCATTTTGCCCTGTGTATTCATGGTTAGTTTAGACTACGGGCAAGTGAACTGAGTTTTAGAGCTGATGCACATCGGCTGCTGCCTTTGAAGTGGGTAGGATTTAGGTATGTTGATGGGTATTCAACATCTCTGGAACCAAAGCTGTTTATACGAGTTCTCAAATTCCTGGGTTGGTGTGCCTGAAGGAAATGATACAAGTTTGAAAATGTTGACTTTAAAATATAATTTGGTTTCCAGTCTTGTAAGTAGAGAAATTTCAGACCACGTGGGGTACTCGGGAGCTTAATTAAGGTGAATTAAGTGTTTTAAAATCTTTGCAGAACAGAAACTGCAAAGTGTGTGCAGAATAATAACAACATATGCATGTTCATCAACGAGAACTAGAGTTTTGGATTCTAGGTATAAGAAATGCTTTCGGGATAAGGTATGGATAAATTTATCTCATCTTTTTGCCATGACATCAGCCAGCCTGGTCACGGTTAACATTATTTTAGCCTTCCCTGACCAGGACCCACTACTGTTAACTGAACACAAGGAGATCATAATAACCTTGCCAGGGATACTCTGAACCACACTAAGTAACTGAATAGTATATTACACTGTGAAAGAAGGACTATGAAAAGAGAGCGTTTCAGACATAATGCAGAGCATTTCACGTGGTAATCCTGAGTTATCCAAATAGCAAACATGTAATAATGCAAGAAAGGAAGAAACTTTTATCTTGCTAAGGTATTACACATATTTTTAAATCCTGCCTTCATCATAGTGTTTCACTGAATTACATTTTTATTAATATTTGGAAAAGTTTTCTGCATATAAGCAGTGATCATTTCCATGTCTTTCATATTTTAGAATATATTTCAAGATTTTTACAGTTCCACTCAGTTCAATATGAAACACAAATATGATAAAGAATTCTTTTTTTTTTTTTTTTTTTTCAAAACCTAAGATGTAGTGATTCACACCAAAACTTAGAAAGCACAACTGGGTCTGAGAAAACACATCAGTTTAAAACATACATATCTTCAGTCACTGTATTGTCTTTACTTGGTTCACTGGAAGAGCTCTCAATAGAGATGTGTAAGATACTTCGGGTAAAGAACCCACCTCTTCTTTGCCATGTTGGAGTTCCTTGTGCTTTTGGTAGAGACTGTGCTGGCTGTTAAGTTCTTATTCAACTTTCATTAAGGGCTTCTGTCCATGCTGCTTTTCATTTTAAACATAACAAAATGCTAAATATTTGTTAAACATTCCCATATAGCAGTGCTGTTCCTTCTCAAGAAACAGTAGCTTCTCAGACTGTTTAGCTGAAAAAGTAATGTTAAGGATAGTTGCAGCTGCCAAAGTCTGGAAACTCAGAGTTACATCTGACATTTCATTCTTCACCTTAACTATTGAGCCTTGGCCATTCATTGGTTTTTCACAGTGCTTTGGAGTTAGAAGGGAGTTTTACAGATGAAAGATGAAAATCAAAATAAACTCCTTTATCAAGTAAACCTTGCAAGGGCATTCTGAATTTTACAATACACAGGGAGTTGATTGTGATATAACATACAACACAAGAGGGTTGGAATAAACAATTTATTCTCTATCGTTAGGGATGACCATGCATAACTGACTTATGGCTCTGGTTTGCTCTGCCACTTGTTAAGTGTGCAGTCATCCCTAACTCATACCAAAAATAGTTTATCATACTCCTGTGTTGCATAGTTTTTATCAGATGTTCTCTCATTAAAAACTTTTCCAGGGACATAGAATGTTTCAAGATGCTGGCAATGCTTTCCCCAGGGTTTGGTCTCATGAGTGGAGTTGGTGCTGACACTGATCATGAGATGGTTCCTGATACCCTACGCAGATACAGTCTGGGGGCAGGTAACAGTGATCATTTAACAGTACGTAGCAGGTTCAGTGCAGAGGTCAAAGGCTGGCTTTTCATAAAGACTGAAGGACCACAGATCCCACTAAGTTGGATCCCACTAAGTTGGGAGTGAAGTAGGGGGTAGGACAGCATGGGAGAATATTGCAGTGTCATTGCCCCCATAGTGTAACTCCTGCCTCTGCAGTGAGGGTTTCATTTCTTCCGCTGTCAATTCAGGACCTTCTCTGAGCCCTAAATCCATCTAAAAACAAACAAGGCCATCTGCCAGATAATTCCCTGGGTATTCTTGTGATAGATGTATCTGCAGTCTGTAGTTGTCTTTTGGATAGCCATTTGAAAGGTTTTATTCCTAAGCATTGTGTGGATCGAGCCTTCAGCTGCATGCTCCCTTCCTGAAGGAGGTTCCTTTTGGATTGAGCGTGTCTACAGCACGACCTAGTTCATTTTGCCCAGTCTTCTGAAGAGATGATGCAATCCTGGTACAAATGTAAATTGGATGGTACCCAACACTGTCTAGGTAGTCATTGGAGCTAAGCCACTGGTGTGCCTTGGTGGTAAAGCACCTGCTTCTGGAGTGCACTGCTGAGGTTGGAGCTCTTGGGTGGTGGTTTTACCCTGCAACGTGCAGTTGTGGTGGTGGGCGGCTTTGGTTCGTGTCATTCTGTACCCTTCTTGACTGGGAGCGTTTGCTGCAGACTAACGCACAGAATGCTACAGCGATGTCGTCATGCTTGGAAAAATGCTGGTGTTTGGCAAGGGTGCTTTCCATCAAATGCATGGTCCCCCTGTACATTTGTTCATATCGATGCATTTTTAAATTTTTTTTTTCCAGGCTACGTCACCTTGCTACTTCACGGGAACATTTTGGGCATGGACCTTTATTTCAGTGTTATCACACCCAAGCTTAGTATAACTGATGAAAGTTCAATTATATGCGAAGTGACTATTAAAGCATCAGGGCTCATCTGGGGGTCTGGGCCTCCCCTCCCCTTTTCACTTACAATGGTGCTAAATCCCTTAATGTTGCAAAGAAATTGTACATTCATCAGGTGGAGCGTTGGAGGCCAGGGTGCAGATAACCGCTTTTACTGCATATGAGACATTGCAGTCCTGTTCTTAAGAACTGCCAGGCAGATTGGGAATCACGGTCACGGTTAATAGCAGCGAATTGCCAGCTCTTGATGGGTGGGTAGTCACTCCTTTCAGTGGTTGCCCCCTGGGGGAGAAGGTAGAAAAACAGAGGGAGGGAATTAGAGTGACTTTGCACAGTTGAGCAGGTTCATGCCGCTGGATCAGTGGCAAGCATTGGCAGGGCTCCACTCTGGGGAGGCTCACAACAACATCACAGTCTCATTTTTACCAATTGGTGTTGCTATAGCCAGTGGTGCACAGGGGGAGAGCAGAGAGAAGGGGGGGCGGGGGGGGGAAGAGTGAAAGCAAGAGCCTGGATTAAACAAACAAAAGTGCTTGTAAGTAGCATTTAACCCATAACCATTAGCCCAGTGCTGCTAATTGTACTAAACTATATATCTGAAGTTCAGTGTGTGATTAAAGAGTTGGCTCACAAACTCTCTGCATAACCTTAATTTTTTCAAGGTTCTTTGAGTGTAGAATGGCTTATAATAATGATTTTGACTAATACGATTTTTGACATGCAACTTTAATGCTTAACCTTAGTACAACTCCAGAGCATTTCATGTGTATTCAGCTGTAAAGAGTGATGATTTAAAGGGATAATATAAGAAAAAGGTCGTTCTAGAATGAACCTCTAACAAATTGCATAAAGGAAGCTTATTATTCCATGAGTAGAGAGATATGCAGCTTTTCTGATCATTTTTCTGCTTGGTTCAAAAAATTGTTGAGACATGATTGGGGAAAGACACACAAAAAATGAAATAGAAAACTGCAAGCAGTGAACGTTCTTTTGATGGTTATGATTTTGTTGCCACTAAAAATGCTCCTCAGTAATGTGGTTGTTCATCTTTCCTCTTGTTTTGGGTGAAGAATTCGTTCCAATAAGAAAATGCTGTTATTGGTTGGAGGATTGCCTCCCGGACCTGACCGGCTACCCAGCAATTTGGTTCAGTATTATGATGATGAAAAGAAGACGTGGAAAATACTGACAAGTAAGTGGTTTATTTTTGTACAGTTGTCTTGATGAATTTAAAAACATGGTTAATCAAATTAGACACTTTATTGATTTGTTTCTCTTCAGAGATTTGTTTATGTATCACAGGGGGCTTCACAATGGAGCAATAAATTGAGATTGCAGAAGATGCTAATTTTATAATAGGATAGGCCTAAATTAACATTGGCTTAAAATCATTCCAGTAAGTTTTTTAAGTAAACTTGTAAGTCTTTTCATACTGCAACATGAGTACATGCATATTTATGTACATATGAATAAAATCTGGTTTAGGGGGAAAAAACAAAAAGCAATGTTTGAGACAGTTTTCCCAGAGTCAGATCCCTGGTAAGCCATAATACTAGAGCACATCTTTGATTCTCTTGCATTTTCATTTCCTTCTTCCAGCTTTATTTGTTGTCCACAATCATTAAAGAAAGGTTTCCTCTGTACTGCTCTGCGTCCATTGCTGACAGAAGCATTGGTGGAATATATCAGCTACAATAAACAGTGCACGGAGGCTCCTATCACAAAATTCTTTCCCACCTTCTTTTAAAGGTTGATTGTGTTTTAGAGTAAGTATTTTGCCTCGAGCATCGAGATTTGGAACTTATTGTTATGTTGGTTGCGATTCCCAGTCTGACTTGGTCATGGAATCAAATCATAGCTTCTTGAGTGCAGCAGGCTGTGTGTGCATTAGTCCCCTTGTGGCTAAACTGGCTGCGTTGGTCAATAAAACTAAATTTTAACTGTCAAAATTGCCCAAAGCAGTATAGATAAAATAATAAATGAGCAATTTTGATCCATAAATCAAAGCCATACTTCTACAACTGGACAACTGGTAAAACCTGGATTTCCTAATAGACCTGCTTGTTTTCCCTAGTAAAATACATTTTACAGAATTCTGTTCTCCATCCCTTATCCAAAGCCCTTTAATGGGATACATCCACATTAATATTATATGCACAGGTTAGGATGAAAAAATAATTTAAAAGACTGCTATGATGCAGGACTTGATGCCTCTGCAAATTGCTTTCTCCTGTGGAAAATTCAGGAGTCTTTCTCAAAGTGCTGCAACATAAAGACTGCTTAGGTGTAGATGCCCTGGACTAATAGTCCGAGGGTATTGTGTAAGAATGGCAATTACAAAAGGTCGTATGGACTGTCTACAGCATCTGTATTAGGGAACATAGTATGCTTCACATTTTCATGAGATATGATACTCACGTGTATGCTACTTCTAAGAAAATTCTGAAGATGATGAGTCAGTGAAAAATCAAGGATATTACGTACGGCAGAAGTGTTCAGGTTTTTTGAAGTCGTTTTGTCTAATCCAGTGGCTCACCAGGATAGGCAGGAGAAATGGATCTCTTGCTTCAAGATCTTAACTCTCCACTGAATTAAAGTAAAAAAACTTTATTCCAAATCTTACCTATCTGCAGATGTGTCTGATTTTGTAAGAATGAAGTTTATTCAGTTTTTGGTTACCTACATTGTGACGCCATCTCTAGGACTGTGGGAAACTGGACCCAGAAGCATGATACCTAAATGCTCTGGTTAAAAATCCATCGCTAGTATTTGAATAACACCACCATTTGTGGTGGTGTTGCGGGGGTGGTGTGTGTGTGTGTTTCTGAATAATTTTATGTAATTTTATCAAAAGTGCATAGTCTTTTCTGTGTTACCTCTAACAAAATGGTAACAAAAATTCTCTTTCCAATCTGGTTACTGCACGTAACCCTCTGTGCTGTGATTAAAAGATAATGCATCTGTTACAGTGCAAGCTAGCTCATGTTCAAGCACTTGGTGCTCAGCACTGGAAGTCCAGAAGGTCCCAGGATCTGTCTGTGTTGGCTGTCAAATACACAGCGCTCTTATGACATGAGTAATCCTGTTCTTACAAAAACTGTTAGAAAAAGTTGCCTTCTTGGCCTGGACTACTGTTTGAAGATGTCTTTTCACACTGAAAAAAAGACTAAATGTTAGCAAGCATGGTTTCTTAGAAAAAATTATTACTACTCACCAAATGACAGCAATAATTATTTTTTTAAAAAAGTTGAAATAA
This sequence comes from Phalacrocorax carbo, assembly GCF_963921805.1. NCBI lineage: Eukaryota > Metazoa > Chordata > Aves > Suliformes > Phalacrocoracidae > Phalacrocorax > Phalacrocorax carbo. Next base: position 48,036,128 of record NC_087514.1, read on the forward strand.
GAGTTTCAAGTATCCCCTGCTTTATTTTCTAACCTAACATAAGAGAGGATGGGAAGTGGAGACAAGCTGGAATAGAACTTTTGTCCTGTCCTCTCCATAAAACATTGAAAGACTACACAGCATAGGAGTGCAGGGACTCGAAGAGGTGTGACTGAGCAGTTTTAGGGAAGGCCACAGACTAATCACATTATAACATGGTGATTGTTCAGTGCAGTCATGGTGTTATATAAACATACTATGACATTTGTGTGTGTAGGAATTTAAGGACATTGTTCTATCTTTATTTTTCATGTACATTTTGCAATTTAGGAAGAAGTACATTTGTTTGCTTCCTTTACCCTTTTACCTTTCTCCCAGTCGTCCACAGTTTTGGAAAATAGTTGGTCTGTTTATTCTCATCGGAGATGTACAATCTGCAGCAAAGGAGAAAGAATTTTTTTTCTGTTTGTTTTTCACTTGTTTAGACAGTGCTGTCCATCGTGAGGTTGCAGTTCACCCCCAACTCATCAGCAAATTAGGAGTTTGTTCCCCAGTGAACAGGGACAGAGCAAAAGTTGTGTCCTGCGCATAACGTTCTGTGACAGAAAGAATCTTAGTCCTTGTAGTCTGGTATTTTAGGACATTCTTACTATCACTTTAGGTGTATTTGATTTCTTCCTGTACTAGCAAACATTTACAATGTCTTTCCTTTAACCGCCTGCCCTCCAATAGACTCTTCCATGCACCACAAAAAGCCAGGCTTTGCACTTAGAGGCTTACTGATCCAATGTAAACGTGCACCCCTTCCCCTCCTCCAAACCCATCTTCGTTACTTATTTTCTGCTCTCTGTGCCAGTGGCATTTGGAGATAGGGAAGGTGAGAAAGAAGCTTGCAAACACTTAGTCCTGGGTGCAGTGGCAGGGCTGTTGAGGAGGAGATGGAGGAGAGGAGACCAAATCTCCTCTTGTCACCCTCTGCTGAGAGGAGCCCCAGAAGTTACTCAGCAGGGCCTGCAAACCCATTTGAGAGGGAGCTGGTTGCCTGTTGCCTTTTTCCTTCTCAGTGTGGAGAGTGGCTGTTGCAGCCACTCAGTTGCTTAGGACTCTGTCCTGCCTTGTGTGATGCATAAGGAACAGAAGATCAACCGTCAGAAACTACTGACTCCATGTAAGCTGTGGCACTTGCAGTTGGAGCTATGAAGACAGTTGCAGGTGGAACAGCACAAGCTATCGAGTATGACAGCTCAGCAGAGTAGCAATCTCATTTTGTTCCCGCGACAAGACTAGATCTATTGGCAGGGGATACTGCCCACCTCTCTCTGCCTGGCTAGCCAAAGCACCAAATGCATCAGTACTAATGGGAGTAATTCTAAAGGTATCAGGAAAACAACTTGCCTTGTTCATAGATCCAGAAGAGGAGGGGAAGCATGCACCCATTTCCAATCTTTTAATGTCATCATCTATAGGCAAGAATGCTATGGCTCAAGGGATCGGTAGATTTTTCACAGCCTAGTATTACTGTGTATTTTTCCTGTCTGCTATTTCTCAAGAGAGTTATTTTTTCTGTGTTGGCAACAAAGAATAGAGGCCGAATAAATAAAAAAAAGGAGAAAGTGAGTGGCATTTCACAAACATTTTCTGCCACCTAATTTTACTTGATGTGGGCACAACCCTAATCTGAGATTCATAACGTGCACGTTGCTGTTTAATTTGAAACACTACTTATTGCACAGTCGTGCCTGAGAAAAGTAGAGGCTTTTATAGACTGTATGGCAAAGTACAGTGAACAGATATTCACTGCGTGGTTTCTTCTAGGGCTTGCCTACACATGCACAAACACCAGTCCATTTTTCAACTGGGAGCTACCTATGTCACATGGCAGCAGCAGACTACCGCTGCCAGTGACACAAACTGAACAGCTGATGGGTTTTTGACGGTTCTTAGTGATGGCAAAAGTTCTGCTCTGTTAATGGGGTTTCATTGTGCCATGATATTTGGCAGTCCTCATAACCACTTACTGGATGCGGGGCAGTGGGGGAGGATCTCTGTGTAACCACCTCATGGCTCACTGCTCAGAGCCAGCCACTGCTGCTTTGGCTTTAATTACCAGCTAGGGTCCTGCCAGGAGTCCTTGTTTAATCCTAGAACTCCTTTGGTTGGTTGTTTTAACTGCAACGTTTAAGATTAATTAAACTTTAAGGAAGTGAAACAATGTTTTGTTTATTAGAATTATTCTATAATAATTGCAAGTTTCAAAATCCAGAGCCTGTAAAGATTTTTTTGTGTTCAGAATTGCATAGCTCTCCCAAAAACCCTACTGCTAAGGCAATGATGTATTACTTTCACTTTCATTATATGTTTTTAATCAGAGCGTGACTTCACACTAGACAAAGCGATGCTTTATGCATGGTCTCCCTTGTTTTTTGCTAAAATCTTTTGACATGATTAATTTTACTTTAATGCTTTTGTCTTGTTGTAATGGTAAGGATGATGGGTATAAACCAGGGCAAAAAATACATGCTTTTCTGTCATAATGCCTCTAAGCATTTAAAAAATATATTAAATGAAAGAAAAAATATCACAAGAGACTGATCCAGCTGGAATTAAATTTCTTGCTACGTGAACAGAGAATGCAAGAAATAAATAAAAATGATGCAGTCATTGTTTTTTTTTATTTTATTTTTTCCATAGCAATGTCTGATTAGAAGCGATGAGTAGGAGAGAAATTCTGTCTTACAGGTTTCTAGGTATACAGTGAATCCTCCTTTCAGTGCAAAATTCCTTTTTCTCTAGAGCACAAAAGGGTAAAATAGTGGAAACGTCACTGAACTCCTACATGGCACGTTCTATCCATGTGAAGCTGCAGCTGCAGCAGATCTTTCTTTCGTATCGGTACTTTGTTTTTCGGTAAGATGCTAATTGTAACATTCCTTAACCTCCGTAGCTAACCACATCATCTGCGTAAACCACAGAGAGGATTCAATGAGCATCAAAACAGTGGCAGATACATGTATGGGCAATAACACATTTATGCTTAGGTTTTGCACTAGGTTTGAATTTTAATCCAATGTAAAAGCCAATGTCATTGTCCAATGAAAAGTATAATACAGGTGATATATATTTGGATAGGAAAGACAGGGAAATGTCCAGAGGGTCACCAGACTGGAGAGTTTAGTCAGGATGGCCAGCACCCCGTTTCTGGCTACTTCTTTTCCTAGTTATCCCATAGTCTTATTTTAGTTACCTTGACCTTTCTGCCCTTTGCTGGGTTTATTTATGTCTGTTGTGTTTTGTCCATGTGTAAGGACAAACAATGAATCAAGCACTTCGATTTCCTTCTCCATCTCTCTCCTTCATGCCAGCAGCAATCGCACAATATCAAGGAGTTGTCATTTATTTGTCTTCCTCTGACTCGCTGATCATAACAAGCAGCCGGTAACCTTTTCATCTTGATGCTATGATAAAGGCAGCCCACCTTCCCCTTCCTTCCCCAGGTTGGCTGTGCTTTCATTTTCACATGAGGCCATCTCCACTGCAGGTAGTCTGGTCTGAATGCAACATCTTTTTATTTCTGTCATTCTGACTTTTTTAATTTCCCTTGAAGATGTTCTGTGACAGGACAGCCTCCTGCACAGCAGTCTTCCGTCTTCAGTAACAATGCTTTGAGAATCAGCCAGCACTTAGGCATACTGGTGGTTTTAGAAACTCATTCAGCATCATTATTTACCCATTTTACCCACTGGGGAGTCAAGTAAAAGGAAGGTAGAACAGGTTGCTTCATATCATAGTCACCATCAGAGAACCCAAACTACATTGTTTCTGCATGTCTTTCTCTTCTGTTTACTTTGGCAATTCTGTGATGCTCCGTTGTGTCAGCCTTTCCTATACAGAATGATACTTTGTCCTTTCTGGGCAAATCAATAACAGAAGTCCTGTTCCTCTGTTTTTCTGCTATGGCTTTGGAGTCACTAAGAGTTTCTCGGTCCTTTGTATGTTGGAGTGCTTTATCCAGTTTTTTCTTTTCCAAGCTGGTTACTTACGAGACAGGCAGTAGGATTTATATGCTCACAGCAGAGGTTTTTGGGAGAAATTTTCAGAGGTGTAAATGTCAGTTTAAGTACCATAGATGCCTAGTGCATATTGTGCCTTTGGAAATGTTATGTCTTTTAAGTAAATAAATTCATCCACTGTAGAACTTGTACTTTTGAGAAGAATGCTAGCGTGTTAGAAGCAAAGGTTTCCTCCTTCAATTTACCTCAATCAATTGGTAACTGAATAAAAGTGGTGTTTGCAAAAAGTGAGTTGTCAGATGGACGGGTTAAATCTCTTGACATATGCCAGTTATAATTTCTTCCCCCGTTTTTTTTTTTTTATTTGTGAGAATAGTGCAGGCTTATGTTAATCAAAAATGTGTCTTGATGAACACTTCTTGTCAGCCCTGATAAATTTCATCTCTCTTACTCCGTTTATCCAGCAGTCAGGGATGCTGCAGCTACTGCTTCATTGCTGTGGTGAGGATGGTTTCAGTACTGCATTGAAAAGCTTGAGCAAGCATTAGCATATTGCTACGGCAGAAGTCATGATATTATCCACTAGATAGATTTAATAAATGTGGTGGATGTATGTAGAAGTTGTAGAAGTACATGTACACATATATACACCTCATAGATATCCTCCTCCTTAAATAAACACACTGATTGCATTAAAAGCTAATTTTAAACGTTAATTCCATCTGTATTTTCCACTCATATATTTAGCCGCTTTTAAAAGGTTCAAAACCAGGAAAATACAGTCACGAAAGAAGAGAGATTCATACACAGAAAAGGTGACTGATCAGAACGACTGTCCAACTTTAAGCCTGGATTTAGCAGATTTATTCAGTGTGGTCAGACACATTGCCATGCTTTACACATACAGGGAGGTGAGAATATAGAAGTGAGAAACAGAAATATAGTGAAGAGTATTTTTTTACATGTGGCATGCTAGAGGTTAGCCACAACTCCCATTCTGAGGGTGATGCATGGGAATTCAGGTATGCTAGCGCCATTAATGGTGCATGCCTGCATATCTAAGAGCAAGACAGAGATCTAAGAATAAGTGAAAATGTAGCATGTTCTCACAATGAATACTGTATTTTGCCTTAAATATTGTTTTCTTCTGCACTACCATTTGAGATAACTTTCAGGAAATGTTAGCTTGCTCTCTGTGCATTTTGCTTTTTGATTACAATGTCGTTAGCTTCTGCTCTTAAACAGGTGTTACTTGACTGTGTGTATCTTTTGTGATAACGTCTGTATTCTGTGCCTGGCTTGACCAAACAACCTGTTCACCTCAGAGAATGAAGGGCTAGTGTAAGTAAATTATTCCTTTTTTTTTATTATTATCATTTCAGTTGAGACTTTCTGCTTATTTAAAAAGCAGATAGTTCTGCATATTCCCCTCTTATTTTTAAGTGTGACATATTGTAGATTCTGGATAGCTTTCTCTTCCTGTGTTCCAGTCCCTTTATATCTTGCTATTCTCTGTCTTTGAAATGGCTGTCTTATCACTGCATTCAGCCTGTGCTAAAGCTCTCAATAGAGTTTCAGCTTCTCTTGGCTACTTTCTGCCTTTGTTATGGACTTGTGAACACCCACCTCTCTGGAAAGCAGGCTGTGCTCATTTTCTTCTGCATATACAAAGATGCCTGAATCTACTCAACTGCATCCTCAGAAACTCCACCGGCAAACAGTTACTTTCAGGTAGAGTCCAGAAGTGTTACCCAAACAGTGTCCTGTTCCCTGCCTCTGCTCAGTTAGGACCATTTGTGGTTGAAAACCTGAGTGGGACAAGAGAACAAGGCACAGCCCTATTCCAAGACTTCCTTAGGCAGGGGACCGAGACAGTGCAGAGCTGAGCTGTGGGTGGCCCTAATATGAAGGAGGCAGGTGCAAGACAGGTGAGTTGTTGGATGATCTGTGCCATTTCCACAGCAGATCCTGATGTCAGGCCTCTGTGGAGACATCTTACAAAGAAAGCTGTTGGTTCCTGGAGATGCCACTCCCTGCTATATCTTTGCAAGTACATCAAAACCTTTGACTCAAAACCTTCCTCCTGGATCACAGGACTTATCTTTTTGTACCTCATCTTTCAACTTGAGTTGCACTTCTTTGCAGATGGCTTAAGGATGACCGATGCATTTTGCAGCAACTTCTGCAGCTTTGTTCCAAGGCAAAATGAAAACAAATTCCTTGAAATGTTTTTGCAAAACCAGTGTTGTATCAGAACATCCCTTCTCATCTCAACAGCTCTTGTGGGGTGGGGAAGAGGCAGGCAGTTGAGGTTCATGGCCCTACTTTGCTCAAGTCAGAGTACAGTTTTTTAACTTATGAATCCCTCAAGTATGTCCCGATGGGTATTTCACAGTCTCACCAAAGGAAGCTTTGTCTAGCTTTGCAAGGCTAACTGCAAACCAGAAACTACATAGCTACAAATAGCAAGTTGCTATGACTTCACTGGTAAACCCAGGTAAGCAACAGAGCATAGGTATTTGGGCTTAATGCAGCCCTAGAGGATCTGTAACATTTAGAGTCATCTACAGTCTATGAGCAATGTATGTGCGCCATGAATACGCATATCCTGGTACAGGAGGAACTGGGTGCTGCATTGCCCTGTCTTCTGTCTAAAGCAAGTGTCTCACCTGGCTAGATGCAGATATCAGTAAAGTCACATAATTTCTAGTGAAAGGAAATACTGTCAAAAATGTTCTCACCAGACCTTTTTGTGTAGGTCCCTTAATAATAAGAGACCTACTGTCTCTGGTTTAGAGACCACACTCTCTAAAAAATCAGCCAACTGGAATAACTTCCACACAAAACTATGTGGCGTTGTGTGAATTTAGTGCTCGCTGCAAACATAGCTTTCTCTTCCTTAGGTGACTTCAGGTAAAATTTATGTGTTTATTCTTATCTAGTTGCTCTGGGATTTATGTAGCATTAATGGGAGCTAGGCATGTATGGAGACGAAAATGAACTCTGGTGTGTTTCTAGTTGCTTACTTTAGAAAGCATTCCCTTTTTTCAGTATCTAATGTGACATTTTATTTATATACAAATGGGTTGAAAACAGGATTGCAAAGCACCGCTAGCTGGGCATAATGTAATCATAAAAAATTCTCATAGAAATCCTCAGACTTTTTTGAGAAATTGATACATGGTTTATAAATCTTTTCCTCTCAAATGTTCCTAAAATAAAAGGCAGTTTCCTTCCAAGAAGTGTTTTGTACACGATTATTTGCAATACAGGTTTCAGAAGCCTGCCTTAGCTTTCTCAGTTTTGTAAGTGCTATTAACGATAAGAGGTGCACATTTTGCATCCTCAACTTTATTTTTTGTTGTATGTCCTTACTGCGTTGTGGTGACTCATTGTTTGTAGGAAGTCGTTCTCTTTTCAATTTTCCTCTATTTTCTCACAGCTTGATTAAGTTCCTGTCTTCCGTTCTTTCCACATCCCTTCCCCCTTCCGTACTCGCCTCCCTACTCCTGTACCTTCCCTCTGTTTAAGACAGAAATAAAATTTATTACAGACTCGAGAGGGTTTTTTTCTAAGCTTTCTGTCTCATACCAGGTGTTGTATGAGCTACTGCTTTCATTTAACTGAATGCTGGAGTAAGTATCTGCAGGAACAGACTAATATGTCTTTACGGGGATGGTTTTTGGTATGTTGTTTTGTGATATTTATATATTGTGATTCTACTCCCAAATGGGGATTGTGCTACTATAGGGTATGCAACTGCAGAATGGCTGTTCACACCGAGAAAAAAAGTGTTAACAAATTGAATAGTAATGAATTAACCTGCAGAAAAAGCATTTTGCCCTAGTACACAGAAACCCTGCATAACTAGAGCATATAATTTTAAATGAAGCAGGCTCTAGGAATGCCTCAATGGGTGTGATGTCGACAGTAGCTCATAATTCATGGATATGAATTATAGCTGAATATCAGGAAAAAACTTCCTGACATTGAGATCTATTAGGTTGTGGAATAATCTCCCATGGGAAATGGTGGAAATCCCATTGCTTAAGATCAGACTGAGCACTGGGAAAGGTACAAATCCTGGCCTGGCCTCAATCTTTTAGGGCAAATGAATTAATTGCTTTAACATATGCCTTCCTTTCAATCTAGACGAGTGATGTCCTCTAGTATTTACTGGGCAGGAGCAACAAAGGCAGCTGTAGTATTGATCTACCTCACCCTTGCCCTATGACTGTACCCCTTATGTTTGTGAATAGATCGCCCCCAGGGGTAAAAAAAATACATGACTTTGAGCCCCCCGAGAGCTACCCTGGGGAATCACTCTGCTGGCTTCACGGGGGCCTTGGCTTGGGACCTGGGGCTCCCTGCTCAGCTTGCAGCTCTGCTGTCGGGGGGCTCACACCCACCCTCTGCAGGTGGTGCAGGATGCCTCCGGTCCTCCGCCTGGGTCTCCTCCAATGCTGCCCTAAGACTCCTGCTGCTCTGGTGAGTTACATTAAGTTAATGTGCATGAAGGGGCGGGAGCTGCTTTCACAGGCTCTTTCTAACAGAACACCAAGGCAGGGTGTCAAATACAGAATCACAGGTTGGAAGGGACCTCAGGGATCACCTAATCCAACCTTTCTAGGAAGAGCAGAGTCTAGACAAGATGGCCCAGCACCCTGTCCAGCTGAATCTTAAAAGTATCCAACGTGGCCGAGTCAGCCACTTTCCTGGGGAGATTATTCCATGGTTGACTGTCCTCAGTATGAAAACTTTTCCTCTCATGTCCAATCAGAATCTCCCCAAGAGCAACTTGTGTCTGTTCCCCCTATCCTCTCCATGTGACTCCTTGTAGAAAGGGAGTCTCCATCTTCTTTGTAGCTGGCCCTTAAGTACTGGTACATGGTGATGAGATCCCCTCTGAGCCTCCTTTTCTCAAGGCTGAACAAACCCAGTGCTCCCAGCCTATCCTCATATGGCAGCTTCCCAGTCCTTTGATCATCTTGGCGGCCCTGCTCTGGACCCCTTCCAGCCTGTCCACATCCTTTTTGTATAGAGGGGACCAGAACTGTACCCAGTACTCCAGGTGTGGCCTGACAAGCGCTGAGTAGAGTGGGATGATGACTTCTTTCTCTCTGCTGGCGATGCCCTTTTTGATGCAACCCAGCATCCTCTTGGCCTTCTTGGCCACAGCAGCACACTGTTTGCTCATGTTGAGCTTTCTGTCCACTAGGACCCCCAGGTCCCTTTCCACGGAGCTGCTTTCCAGCCAGGTGGATCCCAGTCTGTGCTGCACTACCGGATTACATTTTCCCAGGCACAAGACCTTACACTTGTCCTTGTTGAACTTCGTAAGGTTCTTGTTGGCCCACTCTTTCAGCCTATCCAGATCTTCCTGCAGAGCAGCTCTCCCTTCTGGAGTGTCTACTTCCCCACTCAACTAGGTGTCATCAGCAAATTTCATCAGGCTACACTTGATGCTGTTATCCAGATCACTTATGAAGATGTTGAATAACATTGGGCCCAGTATCGATCCCTGGGGGACCCCACTTGTGACAGGTCGCCACTTTGAAAAAGAGCTATTTACCACCACCCTTTGGGTGCGGCCTGTCAGCCAGTTCCCCACCCACTGCACAGACCACTTGTCTAGGCCATAACACATTAATTTCTCCAGGAGGAGGCCGTAGGGAACCATATCAAAAGCCTTGCGGAAGTCCAGGTAGACAATGTCGACCACCCACCCCATGTCAACCAGGCAAGTCACTTTGTCATAGAAGGCCACCAGGTTTGTCAAGCACCATCTACCTTTAGTGAAGCCATGTTGGCTTTTCCCAATCACGTGCTTCATTTGACTTGTGATGGCCCCAGGAGGATTCGTTCCATAACTTTCCCAGGGATTGAAGTAAGGCTGATGGGCCTATAGTTACCCGGATCCTCCCTCAAGCCTTTCTTGTAGATAGGGGTAACATTTGCCTTTCTCCAGTCCTCTGGGACATCCCCTGTTCTCCATGACTTCTCGAAGATTACGGAGAGTGGCCTTGCAATGACATCAGCCAGCTCTCTGAACACCCTTGGGTGGGTGGCATCAGGGCCCATCGATTTGTAGGGGTCAAGCTCCTGTAATAATTCACGTACTAACTCTTCCTTCACTGATGGTGGGTCTATATTTTGATCAACTGGGAATTTTGTTCCCAAAGCCTGGGACCTGACAGTGTTGGTAAAGACAGAGGTGAAGAAATTGTTGAGAACCTCTGCCTTTTTTGCATTGTTGGTGACTGACTCTCCTTTTCTATTTGACATTGGGCCTATGTTTTCCTTCTGTTTCTGCTTGCAGTTGACACACCTGAAGAACCCTTGTTATTTTTGACGTCTACAGCCAGTTTCAATTCAAGCTGGGCTTTTGCTTTTCTAGCTGCATCTCTGCACACTCTGGCAATGCCCTTGTAGCTCTCAATGGATAATCCTCCACTTCTCCATCTCTGGCATGCTTCTCTTTTGGTTTGGAGTAGACCCCAGAGCTCATGGTTGATTCAAGGGGGTCTCCTCCTCCACTTACTTCCCTTTCCTTTATAGGGGATAAACTGGTTTTGTGCTTTCAAGAGAGTTCTTGAAGAACTCCCAGCACTCACTAACTCCTTTATCTTCCATGGAAGCGTCCCATGGAATCCCTCCCAAATGAGCTCTGCGTGAGCTGAAGTTTGTTCTTCTAAAATCTATAACCCTTGTCTTAGTACTGACCTTGATCCTGAGCTCCACAATATTGTGGTTATTGCAGCCAAGGCTATCACTAACCAGGATATTACAAAGCAGGTTTTCTCGATTTGTGAATAGCAAGTCCAGCAGTGCCTCATTCCTGGTTGGCACATCTAAAATTTGTATGAGGAAGCAGTCCTCTACGCATTCCAGGAACTTGGTGGATGACGTGCGAGCTGCCATATTGTTCTTCTAGCAAATTCTGGGTAGTTGAAGTCACTCATAAGGACCAGGTTCTGTTGGCCAGAAGCTTGCTTTAGTGCCCCAAGTATCGCTTCATCGGCTTTGTTGTCGTGGTTAGGTGGTCAGTAGCAGACACCCACTGTGAGGTCCTGCTTGGATATGATCTCTCTGACTTTAACCCAGAGGCTTTTGATGGAGCAGTCGCAATCACCATAGTTGACTGCGATACATTTGAGGTTTTCCGTAATGTAGAGTGCGACTCCTCCCCCTCTGCAGTAAGTCATGTCACAAGTGTTTGAGGTTGCAAGGCCTAAGCAGGTGGTGTCAGTGGACTGGGGCGAGTGGCAAAAGCCTGACATTGGGTGGTCTTGTCTGTAGTGCCTGCGAGGAGTAGTGTGTGAAATAAGCTGGACTCTCTTTTTGGCATGGAGGAGGGTGGCTATTTTCCAGCTGAGGTGCCCTGAGCTAACCTGCACCTGTGTGAACTGTGTGTGAGGGCTGAGGCATGGGGCGAGCCCAACACCCCAGCCATTTGGCACGAGAAACCCCCAGTCAGGCTTCTCGGGAGCTGGTGAGAGGGACAGCATATGGGAATTGGGATCTTTTCCACAGTGTGACGTCTGTTATCCTTGAACCTGGGTAAGCCCACTCAGACACTTACTGAGCTCAGCAAACACCCAGAGCTTCCAGTGGCTGAGGTGAGCCTGTGGTTTTGAGTAACAAATTATCTGTGACTGAATAATTTTTAAATTTCCCATTTTTTTTACAAGTAGATAATGTATTTAATGCATACTATTTAGCTTTACTTTAGGAGGAAAGAAGTCCTCAACTCTGAGATGGCTACATGTGCAATTATTAAATCATGTTTGTTTCCTTGTGAGTAAAAGCTAAATAGATGTGAGTGGTGTGTTTTGCCATGATAATGAGCACCTTAATGTATACAGATAGGCCAAGGCTTTGAGTTCTGATTATTTAAAAAAAGGAAAAGAAAAAAACGAGAGGGAGAACAAAAAAGTTTGACTCCAAAACTTGAAACTTGAAACTAGGTAAATGCTCCTCCCTGGGTTAGGCAGGAAAGGAAGTGAGAGAGATACACTGGCATTACTCTCAGGTGGGGGGGGGCTTGGCAAATTATGTAATTAGAAATCATTGAAATAGATTTAAATAAAATCACCATCAATAATGATGTAAGAGCCGCAATTCTTCTCTTCCCATCTGTCCCCCCAAGTTTTACATGCAGGAGAACAGAGTGTATGGCTCTGGTCTGTACTCACCAGCAGCTGCTTCCTTGCTGGTCAAGAATTACAGCTTCTGTATGTGCACAGCCTTAACAAACATATATACCATATGTAAAAAGATACTTTTCTGATTGAAATGACATGAAAGGAATGTCAAAGAGCTGCCAGATCAAAAAGAAAGAATCATTAAAGACTAACAAAAAAGAAGTCCAATTAAAGGTCATGGATAAGTCTTCTGCCCTCATGCATGTGAAAGGCATTGTGCAGGCATAACTAAGGCAGCATTCATTTGACTCCCAAATTAACTCATTTGCTGGATGCAAAACCGAAAGAAAATCCTTATGACCAGCTTATAAGTGTATATAATGAAAAATTACAGCAGCAGAAAAATGTATTTGTATCATATCTCTAATTCAGCAAAGTATTAATCACACTGATGTTCAGCAGTGTGTTTAAATACACGCTTAAGTACTTTACTAAGTACTGCCTGTAAACAACTCTATATGATGGTGCTTTAACATAGGACAGAGTTTATCTATATACTCTCTCCAGAGAACTACAATTATTTTAAGCACTATGGCAGCCAGTAGCACAGAGCTGGATGAATTGTGGTGTCCAAATCCCAGCCTTCTGGCTAGTCCCTGTGTAGTCCTTGACTCCTAGCTGCATTATCACTAATGTCTGCACAAGCTCGTTTAAACTTTGTTTTATTCAGCAGAATCACAACTGCTGGAATCATCTGGGCATTTACTGGCTCCCATTAACTTCAGCTGCAGGAAAGAAAGATACGTCCAGGGCAGAAGTGCCCTGTATAAGGGTTTGTACAGCACTCAAGCCTACAACTTAAGTCTTGTTAATATGTGGGGTGTTTCAGGGACTTTCTGCACTGTGGCACTTTTCACCCAGCAAGGTTGGAGCCACTGTCCTGTCAGCTCTTGGGCTGCCTCTAGTGCAGCTTCAAGAAATTATCATTTCAGTGCTCTGAAGTTTGATTTTTCTTAACTGCAAAGATTTACAACAGCAATAAAGCCCTGACATAGCATCCGTTTTCTCCTGAAGCCATGATTTGTCTGCACTCCACCTGCTTGATTTTAACAGCTTAGCCTCCTCTCAGAGAGGCAGGGCTGCTGTGGGAAGGGGTTTCCCCCCAGGTAAAACAATGCTGGCGCCCACCTGAAGCAGTTGCTGCTACTTGAGGACTTTCATCTGAAACTTTCAATACTGGAAAATAATTCATTGTCCTCAGAGAAAATAACTGATTCCTTAGAGCAGAGTCCTCTGGCTTTACATGCCACAAAACAGTAGTGTTCAACGGGAATGAAGATACATCTTTAAATAATAGAAGAATTTGTTTGAATAATGCTAAACTCACTGTTTCAGGAGAAGATGTTTTTATGCAGAAAACTTCTATTGATCTATCACCTTAAATCAATTTCCACAAAAAAAAATTCTTCCAGGGCTTGTCATTTAACTGTAGGATACCATGGTTATTTGCCTCTGCTTCTGAAGTCACTAATTACCTTTTTGCAGTATGCAAAAAGTGTTCTGGAGAGCTCTGCATTTCCCCTGATGCTCAGAGGCTTTGTGGGGTGCTGCAGGGTTACATAGCAGCGGGGTGGTGGAGCTGCCCGCGGGTGCACAGCCAGGGATGGAAAGTCTTTGCAGAAGCAAGGCTGTAGAGGTAGCATGTGAGTACTGGAAGACTAACGATTGCACACTAATTCTGGGTGTAAGGAATCCCATGGACAGTGCAGGCGGGGTGAAGGAAGGGCTGGTTTTGGTTGGATGAGTTTGTTGGGGGTTGCGTAGTTGGACACCAGAGCTACCTGCTGGGTCTGCAACTGGAATTCATCCTGGGTGGGCTCCAGAGGCTGGTGCAAAAATGTCATGCAAGTGTCACAGGAAAAAACCACAAGCAGAGGAGTCTGGGCTATTAGAGGTAAAAAAAAAAGAGAGCTCTGTGGACCAAATTCATACCACCCCATGAAATCTATGGATGAAATCTATTATGAATTTAATGTCTGTTCTACTTAAAAATCACAGAATCACAGAATCACAGGTTGGAAGGGACCTCAGGGATCATCTAGTCCAACCTTTCTAGGAAGAGCAGAGTCTAGACAAGATGGCCCAGCACCCTGTCCAGCTGAATCTTAAAAGTATCCAACGTGGCCGAGTCAGCCACTTTCCTGGGGAGATTATTCCATGGTTGACTGTCCTCAGTGTGAAAACTTTTCCTCTCATGTCCAATCAGAATCTCCCCAAGAGCAACTTGTGTCTGTTCCCCCTATCCTCTCCATGTGACTCCTTGTAGAAAGGGAGTCTCCATCTTCTTTGTAGCTGGCCCTTAAGTACTGGTACATGGTGATGAGATCCCCTCTGAGCCTCCTTTTCTCAAGGCTGAACAAACCCAGTGCTCCCAGCCTATCCTCATATGGCAGGCTTCCCAGTCCTTTGATCATCATGATTCGTGGTTGTCCACAGGAGCAACCCACAGGTTTTAAAATCTGGAAAAAAATATTTGATTTACCTATTTGTTGATCATTTCTATATTCCTTTGTAATGTGTTGTTTCCTGCCACCAGCGTATACAGCACTTGCTGAACTCAGGCCCCGGACCAGCTGGGACCTTTAAAACAAAAGAGAACCTGAGAGTACAACAGTTGGGGCTAAATCAGTAGCATGAAGTTAGTTCAGGTATTGCTGTACCATACGGAATCAACTTCAGTACTCACAGTTCTACCCCAGGACTATCCCCTCAGAGCGCAACAATAATACTGCCCTTTGTCACGTGTCTAAATAAAGCCTAACTGAGCACCTAATTCTGATTATTTCAGTGAAGTTGCTGCAGAGTTACATTAGCAGCGTTGCCAACAATTATCTCTGATCTTGCACATTTAGTGTATTAAGACAGAGCTTTGTGATTCAACTGATCATTTTTTAAATGGGAGGTTTTGATCTTATGGTTGAAAATTAAAAGTAAATTGAAAGTAAATTGAAGAAAGTAAATTGAAGGGGCATCATCAAGCATATGTAGTGTCTTGGATTTAGTGGTCTGGATTGTAATTTTTGAAAATGTTTTGGGTTATCAGCACTTGTACTGTAGAATAGGGAGCAAAAAACTAAGCCCGCAAGATTTATAATGTGATTTGAAGACAAGATTTTTGCAAAACTGCTTAGTATTAATGTTCATCAAAACTACACTTATGCACCCTGGTACTGCAATAGGAATTAATGTATTTGTGAACCTCCAGTGACATTGATTTCAGCAAGTGTCCTAAACAGGTTTTTGTAATCACTCAGAGGTTCTACCTATTGCAGAATGCCAAAAAATACTTCTTTATGTCAGGAAAGAAAAAAGTCAGAGAACTTACCATTTGAAAGTTTACATATAGCTGATCATACGGAGCTGTCTTTGCAGACTCAATGTCTAAAATTTGGCTATAAGGACTCTACAGAATTTTAGTGAAGGTATTTCTCTAATAAAAACACCACGCTGCTTCTTGGGATATGTATAGTCAGTGCAAAATGTCAGTGTTTTTGTACTGTGTAAATAAGGTACGCTGCCATAAGGAGTAGGCTGATTTCACCATCTCATTTTGCAGGTAGTTGCTATTATTGTTTGTTTGTCCTCTGTGGAATTTCTCTGAGTAAAAATCTTTCGCAATTTTGTTGTGGTCAAAGGATTGCAAGAGATCCAGCTCATGTACTGTTTTTCTCCAAGGTAGCACCCACTAGTTGAGCCCCAATGCCTGCTAGTGCTCATGTTCCTAGGTGGCTACAAATGTAAGGTAAAATGTGCTCTTTTAAACAATCTAATCAGTGCTTGAAGGTAGTTTAAGCTAGTGGCTTTTTCTAATTGTAAGAGGGTAGAAACAATTACTGCAGCCCAGCTGATAAGTGGTGACTTTCACAAACACAGTGCTAAACCAAAGCAATTGTGTTGATCATCTGTTCATGCTCTGTAGTATGAATCAAAACTGTTTGTATCAGTAGTAACCTAATTTGTGTAAAAACACATTTATTTTAGCCAGATGTGGATCAGCAGTGTTCATATGAATATACACGAGCAAAGGCACTGCATTTGGGTTTATATTCTGTCTTTATTCATTTTTAGGAAGTCTGCAAACTCCTCAGACAGGATCAGTCTGTATTAATGCCCGGTAATGATGCACTGCGCGTTTTGTCAGTGTTTTTGCAATGAATTAAGAAAAGAACTCCTCAAGTGCACACTTTTTTTATTTCCTTTGTGTTTCTTTTTCTGCAACATTTTTTTCATCTGTTTCTTATTGTGAAAATCCAAATTACTCAGGAATGTCATGCAGGTTATGTGACAGGACATACTGTTGGGCAGCACAAATCTGTCTCCCCGTGTTCGCCTCCCAGTTCACAGCGAAGGTGTAATCGTGCCTAATAAAGTGCTGCATTGCCACTTGGGTGACCCCCTGTGTGTGGCTCTTTCAAGATGGCTTTTGAGACACCAGCAGGGATACAGGCCTGTGCAGTGCCGGCTGTGACAGGCTGCAAAATGCAAGTTATCCCGTTGCTGGGGTAAAGAAGAGAACTGGGGGTGTGCTTACCCCTGTCAGTACTGCTGCCCTGTGTTAGGGGCATCCCTAGCAGCTGCCCTCAGGTAGTCTTCCTCTGCTGGGTGGGAGGAGGACTTTCTCGACCCATGCCAGATAAGCAAAAGAAAAGAGTGAATTCAAAATGATCCTGGCTTTTTGCTGTCCTTCTCTTGGCCATGGAGAAGAAGAAGAGGAGTCTGCAGAAGCTTGCAAGGCTGGGCTGGGTCACGAGAAGGTGCTGTATAGGGAATCTAGGATATCTGTAATTTTGTGGAAGGATGGAAGAAGCTGGACGTTGGGAAGGAGCGCTTGGTTGTATTTTATGTACAGGTTTAATAATAAGTAGTGTTACTGGGATGGATGATGCCTTGAGAGGGACAGTTCTTCTTGTAAGCAGTTGAGAAAGAGTGTGAGAAGGTGAGAAGCCATGCGTACGCAGGTAAATACCAGTCCCTTCCCACATTCCTGATGGAATAGGCATGCTTCAGCTTCTGTGTGCCTTCCCAAAATAATCGTTCTTCAGGGAGACAAGAAGAGCGCTGTGATATGGCCACCTTTATGCAGTCTAATTTGGGATTAATCTTGGGTAAAGCACTGTATTTCCATTGGAAAGGAGTGACTATTTTGGAAAGGATTCTTTTTTTCCTGTAATTCTGTAGGTTGGGGTTTTTTTTGTATCAGAGTTTCCTCACGTTCTCTTTCCCCTTCCTTACCCCTGTAATGAGGAAGCATGCTCTTTGTCAAAAGCGAGCATGTTGTTTTACCCAGCTTCCAGATCATTATTAAGAGAGAGAGGGAGAGAGATTTGGCGGCGTATTGGTGGGGAAGGGAACTGTGCCTGCTATATTTCACTGGGACTGGCGCGTGGAGTAGAAAAGCAGATGTGTGTGGACTGCCAGAGAAATCGCTGACTGATCCTCGCACAGTCTGGGTTCGGGGAGCTGAGACAAGACGAGGCAAAGCAGGTATGACTGATACCCGTGCCAGAGCCTGAGCACCCGCCGTGCCCATTGCAGGCAGCGGGAGCCGAGGCGGCTCAGCATCCGCCAGGATTGATGCGCCGAGCGTTAGCTGGGGTTTGCGTACTCCGTTTGATTTCTTCCCTTTCACGCCGAACATGAGGAACAAGCAGAAGTTAACTGCTTGGGAGGAAGCTGGCTATGTCTTTTTTTGTGCTGTGTTTCACCTCTTTGTTTTTTGGTTGGCTGCAAAACCTGAAGCCAGAAGATGATTGAAATGCTTCTCCCGGGGGAGGGGGGAGCCGAGCACACCGCACCCCATCTAGTGGCTTAGCCTCAAACTGCCAGCCAGAAGGAAATGCGGCAGCAGGAGGAGGAGGAGGAAGGGCTCCTGTAACTCCAGCCATGGGCTCGATAGACTTCGGACTCCACAGCACCTATGTGGGTGATCCAGAGATGCTGAAAGAGCTGCAGGATAAGGCAGGCTTTAGCTGTCAAACCTAGGGTGGATCACACACAAGGGGCTTGGACCAAGCTTGAAAAGAGTGTTAGACGGTGAAGCCAAGCCCTCAGGAGTTAGGAAATGTGAGAATCGAGCTGCTTCTGCAACCTTAATTTGGCCTCTGTTTGCATAAGCATTAAGATACGATCTCTAATGATATCACATACTACTCTTTGTCACATGTCAATGCACAGAAGGGACTGTACTGAATTTCTCCTCACAGTATTTTGTTTTCTCTGTTGTTCAGAAAGTAGATCCTGTCTGTCACACGCTACTAAAATCCTCTGAAGACAGAATTTTTTCACAAGTTTCCTTTACAGTGTTCACAACAACAGGGGCCACCTGCTTCATTGGCATGTTATGGTATTTTTGCACCGTCCTCTTTGTGAGGAACAGTCTGTCATTGTTCCCATTTTGCAGATAAGGAACAGAGGTGCAATGAGGTTAAAGTCAAAGGTATCCTTTATTTTGGAGTGCCCATTTCAAGACCCCTCAGACCATGCTTTCCAGACTGCCTTTCCCACCTACTTCAATTACAGCAGTGAGCACAGAGCACTCCTATCAGACACAGGGATCAGAGCAGGCTCTCTGAAAATGAAGCACACATAATTAATGTTCTCAGAACAGAGGAAACAGGTAGCTGTGGAAAAAAATGGCTAAAGGAACTTGTCTAGCACCACAGTAAAATCTTGTAGCAAAGGCAGGGACAGAATCCTGTCCTCCAGCTTAGGGCACAGCTGCCATAACTGTAAGAAATCCCATCTGCTCCTGCAGCCCTCAGCCTTTTCCCACACACCTTCCAGAAGTGAAGCATCCTCTGCAGTCAGAGGTCTTGTTCACTGTTACCTGGCTCATTCGCAGGGCAGCTTCATCCCCTGCACGGCCATATGGTAGGTGAAGCTGTTGCTGTTGTTTCAAGTTCCTTTCCACCCAAACCTCATCCCATGGTCCTGTCTCCTCCTTCATGTCAGCGCTGGAACTTGTTTGACTCCTGGGTGAGCCTGCTCAGGGCATTAAACAAAAATGAAAATGCACTCTCTTGTTTTCTGGGTTATTTTTCCACCAGATTATTACTTTGAAAGGGCTCACTGAGGGATGCCGAGGAGAGACTGTGCTGGCACGAAGAGGGGCCTGGATTGCCCTGGCTGTGAGAGGAGCAGGGCCACAGCAGCACTGGGTTAGACCCATTTGAATGGTTTAGTATCGTGTGCTGAGGTTGTAGTTTCACAACCACGATAAGCTGATGCAAGCTGCACTTCTGCTGTTACATGAGTCCTTCCCTTCTCATGGCCTCGCACTCCTGCTAACTCCAATTTGTGAGGCCAGGCAGGGAAGCTTAGTGGGGAACAGGTCTAGGTTAAATTCAATGCACCCTAAAAAAAAAGGCATGGTTTCTTGTTTATTGCTTGGCTGCATGCATGTGTCAGCCATCACAAGGAGTGATGGGACCTGGGATAAGAAAGGGCAGAAATGTTTCTTGCAGTGGTAGCTTCTGCAGGTCTCTGGTGTTCATGGGACTGAACCCTCAGCAAGATGGGCAGTTGGGAATTGTCATGGTTAGCTGTTTAAGGACCATGCCAGCATAAATAAACAAACATGTGCTGGAGGAGATGTGCACTGCAGCCTCTCACAATGGCAGTCTGTAACTTCTGAGTGCCCTGCATCTCCTCAGCTTTTACACAGACTTGGAGGTGAAACTGCCTTTTCAAGGTATGCTGAGAAACAGTGCATCATGTAGGTTGGCTTTATAGATCTGCCGTACACACCTGTGCCTTCTGAATTCAGGCGGTTGCTGGTGACAGAGGAGGCTATGCGCCCCATTAACCTGGGGGAGTAAACAGCACAAGTGTCCACCCAGATATGCTGACAATGGAGGAGTTTGAAGAGTGCAGGTCCTGGGACTCTGGCTCAGTACATGGTGCTGTGTTCACAGACTTTGCCTTCTCTTCCTCCAGTGCTGGTCCCTTCTGCCGTGTCCCCTCTGACCTGACCCAACCCATCCCTGTCTGGTCATTTCAGTTTCATTCCCTTCTTGAATTCAGTCTCCACCAGAACCCAGTCCAAGCCATGGTTACTAGCACAGGGAGCCCCAGTTTCGTTCATACAGACTTTCTGTCTCAATCCTCACTTCCCTTCACCTAACTAACTGAAAATTATACTTTCATGAACAATACTGTTTGCAAAATTAAGTTCTTCAACAAAAAACACAGGCCAGTTGAGGATACTTAGTTATGGCTGGTTTAAGTATTTGGGATTGATCACAATAAGTTTAATTTACTCTACTGTACGTGTTGAATCCTGCAGTCCCAGCATGGCCAGTGATTTAAATTAACCTGACCTTTAATCCTGTTTGTCAGCAGACCATGACCATGCGCTAGTGTGTGATTCGTGAATTATTTGTGATTCTGTGTGAACATTAATTCAGCCCATGAATTTTGACATTGCTTGATTTAAATAGCAGCTACTTGTGCTGTGATATTCAGCTTGGAATTTAATTTTAAGACACATGGTTTTGCTTCTGTTTCCTGACTGGATGCTTTCTATATCCACAAAGAGTTTTTGAGGAGACAGAATAAAATTTCTGGTATGAGTGCTCATATGGAGTGAATTTTTCTGATTGTTATGATTAGGCATCACAACCCTTTTTCCAGGCAGTTTTCCTGAAAATATTAAACAGTACTGTTATTATAGAAAGCAAAAGAAAATTAACATAAATTTAGTCCAAATCTATTAATGAATTTTTTTTCAGGTGTACATTCTCATTTCATCTTTTGTGTATAGATTTACAAAGTAAGCAATCTGTTCCAATTCTACATAAGTATGTGGTTTGCTTCCCAGGTCAAGTTTCCTTCCCTGAATTTGAAAGTTGTCTGTGGGTCTGCCATTTCCCTTCCTTGGGAGCCCATCTGTGGGGAGAGGTGCAGGAGAGCAACATTTCTGCCTGGTTTCTGTTGGAGAAACCAGTCTTTGGTGTTACCTAATTATGTGGATTGAAACCTGTATTTCCTTCTGTATTTGTTTGGCCAGTGGTTAGTACATTTTAGAGTGGGCTTTTATTGCCCATCCTGTGCAAAAAGAATACTGTAAATTGTATTTAATTCTGTCCACCATGGAAAAAGTGTCAACAGTAAGACACTCATGTCATGGTACTTGAATGACCATTTTGGTGGCGATGAGAATGTTAAGCTCTGCCGGCACATCTCCACATGCCTTTTTGTCTCAGGGTGCTGGTAGGGACGTACAGAATTGAGGGAAAATCTGGGCTGCAGTCCTTGCTCAGACAGCAGCGTTCCCACCTATGGGATGTGTCAGGCCACAGTGGGGCTGGTGGCTCTATGAGGACAGACCTCAACATGGGTCTAAAGTCCATCCAGGAGAGAAGGCCAAAGACAGGACTGAAGACATGCTGCAACGTACCTACATGGGGTCCATCCAGGCCAGGTCTGGGTGCCCAGGCCTGAGCTGAAACGGGGCTCCTGCGCCCATGGGCAAGTGGTGTGGGGGGATACCCCAGGCTGGTCAGGGCCACTAAGTCCTGTTGGTGCCCTCAGCACCCTGATAGTATGTTGTCTGAGTGGTCTGTGTGTTAAAGATTAACTCAGCCTTCTTGCGGTCTTTGGCAGGCACTCCTGAGCTTTCTTTAGGCAGCCTAAGTATGTTAACGTGATACCACTTGGACATTTCTACTTCTGCATGCTGTGCTTGGGCATGCTGGAAGTTAGGCATGTTGGAGTTTCAGACTTTTCTTCAGATGCCTTCAGATACCCAGATTTCTTCTGGGAAAGAAGCATTTTTTTAAGCTTTTTTCCAGGTGATACACATTGGACAGATCTTTCCACCCTCCTCTGCTTTATATCTGGTGCTTTAGGTATGTGCTGGACTTTCTTGTAGACAAAACCTTTTGTTTGAAAATACTGAAGTACTTGAAAAGTCAAAAAATCTGTAGCAATGCAATTCTGAAGGTTTCAATTTATCCAATATGAGCGAACTTAAGTGTAGAGTAGAACCACTGTTCTAATATGGTGAAATATGAGTACATCACTCCTCCATGTGGAGTTTTCCAAATGCAAAATCACATTTTTCTTCTTCTCTTGGAATGACTTCAAGATTTAATGAGAAGAAAAAAAACTTTTGGTTGCTCTAAAATAATATGTTAGTCAAGAGTGGAGAGCGGCATAGGAAGTTCTGAGGCTGAGAGAGGAAACAGCGAAAGATTCGTCTTTTGGGGCAGGGGGGGCCAAGTAAGATCTTGCCAAATGTGATGAGTTCTTTTCAAGACTTGGGTCCCTGAGCAGCACCAACAGGATCTGGCCAGGAAAACACAAGGCATGGTTGTGGTTCTCCTGAGCTTGGAAGGTTACCTTCTGAGGAGACCAGGAGGATGTGTGCATCTCAAGGTCAGGTAGAAATTGAGCCATGAACAGATGCAACTGGTCACAAGCAGTTGGGCTTTAACACACCACTCCTGGTCGGGGTCTTCTCTCCTGTGGCTTTTTTAGAAAGCCATGGGGCTTTAGAAAGAACATGGGGCTCTACTTTAGAGACCGTAGATCCAGGCCTGAGTAGGTACACAGCATATTCTACTGGGGAGCATCCATCACTGAGGTAACATTGCATAACTCACGGTGGTGGGCAACAACAAAGGGTCTGTGGGAATCGGTGGGGCATCTGGGTGGCGGGGGCAGCCTTCAGCAGGTTGGTGGATAAGTAGGGGATAACAAAACAAGAGGAGCTGTCGCTTTGAACCTTCCCACAGGACCATGCATTACATCCCCCTGCTCCGCGTCATGCCAAGAAGTTCGGTGTAATCGCTTACATGTGCTTCTCAGACGCCGCATCGGCAGTTTGGCTGCACGGAGTCATTTCCACGGGGGAGGTGGCAAGCGGGCACAGCAGAGTACGCATAGGTTTGCTATACACAGCACGGGGAGGATTGTGTCAGGATTTTGGAGCATCAGTTTTTAAGGTAAAAATGCAGTATTTTCCTACTTTATCCAGACACTGTTGATATGATCAGGCAGCTTTATTTTATTAGTCAGGTGAAATCCAAATGTATGCTTGCAGCTTGGAAAATATATGGGTAAAATTTGTTCTTGCAAACAGCCAGATACACATGTTGCTGAAAACCCAGTAAAACTTTCTGCCATGCAGTGAGTTTCATTCATGGAAATAGACAGATCTATGCTCAGAACTTGCATCCAACTAACTTGAAAACAATTTCTTTCGGGAGGGAGCTGAGCATGCCAGCTTTTCCTGATGTTATGTTTGCCTGATCTGGTGCTTCAGCATGAATTTAAGTGTCTTACTTTAGATGCTCACAAACGGGAAATTTAGCCCATTAAAACAATTAAACTGAGAACCCCGCTGGACAGGTCTGGCTGGTGTTATTCCAGAGAATGTATCAAAATAATAACTCCTGACATTTGAATGAAAATGTGATATTTTCATTAATAAGAAATATCTTCATAATGTTAAATGCCTTGATTAATATGAAATACCAGTCACTATGTTGTGAATGATACCAAGGACTTTCATCTGCTCAGATAACTTTTTCATAGTGCTTATGTTATCTTGAATTTAGAGTAGGTATGGGGTGGCATTTTACCTTTGCTTACTTGCAGCCTCAGGTGAAGTAGGGGCTGTGTCCTAGATGAACTCTAGTGGCCTGTGTCCATATTACCTGTAATGGCTTGAATGGAGTTGCTGCAAAACTGGCACGGGGATGAAGAAGTTGTTAAATTTCTGGCTGAGCTGATGGAGATCTCTGTGGTGCAGCTGGACCAGAGCTATACCAGTTATTTGTTCTCAAAGGTGACTTTTGAGGCACAGTGCTTCACCCTGATCCTTGTAGGATTTTCTGCTTATCGTGACTCCTGTCAGATTGTCCCAGGTTTCGCCCACTGAATTCAGCTCAGGCTCAAGATCGGCATTGGAGTTACTAGAAAAAATACTTTGCAGTATTTGCTTGAATTTGAGGTGACAAGGTGCAGTTTGGCCACAGGAATTTTAACAGAGGTATTTACCATCTGCTGTTGATTGTTCTCCTTTTTAAACTTTGTTTCATTACTGTTTGAGCAGAAAATACCAGTGGGGAAAAAATCCAATGCCCTTAAAGTCAATGGCAAAAGTCTCACCATGTTCACCGAGGCTAGAATTTCATACTTATTGTGGTCAGTCTTTCCCCACAGTTATTAAATAACAACAATTGAAGGGAACAATTTGCAGAGGAATCCTAGCATTTATTTATATAACCTCCTTGGTGAGAAATAACAAGTCACATTCAGTAATAAATGCATAGTCTTCCTGCAAACAATGTATGAACCAAAGAAAGCTGAACACTATCTGATATTCTGTTTTCAATAAATAATTGGACCAGCTGTGGTCTGGCCAGCATTTTGGGGAGAGGGTTGGGAATGAAATGAATATTGTGTCTCTGCCATGAGCAAATCACAGTCTCCTAAAGTGAGGTTATGGGTGCCTTCTGTACTGGAAAAAGACATCTTCTTACATTACTCTGCCCTCTGGAGAGCCATGGAAATAACCAGTTTTCAAGTAGCAGTAGTTGAATACTATGTAGCCAACAGGTTAGACTGTTAATACTGTGGAAGGTCATTATTGACTCCATACGTCCTCCCCTAATCACATCCTGGTTCTGGAAACACAATCTTCTCTTGCATCATCTGCACAGGTCATTAGAGATGATAAACATGAATTCTTGGTGTGTACTGAGTCTTGAAGGGGCTATGCTCAAGATGTACAGTAGCTGAGGAAGAGATTTCTTGGCTTCCTCATGGTACCTCCTGTATCCCAAGCTGCTAAACAGTTCAGGGCAGTGAAAAATCTATGGATTTTGTTTAACTTCCGAGTAGAAGAATCAAATACAGTTTCTGAAAGTTTTTAGCAGAGCAAGGGAATGGCTATGGTCTGTATCACAGCTTTCAGGTCTCCTGAGACCACACCTCATCCCTCCTGTCTTGAGAAATGCCATTCCTGTTCCCCCTTCTTCCCTGCTAGTTAGTGTTGCAGTAACAATAGACGGGAAGGTGGGTTGTAAGGAGAAGAAGGAACTGATGACCCCTTGATTAATGTACGGAGAACAACCAGATGCTGTTTCCTAAATGTGCAATTGTTGGCAGAAACTAAGCAAAAACTTGGTAAGACAAACAGCACGCATTACTGTTTGTTAGGTGAGTGAAGTCTGTCACTGTCACCCCCATACAAAAGTCAGAGGTGCTTTTGGAGCGTCATTGCATCTGGCTGACCTCATAGGCATTGTGGTTGAGAGTGTTTGGTTTCATGAGCATTTGGCTATAAGATGTAGACTGTCTCTGAAAGTAGGTCCCAGAACATACCTGGTGCATTTTATTAACTAAGGTTTGGCACATGTGAGGAGTTTTTGCCTGGGTCAGCTATCCTGATGTGCAGAGTGCTGCTGTGCCTTCCACCTGCATCTGAAGAACGTCCATGAGTGTCACCTCCTGGACAATGTCACTGACATTTGTGTAGTGAAGTATTTCTTAGCAAATACCACTGCAGTCTTGGACTCCACAGCCTTCCAGATAATTCTCAAGTATAAATCACCCATTTGGTTTTGAACTAGAAAGTTCTGCATGTTACATATCTGCCTGAGAAATTGCCTCCCACCTTACCAAGGGTCTGCTACAGATCATACATAAATTGCCTGGGAAGGGAGCTGGTGGGGGTGTTGTCCTCTGTAGGGATGCTTGGACTCGTTTGTGCTCTTGGTCCAGGAAAGCACAAGTTTGTTACCCATGGGCCTCCCAAGCTTTGGGAAGTCTGTGTGAGGGGCAGGGGCTTAGAGGAGGTGGTTTCTGCCTGCTCCGACTAATCTGTTTATATCTGTCTAACATAATGCTCTGGCACCTATTGCCTTGGTAGCTAAGCATGTTTCTCAGATGACCATGGTTCTTTTTCATCTTCTGCTCTTTTCTCCTTCCTTTTAAATCGGTCTTTAATAAAGTTGAGAATTCTTGCACAGGGTTTTATAAACATGTGTTATTAAATTTTAAATCTGTTTTGAAAGTGCCTCTATCCTACTCCCTCCTAGAAAAGTGACCTTTTTAAATGGAGGGAAGTGGGTTTAGATGACAGTCATGATAAATGCGGTCATGTTCACTCAATAAAATAAGGCCCAGTGCATTTGAGGATAAATCAGTGAAATGTACAGCCCCACCTGTCTGTCTCCATCATTCATTTCCACTGTCACTTTCACAGTGGCTGATGGATCACAGTTGCTGTAAAATTAGACAGCCTTTAATCTCATTTCATCCTGATTAGCTTCTCCTTACCCTTTCCCTCTAACTCACTGACTGACACGCTAAAAACTCACACCAGGCTGTGTTTGAGCGTGGCATACAAACTTCTCTTCAAATACCTTTTTTGCGGGGCAGGCAGGTGTTCCACTGAGTTGAAATCGAAAAATGAGGAGATGGGATTTCCACATTATTAAAGCAAAACAGCAGACAAAGGCTTATGTAAAATTAATCAAAGCAGCAGCCTGGCCAGACTGTGCGATGGGCCAAATTCTTCCTGTTAGACCCTGGCAAGCCTAGTGAGTTTAAGAAGATTGTTCCTACTAGAGACTGACTTTAGCGTGCTCGTTGCCACATAATTTTGACCATAGTTATGAAAAATTATGTCCTATATGGGTGTGTGTTCATAAGGAATTGCAGTTTACAGCACAAGTTTTCTGGTGCTTTCAAGGGGTGTTTTATAGCTGTAAAAAAAATTGTTCATTCCCATAGTTTTGATTTCTATGTGTACCTCATGATTCTGAGGGACCCTGAAAATGGTCAGGGAGAAGGACTGCGATGGTGGTGATTTCACATTTCAGTGACAAAACTTCCTTCCTCTTCAATGTCCACAGCGTTGCTCTGTCCTCCGTTTTGTCCAGCCCCCTCCAGCCCCATGGGCAAATTCATGAGACCAAGAACAGTTTTCCCCAAAGCTCTGTGAGAAACAAAGGTCATAGTAAAGGTCTGCAGTGTTTTGGGGCAGTCACCTTTCCTTCTGAAGCCCAAATACTACCCTCCTGTCTAAGGCAAGCTTCCCTTTAGCTTTCCCATGAGTTACAGATGGTAGTTTGGGTCATTTGGGCCCAATCCCATATCAGTGGGAATGTTGCCATCAAGCTAAGTAGGAGCCAGGATTAAGCCCTTAGTTTTCAAGGTTTAATTATCATCATCAGTGTGGGAGTCTTATTGCATAGTTTATATGCATGGGAACAGCAGAAAAGCTTAAAATACAATTTCTTCCTCTACTGGCCCTGTTTGTGTCAATATGGAGGATAAACAAACAACCGTTTGTAAAAATGAAAACACAACATGTGAAAAATATGCATGTGTGCTGCCTGCAGACAGTTCTCAGGATAAATGCTAGATCTGTCCAGATTGACCAAAGGAGGAGCCTGGTTGAGAGTACAACCACTGGCTTGGACCTAATTTGAAACCGTAATAGAGCATTGGATTGACATAAGAATTGAAGCCCCTGCAGACTGATCCTGGGGAGTCTGTCCTTGAGAGGAGGGGGCCTAAAACACATCTAAGGAAGACAGCAAGTTTCCCGTGGGGGACCCAAGTTCATTCTGTAGTAAAAACATCCACAAAATCAAGGAAAGTACTGGGTTTTTTGAGAGAGATAATTTTAAAATGGGAAGATGTCTGAGATTAAAGAATGAGATAAATATGATATGGGGCTAAGAAGATAACAAAAACCTTTGCATTCTGTGATCCCACTGTAGGAGCATGTAGGTAGTGTAAAATCTTATGCAGTGCCTAGTATAGGATTACTTCCCAGTTATATAAAGTGTACTAGTAACAAATAACCTTAATTAATGAACTTTCACTGTACCTGGCTGCCCAATTTAAGAACTGCTTCACTTACATGACTTGTAAGAGCACAGACTATGAAAATGATATTCGACCTTTACTAGAAACTAAAAATGTGCCTTACTTATTCATCATTGCCTTGGCAAAAACTTCAGCAAGAAGCTTAAATGAGCCCACTTGATCTTTAAGAAAATGTGTCCTAAATAACAAAGCTGTGCGTATTTCTGCTTATTATTATTTGCATATGCTATACTGCACAACTGCATTCTGAGAAAAATAAAAGATAATAAAACAAATGAAATGAGAGATACATCACCCAAAATAATCCAAGTGTGAGATAGGCTGCTTTTTTTTTTTTTTTTTTTTTTTTGGCATTGGCAAAAGAGCACAAAGTAAGAGCTGGCCCTGAGTCATATTGATTTCCCACTGCACTGGTTTCCTAAGTGCTCTGTTGATCCGTGTCAAGCAATAAGTTCCCTGCCTGTACATGCACATCACCTCCCCATTTGTCCTCACCTAGATTTAAGGTGCCCATATGATGAGCTGAACAAGGACATCATTTTTCCTGCTGGTGTCATTGGGCCAAAACTACTCTATGTGGTATGATAACTAATGCTGTGTAAGTTTACATTTACCATATAATATCACAATAGTGCTGTATGGCATGCCACAATAATATGTGCATATTATGGGTGTACAAGTTCTTATTTTTGTGTCTTAGCATTTGCAGTGGAAAGTGTAAATTTAAAAAAACAGATTATTGCAACTGTAGTTGGTCCATAGTAATCAGGACACCTCCAAAAAACAGGGATACTGCAAACCTAATGCCACAGTTCTGATCTTTGTTAACAAAGGGCTTCCTGATTAGATGAATAGAAAATGTGTGATTGTGCTGCTAATGACATTGTACAGGAAATTAAGCGTATACATTTGGAAAAGGCATTAAATCAGCAGGACCTTAATTTAAAAACTTAAAACTGTATGGAAATGCAGCTTGTTCATTGCTGTGTAATAGAAAGCTACTGAACACACTGACTCTTCTTGTGGAAACATTACCAGCAGAACAAAGCTGGGATGAGGGTTTTTTAATGTTTCCTAGCATACCAGAATTCCTAGCATCTGCTAATTTTCAGGGGAATATCAGGCAACTTCACCCCTTTTTACAAGTTGTTTTTAGAGTAGCATATACAGCACTTGGGCAGGTGGGGGGCACTGAGGGACCAGAATTCCAGCTTTTTTCCTCAATTATTTGCAAGAGTGAATAACATGAGATTAGTAATACGTGGCTTTGTCTGCTGCTAATTCAGTGGACATAAGTGCTTGGGGTGATGTAGTCCCCTATTATTTCATACAGATGTAATCCCAGTCTTGTATTTTGTACCTTTGGAGATATTCTATGGAATCAGTGCCCTGAGCTAACAAAGAATTCTTGCTTTACTTGCAGTTATGCCATATAACAGTGCCCATCACTGTGTCGTGGAAGTGGAAAACTTCTTGTTCGTGCTGGGAGGAGAAGACCAGTGGAACCCTAATGGTATGTGTAGAACATTAAAAGGCACAGGCAGCATCTGCCTTCCTCTGTCCCTCTGTCCGTCAGGTCAGCTGATGTAGTCATTAGCAAGGGATTTTGAGGACCCTCAGCCTAATTGTTGAACCTAGTAAAGGCTACTTTTAGATATTGATGTAATAAATACCTGTTACTTTGGCATTAGCATCTCCGTCATTCATCAGCTCCCACATCCCTTGAGAAATGCCACAGGCAGCAGAACAGACTCTTTCAAGTGCATGCACCAGGCAGCAGCTGTTAAGAATTTTAACCTTCATTTCCAGTCTCCTTCCAGTCATAATATACTAATGCAATTGCAGTAGATGAATGCTTCCTTTCTATTGTCAAACCAGATACTTGCAGCTAAAGTTGTTAATGTGTTAATTATCTAGACTCGGAGATTCTTAAACTGGTCCTTTTTTTTAGTCTTGTGCAAGAGCTTCTCATATAGATTATCTGTTGCTACCTTCTTTGATTTGATTACTTCATAAATTTACCGCAAAGAGAAATTAAACAATTTAACACGCTTCTGAGCAAAGCAAAAGGAGAATACCATGCCTTGCAAAATTCACAAAATTGTCAAGACATTGTTAAAAAGCTTGCACACGAAGAAAGAGTTCTAGTTGTAGCAGTCTGTGTAACAGAGATAATTATGACTGAGAAACCATAAAACAGCTTGCAGGTACACATTTTTACTTTAAAACACCAGAGGATCCAGCTGAAATTACATATACTGCATATATTTTATTGTGAATGCCCCATTTCAGCATCTGCACTAAACCAAATTATAGAAAATTGTTACATCTGTTCACTTCCTAAAACCTGAGACAAACAATCCAGTCCACCCTATAAGCATATTTCTGGTGTAGTTAAAAATATCACTAAATGTCGTAGGAGAAGAGCCCTTCAGTTCTGTCATTGGATCTCCTTTATATTAAACAGGAGATAGTGTGGTATCATTAATGATAATTATTATTAAGAGCATCAGCCACATCCAACAACTGAGGGCCCCTGTTGTGCTTGGTGGTGGGCATATGGATAATAAGAGGCAGACCTTGTTCCAGTCAGTTTATAATTAAATAGCCATGTCACATGAAGGATGAAAGAAAAGAAGTATAAATACCCACAATTTAAAGATGTGGAAACTGACTCACAAGATGATGGAGAGATGTAAGAACAGCTACATACCCTGCATCTGAGACAGGAGTTGAGCACAACTCTGAGATGGATAGTACCGTAGGTCTGAGGACGGCTAGATCAACTTCTGAGCTAAAGATGTTACCACAAGATGTTTAACAGCTTCCTTGTTCTGCGAATACCAGAGCTATGATTTGTCTGTGGAGAAGATAGGAATAAAAGAGGTAGGAGCATTGCTGATACCAATCTCTATGGATTTACCCCAAGAGAAGTGGATCTTACTTGTCATAAAAAGTGGACCTGAAAATTATAAACTGCACCCTGTGCTGTTGCTGGGCTAGTTCTTTCTTGAAACTGATTTGCTTTAAATGTGCAGCTACATGGGAACTGCTTGCGCGTACCCACTTGAATTTACGTAGAGGCCTTTGTCTGCTATCCTCATAGTACAGAAGGGGCTTCATGTGGACCTAGCTGGAACTGTCTTGCCAAGAGCATTGCAAGGCTTTTGATTTGAGTGAGAATGTGCCATGTCTTTTTCCAGTGGACAGAATTATCCTTGAGATGAGGGCAATGGAAGAAGCGCCATGCATTTCTTTAGCCATCAGACCCGCAGGTTCTTGAGAAGCTGGGTGGACCTGGAGGAGCACTCATGCACCCTCTGCGCTGCTCCTGCGACTTCCTGATAACCTAGAGAGTGTGGGAGGCATTTTTTCTCTTTTTTTACATCCTCCTATGTCCATGTCTTTCTAGTCACAAGGGATCCCTGCATGAGTAAATGCTGATGAGAGCAGGTTGCAGAACACAGGCATGGGTTAAGACCAACCTTCATAACCTTCAGAGCTACTCACCTTTTGGCATGGCTGCAGAGACCTTCCTGTAGAGAGCAGCGAGCAGCAGCATCTGCCTCCTTTTGTCCCATCATTCGGATTTGCCAATCCTGATTTCTGATCACTTGTTACAGTTTCTGCATTCAGAGAGGTGCTTCCTAACATGTGTAAACCTCCTGACTGATGAGCAAGGCAAAATAATACATACAGTTGTCTTGCAAACTGAATTCCAAAATTAAACTGGAGTCAAACCAGTTACCAGACACGTTAAGTAGGTCATCAAGTCCTTTTCCTGTCATCACAGGCAACATGTAGTCACATTTTGTAGATTTTCTAAGCTCCATTCAAAAAGCAGTTGGATTTTTAGACCCTGCTACTCCTGTTGGAAAGCTGTTACAGAATCCAATTGCTCTAATGACTAGGAGCCTTATTCTAATTTCCAGTAAAATGTATTCTTTGACTGTCTAAATCACCTTGTTCTCATGCCAAAGTTGGCCTTTAGCTTAATAGTTTTTCCTCTCCTGGAGATTTGTTCCTCTGATGTATTACAGACAGTGCTCCTATCCCCTTTCAGCTTTTGTTTTTCAAGGTGCAACAAGCCAAGTTCTTTGTCTCCTGCCATAAGGTAAACTTTCTGTTCCTCCTGTTACCCTAGTAGCTCTTCTTTGTGCCCGTTCTGGTTTGATTTCATCTCCCTTCCTGTGAAGTGACCAGATTCGTTTATCCTGTATTCCCACTGCAGGCTCACTAAATCCTTGTCTTTCTACCCTGCGCTATACAATCTTCTACATATGTGGTATTTTTAGCAAATATTTGTATCACACATGTTACATTATGAGGCCAAGGTCCCCAAATGGTAGGTTTGTGTGACAAGAATTAAAAAGCTGCTGTATAACCAGTGACCACTGAAGTCCCCAGTAACTCTGAAAGATGTAGTGAATATGACAGCATTAAAATCTCCTACTACAAGTCCAAAGTTATGATTAATACTTATATTGTTTTGAAATCTTGCTTTTTGAAATAGATTAATAAATGGCCTAAGTAGTGAGACCTAGGGCCAGTTAGATGCTTGCTGTTACTGTATTACTGTTTATTGAATATATAGCTCTCAGTGCCTCTTTTTCTAAATCGGCTGTATAGACTAAAGGATTTCAGATGGGGACCAAGAGCAAGGCCTCACTTCACTAAACCCAGTGGCAAAATGACCAGTTGCCCTTAATGTATGGGGATCTCACCGAATGTCTTGAGATGTGTTCAAGCGGTGCTCAGCATAAAGGGCTTTGGTCCTCGTTAGGCACTGTGCTGGATTTAAAGGGAAATGCTGCATTATTCATCAGTCTTCTGCTTTACCCTCCTCATATAGAAACATGCTTATAACATAGTGAGGAAATGAGTTTGCTTCCAGACAGAGTGGTCAACACGGTTTCTTTCCCTGTTTTCTTGTAGAACATGATCTTAAATTATTACGAATATAAATTCTAGCTGTATCGTTATTCTTCTCTACAGTCTTGATGGTCCATTTACACATGCTGAAGTAAGAGTGGAATGAAACAAGCAGAGTGAGCCTATCATACAGAGGCT
Organism: Phalacrocorax carbo; assembly: GCF_963921805.1. Classification (NCBI taxonomy): domain Eukaryota; kingdom Metazoa; phylum Chordata; class Aves; order Suliformes; family Phalacrocoracidae; genus Phalacrocorax; species Phalacrocorax carbo. Next base: position 48,069,240 of record NC_087514.1, read on the forward strand.
TTTCCGATGCAAAAATACTCACCTTGTAGAATACCCAGTGACCATTTATAGAACTGTGACATATGCAGTTGGGTTATACTGCTGGCCTGTGAAGCCTCTAATTCAATTTTTTAGTCACACATACATAAACAAAGGTTTCTCTTTCCAAGATCCTCATCTGTTGAAGTCTCAGGTGTTAAAGGAAATTGCCATACACTCTCTTGCTTCAGTTTTCTTGCTTTGATGTCAATCTGCATGTAAAATAAGGTGAAATCTTAATATCGTGAAGACGTGAATACGATTCTTGGGCTTGACAGTAGGGATAAGCTAGTTAGCTGGTGTATGTTGCTCATGTTTCATATTTTAGCTAACACACTCAGAATAAAACTCTTAAGAGAGTATTCCCCCTTCGATGCACATGTGTAATTCCTTCTAACTTACACTGAAAGTACATGGTAGAATAAACCATCTAGTGCAAACACTGCATACCCCATGCTGATGGCTTATGCAGCTCCTGGTTATTTGCACAATGTTTTTTTACCGCGTTCCTTATAGAGGTGATGTGAGGAGAAAGAAAAGCACATGTCCTCCCTTTGATTTTTTTACCTGACACAAAATACTCTAGTCATAAAAATACCGTGGGGATGCCCTCTTTTGGGCAGTAATTTTGTTTAGTGCTGTGATTTATTGTGGCTGTGAAAGTACCACAGCATCTATAAGTAAATTTAAATACACATTTTCAAGATCTTATTACAGAGAGCAAGAATAATCTCTGTCTGCTTTTACTTCTAACAATTGCTAATTCAAACCTTGCAGTGCCCCATTTGTTGAATTATTACTGTACACATAGTGTAATCATACATTGTTGTAAAAGGGGGAACCCTTCATAAAAGCTGTCAACTTGTGAAGTATATGTAATATATATTACAATCGTGATGTTAAATACATGAAACAAACAGCTGAGTGTCAAAATAATCTATCTTTACAGGGAAACACAGTACAAACTTTGTTAGCCGATACGATCCCAGGTTTAACAGCTGGATACAACTTCCACCCATGCAAGAGAGGTAAAAACCTGCTACATGTTTTTCAATATATGTTTTATCATCCTAGGAGCAGCTGAGGTTTGGCTTAGTTCTGGGAGTAAGGGCACCTACAGAAGCATTGAAAATACTGGGGTAAAATTGCAGCATGCAGTCGCTTCCCATTTGTCTCCTGATTTTTTTTTAAACTTTCCAAATTCATAATTCCAGATGCCAAATCCTTCAGGGCTAACCTGTGCGAAATAACCATGGGCTTTGTGCGGTTACTGGTTGCCTGAGTATGGTCTGAAGGATTTTTCTGAAGTCTTCATAGTGTCCTGTCATGTTCCCTGACAGAAGCGTCATGATGAGTTTGCAGGAAACAAGCAGTAATTATAGTCAGATACTTTTTAGGGAACTGAAACCTTCACATGTTGACTCCATTTCTGTTTCACCACACCAGCCATGAAACGCTCTCCTCAACATGTCTCACCTTGTCAGAGGACTCTTAATCCTAGGTGGTCGTTAAGTGAAGTTGCTGTCAGCTAATGCATATTACAGTAGCATACATTTTAATCTTAACTGTGTGCCGAAGAGCAGAGGTGCACGTAGACTTGAGCAACAACTGGTAAAGATGGCATAAACTTAACTCTGGATCTCAAATCCTACCTTGGCAGGTAAAAAGTCCCCCAAACCTGAACTGAATGATGCATGTTTCCTAAGAAGAATCTCAGAGGCAGAAGATCCAACCTTATAATGTTGTTTTATGAAAGAGCATTCAATGTCCATTCTTCAGTTCAATACCCATCTTCTCATGCATCCAATGTACAAGAGATCTCACACCACCTTCCTAAGACACTTTTGTTGTTATTCCATGTGCTGTCAGTATTATAGCTCTTTTTCTGTTGGCTGCCCCCGGTGTTCAGGTGTCTGGCAGTCATAAATACATTGAACTCAGTGCAACCTTGCGATTCAAGGTGTGTATTACGACGTGCAAGGAAATATGGCTGTCCTTTCCAATTTTCAGAGGTAAAATGTCAGTCTATGGAGTTTTTGAAAGGCCTTTGCTCAGGATTCAGTTTGATTGACCTAAGTCCATATGCAGACTCACATGCAATGCGTGTCACCAAAAAATACTGCATTGTACCACTGCATGAAAAAGCACAAGTGGACCAGACCTGATGGGGTTCCCTGTTGGAGCTGAGTGAACTGATAAAATTAGCCATATAAATGGAGATAAAAAAGAGCATCACAGTTCATTATAGTCTCTGGCTTTATTAATAACATCATCCTTTACTTTAAAAATCCTTTACTAAAATTCCCTTTTATTTTTTAGCTGTTAGTAGAGCTAGTCCAACAGCAGGTTTTCGCTAAAGAGGTGGCCCGGCTTTGGCAGACCCCGCTTTCTCCCTCACTCCTGCCAGCACTGTAGAATAACCCCACAACTGGGTTATTTACCTTAAAACAGAGGGATGCCTCCCCCTCTGGTTCAGCTAACCGGGCTGAGTTGCTGCTGGCTCACGTGTTGGCGGGGGCGACAGGAGGCGTGCGTGAGATTGCACATCGCTGTGCAGGTCATCCTCAGTGAACTGGGAGGCTGACTGGTGTTTGTACGGAGCCTGAAACTCTTCTGTGGAGCCTAATCTGTGTCCTAATTAGGCCCTCTGGGTATCCGCAAGCAAAACTCCTGAGGGGCACGTGCGGCTGGCTGAACAGTTGGGCTTATTTGGCTGACAAAGCTCAGAAGGCAGAATTAGGTAGTTGAGGGCTGGAGAAAGCAGACAGTAGGAGCTTTTCCACCTCCGCAGTGGCCAGTTGTGTTTCACAAGAAAATCGGCTTATAATTGCAGGTGCGGAATATGACTTGCCTTGTGCTCTGGTGGAAGCTGCTGCCTTCAGCCAGGAGTCAGAAACTGCTGCCCATTGTGATTGCTTAGAAGCTGCCCAGTAATAAACTGTAATATATTAGCATCTCAGCTCCTTACAGTGTTATTTAAATGTAATGGTCCACTCATACATAGTTCCTTCTGCAAGGGGCTTTACTATGACAACGTTAATTGTCACCTCTTTTGTTCAGGATACATAACTCATAGGCTTGCCCGTTATTTCTCTATAAAGGCTCCTAAGCACTGGAGCTATTGTTGGAAAACAGGGATTTTCAAATTGCTTTCTAAAATGTTTTTAATGGTTTATTTTCTTATCCCTAATGACTTCCTCAGAGTTGTTGCAGCCTTTAGAGGTATGGTCTGGCCCAGTTTTTAGAAGATCATACAAACAAGAGAGGGCTTTTGCGTGGTCTCTTTTCCCAGCTCCTTTAGTCAGATAAAGTTCCCATTAAAGTCAACACGCTATTTTTTTCCCTGCAAGGAATACAGGGTCACGCCCTGTCTCTGCTGGCATAATGCAGGCACCATTGACAAGACAGACTGTTTAATGGGTTCTTCTGAGTCATTATGGTCCATCAAGTCAAAACCTACTTAGGAGTTTTAGTCTGAGAATAATTGGCTGGATAGACTGTAATAGCTCCTTTGAAATGACTGCCAGGTAAATGTGGGTCTCATTCACAGGCAGTATATTCTCAAGTTGAAAATCTGTATGAAATACTTGATGAGTAAACTTTTATCTCATATGCTAAAATCCATATCTGATTGATTTTACTGTATGAGCTATAAAGAAAAGTCTAATCCCATTATGGATTCAGAGCCGTCAGTGTATTTTCTTTAAAGCCAAGTTTAGTTTCTTTTCATTTGAAGAACATCTCACAAATACATGCTTTTGAAAAGTATGTGCTATTTTCAGGCGTGCATTGTTTAGAGAAGCAGCAAATGACTCATCGGCTTCTGAAATACACATCTGCCTGATGATGCAATAGCAACATGATGCTTTTTGGAGACCAGTTAAGTTAGATTAAAATGCCTACTGAAGGAGTGGTCTTTGTAGGAGATGTATCTGAATTTGTGGCCTGAACCTCAGCTGGACACCTCAGTCAGTAGTGTTGCATCTTGCCAGCTCAGCCCAGAGCTGGACAAGGTGTGTGGAACATAGTAACATTTAAAACATAATCTTTTTTCTTATATTCTGAGTTAAAATTTTTCATTTGAAGACCAGCAAAAAACACGGCATTGTACCAGAGCCTGAAGAAGCACCAGTGGAAGTGAGCAGGTCAGCGTCCTCACTGGGGCTGAGAGAAGTGAGAAAAGAAGCCGCAGAAAAAGCGATAAAAGAATTTCACATTTTATTTTAGTCTGCGACTTTAATAATAGTAATGTTAACCCTTATTAAGATTACTTTAGTTTTTAAAAAGCAAAGCGTACACTCTAACAATGACCCTGAAAGCAAGTCCAGATACTGCGATGATCAATAATAGCATTGGTAGTTTAAAACCTTAGACTGGCAGTTGTGTTTCTTGTTTCAGGGCATAAATTCATCATCTGTGGAAATCAGAAAGAAATTCTTCCCTTTTATGTGTGTGTACTGACGAGAAGTTAGTTGGGTTGATTGTTGAGTGAAGGGGTGTGAAAGAAAAGCATTTCAGACTAGTGAACGTCAAATACTTGCAGTCCTGTAGAAAACCACAAAATAATTGTCTCACTGTCTATATTCAGATCCTGAGGTGGTTTCCATTTATCTCGTTAGAGTGGATAGTCTCTTCTCAGTTTTGTGGGGAAAGTTGTCATGCAAAGATTGCTGTATTGTATTTTAATCTGAATCATATTCTGAAACAGTTTAAAAAGTCATCACTTAACAACATGCCCCTTACAGACTGTATCATTGAAAAGTTAAAAAAAACCCAAAAAGCTTAAACTATTGGTGCCAGGAGCTACTGAGTGAATATTCACATCCAAGCAGAAGAGTGAAGCGTGCTGACACTTTCATTTTTGCTCCTTATAGTGACACTGTGTGGATGAAACCAGGAGTACACGTACAGAATAATGTCAGTGAAATCCTAGTTAAAATAGTTAATGCCTGCCAGTTGTACCTACCTCTGTTTCTTAAACCTGAACTAAAAACCACGCTGAGAGCAGTTAGTTAACAGCTTTGTCAGAGGAGGTGTGCGAGGACAGTCAAGCGGACATGTGAGCACCCCAAGCACTGACGACAGGCACCCTGTGGGTTCGTGGCTTGCAGCTGCCAGACACAGGAGGGGTGGAGAGCATGTGCCCACGTGGCTCTGCAGGCTCTCTGATGTCTAATAGGATGTAACCTCTGCAGCTTTGCCTACTTTTGGGGCCACTGCAGGCTGTCTTGCCTCTGGCCTGTCACACACTCTCAGGAAGCATATAGGCACTTGACTGCCTCTAACACCTATACCCTCTGTCAAATTAGAGTGAAATCAGCCAGCAGGTTTTTGTTGAGGAGACAACACTCAGACAGACATGGGTACACGTACAGTGTAATCAAATAAGCTTTGTTTCCATAGAAAATGAGGCTAAAAACATAGATGCACAATTTGCTGCCCGACCATGCAGAGCAATATATGCCATCAGCTTCTATCTGCCCATTGACAGATAAATTAAATGGTCTTATTTAATTCGTCAGCTGAGCTGGAGGCACTTAGCAGCATTGCTGTCCTCCTGTTTCTATCTTCTTTCCGTAGCCTTATCCTTGTGCCAGTGTTCCTGCTCCACAAGGGGTGCTGTCCCGCACCAGCCAAGTTGCCTATATGCAGGCAAGATGAAAGCAAAGAGGTAGACAAGAGGTGCTCCGTGATGCAGCTCCTCACCAGCCAGGGTGAGGAGCCCTGTCAAGCGTGCACCAAATCCAAAACCTAAGGCCAGAAGCAGGTGGCATTGTGGCAGATCGGTTCCCTGAATGCCCAGCCAGCCCTGCTGTTTCTGCCCAACCTCTCCTCCAACTTACAAACCATCAGCCAGTCTCAACCGCCTTTAACAAAGAGGGAAATTTCTTCAAAATGTTAAAGCACACTACAAATTTTGTGAAAATAGGCAGCTGGGTAAAGGAGAGAGATCTTACTCCTGCCTTCACTGAAGGAGATGCTCCTGAACGCGTACCTGTCTACACGGCCAGTTAGAGACACGGCACAGCAGGCTCAACTACCTCACCTAGTCATGGGATGACTGTAGCAAAGCCTGGGGAGGAGTTGGGAGATACCAGAGATGTTCATTGCAGGGTGTTGTGCTCTGTACGTGGACCACCACTCCTGAATGCTTTGTAACGGTCTGTAGAATTGAGCCCTTATGGTGCAGGTGACCACCAAGCTCCCAGGATTGACCGTGCAATTCAGGAGTACAATATGCACCTGCTCCTAGATTCAAATCCGTGTGCCTGGGCAGGAACCGGAGTGCATTGTGTCAGCCACAGAGCAGGGTTTAGCAAGCTGCAGCCACGCTCCAGCGTGCCTGTTTTGCAGGAGCTATCGGAGCTAGACCGTGCCCTGCCTGCTTGTCTCTGGGCTTGCACGCCACTCCTGTTTCACCCAGGAGAAAATCTGAGGTTTGGGACTGACAATTCTTGTCATTCAACATTCTGTACAGGTCTTCATCCTAGCCTAGCTGTGGCCTTTTGCAGTTTTATTTCTCATATCATTGCAGCTTAAAATTAAAGGCCTCTACCCTAGCAAACCTTCCTGCTGCTGAATAATACAGGGAGCTTTCCCTGAAAGTGGATTACACCAAACAGTGTCTCTCAGAATCGTCTACTGCTCTATTGTTACTTCAGCAACAGACACTTACAGTTAATTTTGGAGGCACAGGAAGACGAACTAATACGTGCCTAGCAGTCCTGACCATAAAAATGAACTATTTTCATGCATACCTGAGTTGCATGTGAAAGCAGACAGGTGGCTAAAACTTTCCTCAGAGTTTGTTGGATGGAGACAGACCGCTTTTGAATTAAAGGGCGGAAATGTAATATTGTGCCTGGCATAAGGGAAGTTGTTCTGTTTGCAGTACTGTGGAAGAAAAAAATGATAATTGAAGAAAAATTTTGATGATGTGGTTCTCTTAGTAAATTGGGAACAATGACCCTTGAAGGACCATAAAGAAAGTGAATGTCAAGATAATTTATTATTGTTACATTATCTACCTCATTTTTCACTTTGTCTTACTGAGTTGTTATATCCCTTACAAGGTAATGCCCCAAACATTAATGAGCACCTTTTTTCTCTTCCACGGGTGTGAAAAAGCAACAAACAGCTTTGAAAAGGGGTATTTTATGCCAGAGTTATGTGTTCTTAATTGTTTTGACACCAAAAATGAAGTATTCATTTAATGTGGAGCGTGTATTTGATTAGCAGAGCAGCCACAGTCTCTAGGATAGCTGTAAGCATGTGAAGCTCCTGGACACTTCTGTCTGAAGTAGCGTTTGAAGGAGCTGCTGTCTTAGTTCAGGGAGTCAGCTGGAGAGAGAAAAAACATGGTTGATGTGGCTAATTGGTTTGTTGTTGGCTTGTTTTGTTTTGTTCCATCCTGTCCTCCAGGAGAGCCAGTTTCTACGCCTGTCGCCTTGACAAGAACTTGTATGTAATTGGTGGAAGAAACGAAACTGGCTACTTGTCCAGCGTGGAGTGCTACAATCTGGAGACAAACGAGTGGCGTTACGTGTCTTCATTACCGCAACCTTTGGCAGCCCATGCGGGAGCCGTTCACAATGGCAAGATATATATTTCAGGCCAGTGTCTTCTATAATTCCTGCTATATAACAAAGTATAAAAACGAAATATAAAAAACCCTGGAAACTCAGAACTCAAAATCATAGAGCTAAATTCTTGCTGCAGCGCAATGTCTTTATTTACATTGATTAACAGAAGCATATTTACTTTGCAGGAGGTGTTCACAATGGAGAATATGTCCCCTGGCTGTACTGCTATGACCCTGTGATGGACGTCTGGGCCAGAAAACAGGACATGAACACAAAGCGAGCAATCCACACTTTGGCCGTAATGAATGATCGACTGTATGCAATTGGAGGAAACCATTTGAAAGGTCACATTTTTAATAGCAAAAAAGCATTTCAGTGTCCCCCGTCTCCTGATAAAGAATATTTTTGTTAGACAGTCATTGTTAAATGCATTAAAATCCAGGCAACACAATTTAACAGGACACTTGAGCCAGCAATTTTAAAAACATTTTATGCAAATTATTTTAAAATTATAACAGTACATTAAATATATGAGTAATGAATGCTTTAGATAATAAAAATGGGAGATTCCATTACTCAAAGGCACATGGACAATTTGTCATTACCAAGAATTCAATGAAACAAACAGATTATTCTTTGACCCGAAAGTACCAGCAGTATTTTCCTCTGTAAATCGTTTTCCAAAATGTGCAGTTAGAGAGAGCTTTATTCAAAGCAACACATAAAAACAAGCTCCTGATTTAATGAAGGAAGAAAAAAAAACTTCCTGCCATTAAATATTAGGACTAGGCTCTTTAGATACCTTTTAAGTATTAAATGTAGCTTGTTAATTATAACTCTTTTTAGAGGTTTCTTGTTTTCATCTTTTGAAAAGGTCTCATATTAAAGTAACTACTGCTTAGGCATCTGGTATTTTTGTCTTAATACCTACATGCCGTTGCTTTTACTGCTAAAGAGATTCTGCTTAATCCAGCCACTTAGACAAAAAGCACAGCTCCTGCTCCTTTGTCCCCTGACAATATTTGACGGTTTATATTCCTTTCTCCTTCCTTGCTTAAAGGAAAAAAAAAGCCTCACAACAACAAAGAGGAAACTGTAATGCAAAAGAAAAAGTGATGTTAACTGCAAGGAACACCAGGACGTGTGCCTGAATGACTCTGGGGCACCCAAGTACCTGGGAGGCTTTGAAGCCACATACTGCTTTTGAAGATCTGAATGTCTGTGGTGGAGCATGTAGCAGACAAAGTCTCAGATGTGTTTTTGTCCCTGGTAAATAGTACTGGTGCATAAACCCCTGCAGCCATTTGCAGGGCTGCTGTGCCTCCACTCCCCACTCCCAGTTGTGATTGGTGTTCTGGACTGGCCTTTACAGGATGAAGGGGGTACAAGCTGCCTGCACAAGTGCACCTGCAAATTTTGTAGAGGTTGCAGAGCTCCACAGTGTTGGCTTTTTCTCCTACTAAAGTAGAAGTCAACATGCCACACCCCTCCTATAGCTAAAGCACATGCTTTGGTTTGAATTGCTTCCATCCTGCCTTCATTTTTTTCACCCAGTTTCACCTACCATCCTCTGGAAAAGAAGGAACTTCTAATAAACATTGCATTTTTGCCTCTACAGCTGCTGCCATAGGTGCCTTTGTTATGTATGGATTGCACACTGTTGTGAGAGGTATTTAACATCCAGGCTTCTGGAAAGCTGCCGGTTGTCTGGTAGAAGGGCTTTTTGGAAAACTGGTTTCTTCTGTACCGTGAAACAAAAGCAAAGGGAGGAGGGAGACAACTGAAGTGCGGGTGAAATGCTACAAATTCTCCACCAGAGAGGGGAGTAGCAGGGCTCCGTGGCAAAGCCCTGCTTTGTGAAGCTGGATCTGTATACTGGTGTCAGCAGTGAGTTTACCACGTCACAGCTAGTCGTGCGCATACTGCAGTTTATTATGGAACTTTTGACAGATTCTGAGCACACTGTGGTTGCCTTTCTGTGGCCCCTTGAAAACTTTACAGCAACGGAAAATTATTTCATCACATCTATTTGTTCCTGACGTAAATAATACCTGTACAAGCAGCATCATTGTGAAGTACCAATATCACCAAATGCCCTTTTCCAGAAAATCTTAACTTCTCTTTTCTGTTACGCCTGGATGGAGAAGACAGTAGTGTCAAGTAAGGCATCCCAGCATGTTGAGAAAGCCACAATTCTTTTCTGTGGTGCTCTGATAAAGAAGGTGGTTTGAGACAGGGAAATGTCTAAATACTGGAGCAGGAACCAGGACTCCTGGGTTCTATGTCTATGTTCAGCTTGCTCAATTGATATTACAGCTTGAGAGTCTTGAGAGTCTTGACCCATCTGCGCTCTGGTGATTACAAAGCAACAGTCGCATGAAGCCTTTTTTGGTCAGGGAAGGGTGGGACCACCAGTTTTTTTGGTTACGTTTTCTGTCACCTCAAAGACTTCGTCACATCACAGCTGCATGCTGAGGGCACACCTTAAATCAGCTTGAAAATTGAAACTGGTCCTGAACAGCACATGCGTTGTGCTAAACACCTTGTCCCTCTGGGATGAAATGGCATCAGTTGTCTAAGCTCTACCTTGACTCATTGGACATTGATTTCTAAATGAGATTTAATCTGTTGATTTTTGAATAGATTAGATCTGCTGACCTTTGAGAAAGACAGCCAGGACAGGCTTTTCCTACATGTTCAAACTTGCATTAGTGCTGATAGATGAGGAGGAATATTGCTTGAATCTCCTTTCACCATTGATGGGTTATTACTGAGTGTTAATTTCTGATCTGTTCAGGTTTTATATGTACTTGTGATTTGTAGAAGACTGTAGAACTGTAAAAGCTTTCAGCAGATTTATTTGAACTGAAATAACGAGACATTAACATTACAGAAGGTGGCTTAAATATAAATGGCAATATTTTCTAGAACAAAGTTTAACAATGAGGTTATAATTGTAATAATATAATTCTAACTGTAATTTAATAAATTTAACAGTAAAACAAATAACAAAGCAGTATGTCATAACACACATTCTCTTTTCTCAACGCCCTCATCCAGGTTTCTCCCATCTCGATGTAATGCTTGTGGAATGCTACGATCCAAAAGGTGACCAGTGGAATATCCTCCAGACTCCTATTCTGGAGGGTCGCAGTGGCCCTGGCTGCGCAGTCCTTGACGACAGTATTTACCTCGTAGGAGGCTACAGCTGGAGTATGGTGGGTACCTGCTTTTTGCAATGACCCTTCCGTTCTTCCTGGGCTCCTGCGGCCAGTCTGTATGTTACTCAGATGGGATGGAGAGGAGACGAGGAATGAAGTAGCTGCAGGGGCTGGTTTTGGTTTGGTTTTCCAATTGTGGAGAACATGGAGTATTTGTTCACCTTTGTGCATTTCTATTTAGATGATTTATTATCAGACTGTATTCACTGATATGGAGTAATATAAAAATCAGATTAAATTTGGCAAAAGTGATTGACGGGACTATATGCTTATAGCTCTGCTTATAAGGTGCTTGTAAAGGTGCCTGCTTTGCGGAGGCTGGGTGTTCAGCCCGTATGAGAACCAAACCTCTTGAAGGGCCCTAAATTAGAGCTCAAAAAGATGTGTCACTTTAAAACATCTTCAAAGCTGATGTGTGACTTGGATTTTACCAAAGCCACATTTGATATGACTTCTTTTTCTATTACAGGGAGCCTACAAATCTTCTACTATTTGTTACAGTCCTGAGAAAGGGAGTTGGACAGAACTGGAAGGAGACGTTGCTGAGCCACTTGCAGGACCTGCTTGTTCAACTGTCATATTGCCAGCCTGTGTACCGTACAACAAATGATGGTCAAGGCGCACTGACACGAACACTGATTGCGTTTGGGAAAATAATGACGGGTGACGTAAATATTTTATTAGAACAGGATTCCTGTTAAAAAAAAAAAAGCTACCATAATTGACCCCTTATTCCATATTAATGCTTTAGGAGCAAACTAAAAGAAAACAAAAACCAAGTGTTGTCCCAGCTCAGATAGATGCCGGTGTCTTATGAAGCAAGTAGCTAAATACACCGAACATTACATGCTGACAGACTGCCATTTCAGACTGATTTTAACTTTTTCTTGCTGCAGAGATATCCCTCACATCAAATTTAACTTTAAAAAAAATGAAGGCTAAATGTTCAAATACAGCCTGAAGAGACAAGATCAGTATTGTGCATTGTATCTACCTGCATGTGATCTGTGTTGAAGTCATGAGGATGTTGTTTTCATGAATGCTTCAGAATTCAGATAGTGAAAAGCTCACACTGCATTGCAGAATTGTCTCCTCCTCTGTAATCCTAACCTACAGCTACTTCACATGCTCTGCAAGCAACACAGCATCAGAAGATTATAAAAGGTAAAGAAATATCATTCAGTTTTTGCACAGCTTGGCAACTCATACACTCTGCCTTCAAAGTCCCCACGTGAAAGTGCAGCGGAAAGCAGACTACAATGAAAGCCATGCTTTACAGAGCACTTCTTGCAATAGCAGTTTAGGGATTAGGATCAAATTCTTCTAATCACACTTGTGTAAAGTCAGAGTCATTTCTCTGAAATCACATGGAATGACTGTTTTTACATTACTATAACAGAAATTTGGTCCTACACCTTAAGTTCCGGGTTCATAAAGTTACTTCTGTGACCGCTTAACGAAGCCCCACTACCCGTTAGAATAGGAGCATCCATCCCAGTTGCTTCTAAAGACAAGAAGACTGCATTTAACTCTTAAGTGTATTACTTTGGACTCTTAAATGATTATACACAAGTTTGGAGAGACACTGGTAAGTAGTTAAAATACTTGTCTGTGGTTGATCTTAAAATGTACCCTGAAAGATTTTTACTGTTGATCCAAAGTAATATGCGGCTAGACTTTCCACTGCCCTACGGCTTATGTAATTATTTACACATTACAAGGTGAGTTCAGAATGCTACCACATGGGACCAGTAGCATTTAGGACTCACTTCATGAACCCGTAGTTGTTTGCACAAATCAGGCGGTCCGTATTTTGAGCTTATGTCTTTCTGTCCTGGAAGTGACAAAATCCGAGCCTGATTCTTCACCACCTTGCAGTTAACATAATCATCTACACCTCAGCAAAGTATATGCATAGCTCTCCCATTGTGGTTTACTGCTGCTGCATCCATTATGCTCAGGACCATCCTCTTTGCTGGTATAAACTGACATTGCTCCATTGAAGCCAATGGATGTACTTTGGTTTATGTCAGCTAAGAATCTGGCCTTTAATTTGCCTAGCTGTAACTGGCTGCACCAGATAAAAGGCTAAGGAGACTCAGATCCTGCGTTTTCCAGCCTGTGCATTTCTTTCATGATCGGACTTAATGCTAGTGAATTAAGCAAGGAGCAGGCAACTACTGGAGGTTGGTTTCTGCTGCAGAGGCAATAGATGGGAGAAAGAATTCAGTATTTACTTTGCAAAATAGAAAGAGGGTGAATGTACACAGAAATTACACTATATATTGAGGCTTGAGAGCAATATAAATAATGGAGAGCAAATACCATGGCACTGTTTCTCTCTGGCATCAGTCCAGTTTTTTTGCAGTGCAACTCCCTTGCTTGCAGCAGAATTACACAGTTGTAAAACTGGAGTAATGCAGTAAAGACTGATACCATACAAATGCAATAACCCAAATGATGAGGTAGCTGCACGCCTGGAAAAATTTTTTAAAATAAAATAATTATCTGAAGATGCTAATATTTTAATGTACCGTTGGGGAGTTTTCCAGTGAGCATCACTAAGGAACTCATAAAGGTGGAGTGTATATCCTGAAATCTCAATCCATTTCTACTATATAGTGCAATCTTAGTTGGTTTTCTATTTATTTATATTGTTCAGATCCAAGGGATCCCTTGTAAAATATATTTGGTGCAATCATGACTTTTTTTTCCTTTCCTGTTGAAAGTATATAAATATAAATATATATAAAAAGGAAACTGTTAAGATACTAAATGAGGAAACCTTGAATGACATTTAAGATCAGGATAAGGTCTGCCATTAAACCTGTCACCTGTCTCTACTAAAACGTACCATTTTTAAAGGATATTTGTTGTCCTTTTAAGTGGTTCTTTTTTTTACCAAGATAATTTAAAGATTTATGAGGACTGTATGTAAATCTTTCTTTCAGGAAGGCATGACCAAGGAAAGTGCTAACTGAATAAGCCACACAAAGAATGTAAATTTTGTACAGTACTAGACTGTGTAAATGAAGCTTGCTTGTAGGGGGGAAACTTTAAATAAAACTTTATGTACTAATTCAACTGTCTGCCATATTCCTACTTATAAAATGTATGTACAAATAATATCTACATTAAATTCTTTGGAACTTTTTTTATCATGTAGATGCGTAAACTTCTTTTATTTGGTGGCGTACAAAACAGCCTCGTCGTTCTCCAAGTGTCATTACTCTGTGCTTGTAAGCGCAGCAACGCGGTAAAATGTAGTGAGTCAGGGTCTTCCCCTGAGCGCACGTGCCTGGCCTGCGCTTGCAGTGGGGAAAGCCCCACCTGCGTCCCCACGGGCAGGGTCCCACCTCAGAAGCCTACCGATGCGATCGTATGCCTGTGCAACGCCTCTGCCTCGCACTGCTTAGCCCGTTCCTCCGTCCCGTGGCGAGGCAAGCGAAAAGGACGCCGCCCGGTTAAATGCGGTCTTGCTTTGGGGAATTTAATGCTAGTTGTGGCAATTTCTTCCCTCTTCAAAATGTCCCTCCTGTGGTGATTGACCCTTCTAAGTATGGGTATTTCTGTTCTTGGAGGGGAAGTGCTGGCACGGGTGAGCAGTAGAGGAGTTGGGACGAGAAGTGTCACCAGGCTAAGCAGACAAGGTTTTACCAGGGCAGGGGTTTTACCAGGAAACAGAATCATTCTCGATGCCAGTTACTATACAACATGTATTATTTATTCATGCCTCCCAACCTTTGTCATGGACCAGAACCTTCCTATGCAAACCAAGTGCGTGCTCCAAGCAAACAAAAAGGCAGTCCCCGATTCCCACGCTTACAGCAAGTGTGAGCTGTGCTGCGGGGTGGCGGTGAGCGCGGTTAAAGAGTCTGGTCTAACGAGAGGGCATCAGTCCTGTTCAAATCTTTTGTGAGGAAGGGAAAGGCGAGACAGCAGCAGCTACAGTGAGACAGCACAGGGAATAGGACTGTTTCATTAATGAGTTTATTTCAGAAGAGAAAGGAAGGTAGAGAGATTTATGCATATTTTTTTAAAGTAATGCGGGAGAAGAAGGAAGAGGAGAAGCTGGAAGCCGTGAGCAGAGATATGACTGAGAAAGGAAGGGAGTGAAGTGAGAAGAGGTAAGAATGAAAGGAAAAAATAGAAAATGAGAGCCTGCGAGTGGAGGAAGTGGGAAGTTCTTCTAGATCAAGGGCACAAAAGGTAAGGGCTGGAGTAATGAGGAAGGCAAAGATGGTTTCTCAGAAGCACATATCAGAGCAAGCCTGGAAAGAAATGACAGGAGAGGTGATATAAAGAGCAGAAGAGAAACACAGGAAAATGCAATAAAAGAGGACATGAAATAAACATGAAACTAAATAAGCACTTGGTGATTGTACTGCTCCTATTTTCTTCAGCTAATCATTTACAGTGGTCTAGCTGTCAAGCAGAAGGATCAAATCAACAGAGTACTTGGGTGTTGCAGTGTTCAAGCTTTCAATGCACGGACTTAAGCTCAACAGCAATCATGAGAGAGATGCTGAGCAGCACCTCTCTGCAGTGCCTGGGCTGCGGCAAGCACCCAACTACAGCCAGCACCTGTGGCAAGGGAGGAGAGCTGCTGCTGGTGGCAAGAAGCAGAGGAGGAACAGACGTATCGCCTGGTCCCCAGTGGGCTGGAGGGAAGCATGTTCTCTGTTTCTCATTCACAAATGAGAGTCCTCCTGGGGAGCTGGAGACCTGGGCTATTCCTCCCTTCCCCTTCTCTGCTGTCCTCTCTGCCAAACATTAATCTTCTCTTTGACCTCGGCATGACAAATTTGCCTAGGTACTTTTGCAAAGTTGGGCCTTCAGAACAACAGACCAGTGAATGGAGCTATTTCCCTGGTCCTGAGCTGTGGTCCCATCCACTGCCTGAGAAGCATGAGAAGGCTGGGTTGCTGCTGACTTGCAGCCCATACATCCTTTAGGAGGGCAAAGATGGTGTTTCAGAAATATGCTTGTCATTGATTATAGTGCTGTCCTCAAAGGTACTGTGCACCCACCTCCCAAAAACTGGCATTGCTTTCCTTCACGTGTTTGTCCCCCTTCCTGCTTTTAATACAACGATTTGCTAGCTGCATCTGTGAGCCAATGTCTGAGAAAAATCCATGCCAAACCTCATTATATATACTGGTTTGTACTGTAGTATAATCACTCTCCAATATCATACTCTAGTGCCCTTGCTTTTAAGGGACAGGCTGTGCTTCAGTTTAAATGGAGCTTTCTGGGAACAGAGAAAGGAGACGGAAATCCCAAACAGTGCTAAAGAGGCTGAGAAGGTAATTGCCAACATATGCACTCTCATTCCTGTTGTTAGTGCCGCAGCGGAAAAGAGTCAGTGTTTCAGCCTCCAGGTCCAGGCCAAGGAAGCAGTGACGGCAGCGCTGGAGGTCAGAGTGGTTAGCGGGAAGGGAAAGTACACTAATGAATTCTGGAGGGCTTGTAATGCCATAAAAGATTCAGTTAATCTGCAGCATAGATGTTGATCAGCGAAACTGAACCTAATTCTCTGGACCTTGTCAGATGTATTCTGTGCATGTCAGTGTTCCACACCAATTACAGATTTTAGAAGATGCTCTCATGCAAGACTATGTGCCCTAATATATAAGCCAGCTCAGAGGTAACTAAAATTAAAATCTGACTGTGGCAAATCTCTGTGATCCTGATATATGAAAATCCAAATAAATGATTTGTTCCCAGAAATGAAAAATAACTTCAGCAGGAAATTTCAAAATTACTTATGCAGGATTAATCCAGTTCAATGAATGCATCTTGCGTTGATTAATAAAGCATTCCTGAATTGCAAAGTAAAACGAGAGGAGACTTCTGGTGCTGATACATTTGTGTATTTCTGAAGCTAGAGAGAAATGCGCGCTTGCAAGAGATGTGGTCAACCAGTGTAAACAGAGATTGAATACAAATAGTGATTTTTCTAATTGTCTGCTTTCTCCCTGCAGCAGAAAACTACCTTTGTGTCATTGATCCTTTCCTGAAGAACACAGGTACTATGTTACCTGCCACAATATTGAATGAGAACAGGGCATCTAATACGGTTGTACAATGACTCCAATTAGCATCCAGATGACATCTGCAGTCTTACCTAGCAAAGAAAAGCAAAACTTGAGCTACTGATTATCTTCCCACAGAGTAGAAATTTTGGTCAAGTAGCATTAGCTTTTGTGATCTGCTGCCCTTGAACTTAATTGGGCCTAGAGGTGAACATATACAGGGAACCTATTTAGAAAACTAAAACGAAGGAGATTTAAACAAATGTAGCGTTTTCCCAAATTTTTCTTCAGCATACACACGCGCACAAATCAGTTGAATAGATTTAAAGTGGTCTCATCACTTAACTTAAAAACCTTTTCTTCAGTTTGGAGATCTACCTTCAATCATTGCATTGTTTTCAAAAGTAATATTTATTAATGGTTGAAGTATTTTGCAAAATACCTTTCAAAACCTTATGTTTTATCTTTAAGAGATGGTTCCTCATATCACCCTTAAACATCTTCCAAAAATACCACACTGGAAGGATCATATCTGTAAAGCTTGCTGAGTATCTCGGTGTCCTGTGTGGTATTCAGTTCCTGATTCTTCACAAACTCATTTCCATTTTTGTTTGCATTTGTGCAAAACGATGCAGTTTTAAAAAACCTTGGGCCTATCAAGAATATTTTGCATGAATGGAGTAAGTGAACTTTACACTTACTTCACTGTGAATAGAGAATACTGAGACTGACGGTCCATTGTGTAAACAGTAACAGAAAAATTGTTGCTTCCTGTGTATTTAGGGGTTTTGAGGAACGCATATAAATATACACCAACACATTTGCACCCAAAAAATGTCAAGTTCGTAGGCCATAGCAAGGACTGCTGTGTCGTCGTTTTTGCCAAATCTGTAAACTCAGTAACAGCACTGAAACGCGGATGTTTTTCTTTAAAAACCACCTCTTTAACTGCAAAGATGCCATTAGTCACAGCAGGGAGCATAACCAGAAGGAGGATGTCTGTAACTATAGCAAGAGAGCACATTAAACTGTAGGTCAAAATCACGACTGACTGATTACCTTCAGGGTGAAAGTAAATCTTCAGACTTGCTGGAGTGATAGGAAACAGGACTGACTGGGGCTTGCTGAGGTCATCCCCTGCCTCCCCCATGCCACGGCGGGGCCGGCGATGCCCAGTGCACTCCCAGCAGACGTTTGCTGACTTGCCTAACCTTCGTAGCGATGCGTAATGGGATGTAGTCGTCATTAGAAAATGCTTCCTAATGTCTAGCTTAAACGTCTCATTAATTCAAAGAGATGATTCCAGGAAGAATCTAAAAGAGAAAACAAATATTTTCCAAAAATTTAAGTCACATTTAAATAATCTAAAACTTTCACAAATGACAGAACCTTCAAAGCTGCTTTTCCTTCTCCTGCTCTCAGTGGATAAGAACTGTTTATTCCCTCTCTTTTTGCAGCAGCTTTTTTTTGCAAACCCAAAGACTACCAGTCTTCACTTTTCTCTAGGCCCGTGACTCAGTCTCTCCTCCCTGACTATGGATTCTACATCTGCCAGCAGTCTGATTTTATCCTTTTTAGCGGATCTCCAGCCGGCCCGCATCTTCAGCTGTGCATTGACGGGTGTAGAGAAGATCAGAAGGTTTCTGACCTGCAGTAATGCAATCCAGGGTTGCAATGGACTGAAGCTTTCCAATGAGGTCTTTCCTTCGTTAATAAGCCTCCCTGTAACTTACCCAAGTTGGAGCTGATCAGACTGACGTTTTGGCACTGTTCAAGACAAAACGTCCTCTTCTTAACAGCACTTCCACTGAAGATGAGGATGAGAGCTTTAATCTGGCTGTGCAGGATTCAAGTACAGAGTCCATTACAGTAAGTTTTAGTGAATGGAGTTTACATACAGGACTGCATAAAGATTAATTATCATGCTGTAGGACCTGTGGCGCTTTTATCAGTGGCTGGGCACTCAAAAAAATAATGTTGTCTTTTAAAATCGTTTACTTCTTTTAGTGGAATAAAATGAGAGAATTATGTCTGGCACACCATCACCTCTTGTGAATTATTCTCCAAGCATTCACTTTTCCCATGATATATTCCACTGGTTTCAAGAGCTATTAGGCACTCCCAGTCCCTGAAATTAAAAGATAGAACACTTCTCCAACAGCGGTCTATTTTGACTAGCACAAGGGTGTCGTGTTCTGGATTCCCTCCTCTTGTTTTTAGGCAGTGGCTCAAGCAAGAACAATTTTCATAGTTATACGCATTCGGGCTTCTGGTCACAAAAACACCAGATCTCCTGTTTGTCCTGTGAAAAAGTGTCATTGGACATCAACTTCAGTTGATTCCAGCATGGTCACTTATTCTGAGCGCATTTACCATCTCTGTGTCCACCCCTGGCCCTGTAGTTCAGAGTTTAATCAGAAAACCTTTTATTGCAGTCCTTCGCTATACTGGATGTGGTTACTGAGTCTTTGCATTCAGGGTTGCAATAACACTGGCCATTCCTCTTACAGTGGGAAAAAAAATTAAAGGGTTGTAGCCTTGGCCTGCAAAGCGAACATTTTATTAGACCCCATGTCTAGTCCAGCCCAAAATGCCAGTGAGTGAAGCCCCAGACCAGCCTACACCCTGGTCACTACAAACCTCACGTTTCTACGCTAGCCCATTGGGCAGGCCGTGGGCTGGGTGGCTTCACTGCCTCCTCTCTCTTCCATTCCCTGGAAATGTGCGACGACTCATCCAAACGCCCCCCCAGGTGCCCCCCTACTGGCACAAGGTATTCCCTGGGCTGTGCCCAGCCCCTCCCTTCCCAAGGGTCCCTCGCTCAGGGCCGGGCAGCGGCACTGGCACCGGCCACGCGGCAGGGACTGTCACTGTGCCCTGACCCTGGCCCTGTTTCAGATGAAGTGATTAAACTACGCTGTTTTAGGGAATTAACCATGCAAACATTTTAGGATCCAGCTGCAGACAGAATCGGCACCCTCATACTTCACCAGAGGACACTTATTGATAGCTATGGAGAGGATTCACAAAATCATTTTTTAGACCTGGAACAACACTTAATAGATTAGAAAAAGAGTCTTCATTCTGTACTCATTGGTTCCAATTAGAGGATGAACTGTCTTCTGTTTTCCAAAGTGTGCTTAATTTTCAGTGGGTTTCTTATGGACGGTGGGCTACCATAGGCAAATCTCATTTTGACAAGTACTAATTATGGACAACGCAGTGGCAGACTGTAATCTCTGTCATGAGAGCTATCAACAGGGATGCAGCAAAGGCTTTAACAGTGGGTGGCAGTACTCTGGGTCAAATTAATCACCACCATAATGACAATGAAGTCAGTAGAGCTTTGGGATGTTAAGTTTGATAAAAGAAGCCATTCTGTTCTCTGTCTGACTATTTACAACGCAGCCTGGCCTCAGCTTGAGCTAATCCTTTGTCACGGTGTTCAAGGCTGGCTTTTTGTGGCACGGGGGAGAGAGAACAAAGAGCTGCCCCCCTCGCAGAAGCAATGTTTTCATGTCCAGATCTGAGATGCTGCAAGTGGATTACCTAAGTGTGAAGCAGACATCCCCAGATTTGCACAGGCTGCTGTTCTGAGGCACATGAAAGGACTCAAAAATGTGAGTGGAATTTTTGGGGGTTGCAACCTCGGAAGTGCTGATGTGCGGGAAGTCAGCTCCGTTTGGCTTTGGCTCTTGTCAAAGAGCTTTAGGAAGGTCTGTTCTGCCTCCTTTGCCTCCTTCCACCATGGCCACAAGGCTTGAGGTCTGAACAAGTACCCCATTAAGCACAATGTAGGTAACTGCCAAACAGACATGCAGCACATGCAGACAGAGCTAAAAAAAGAAGGTTCTAGGAATAACCAGGTGAGACAATTCTGCATGTAATGATGCTACACTGAACTATGGTAAGTTTTAGCCCAAGTCAGCCTTGCCCTACAGCTATGGGCTTGCTCACCAAGAGTGCTTCATACTCCTTTATTCTGCTTCAGATACGTGTTTCATGCTCTGCTGCTAATGGCTGTTTCTGTAATACTGAGCCTTGGAGCATTTCTCAGCACCCGTACCAATGCACAAGCTCCCCCTGGCCCCCCAGAAAGGACACGTGCAGAGGATGGACAGGAGCTGCCACCTTCCCCAACAGTTCTTCAGGCTGCACAACCAGGGCAGCGGGGCCAGAGGCATTATCCAGCACATCCCAACAGGTTCATGTAGACACAGACACAGTGAAACTGTGCAGCTTCTGTGCTGGTGTGGCACAAGCACAAAACACCTCGCTTTCCCACACAGGCTCCCCCCATCCCTTGTCCTGCTCCACTCGGGGTTATTTCCCCATGTCCTCTGCACCTTCTGGCAACTTATCAAGTGCTGCTTTGATGAGGGTGATATAGCCCAGATTTTTATCTGGGGCTACAATGGAGAATTTTCATTCCTACATCTCCAGTCCCATATAATAGGAAGATTCAAATGTAAAACAATGTCTTTCCATTCACTTGTTTAGTACCAGACTGGGCACAAATATATATAACTACTCTAACATCCAAATAAAATGCCAGCCGTCCATTTTGGATCCATTTTGTAACTCTGCAGAATAATCTATTCTTTTATTAGAGCGGTTAAAGGAGATTTAGAGGGAGGAAAGAGCATGGTGACTTCCAAGGGAAGAGTGGGTGATTCAGTGCAAAAAGGGTAAATTTCATCTGCACATTCTTAACTGCGAGGACATTCTGCACATCTCAGGAGTGCACTAAGTGGTGCAGTAAACCAGTAAATTAGAAGAATGTAAATTCTTTAGTAGGAATTGCACGCAAGGGAAAAATGCTTCCTCATGCTCATATTTGTTTTCATGAAAATAATGTACACTCTTCCTAAAATCATACTGGTACAGAGATGAGTAAGACATCAAAACCAGTAATAGATATTACACTGGACTAAGAAATGGCAATGACACAATTATCTTCTGTGTTTCTGATGATCACTGTGATAAAGCGAGGAGCTGGCATATTTAGAGCCTGGCACCGAGTAGGGAGCCTTGTAGCTCCCTTCCCCTCTCACTCTGTCTGTCTTATTTATCTCTCATTAAACTAAATTGTATTCTTATTGGCTGACTGACCTCTGATATTGTTATTAATTGATTTATACAGTGCCTTTTGCAAGCCTCAAGGCACTTCAGAGAATTGCAAATATATATAGGGATCACTTCACCAATCATCTAAGTGCAGCTACCTTTGGGGTGGAAACCGGTGGCCATTGCAGTAGGACTGGAAAGACTTTGGGTTAGAAAAGAAGGCAGACTAGCGGAGCCAGCACTTCTAGCAGTCCTACTGGCAAATAGCTGCCTTGAAATAGGACTGGAAAGGTCATAAATCTTTAGGAAAAAAGACTAGTTCTGGCAAGTGATGAGTCAACAGAGCATGTTCAAAAACAAGAGTAAAGCAGAATACTTTCATAGTGAATTCAGTACCCAAGGGTAGTCGTGATAAGGCCTGTATGTTTTCAGGAGCTCCTGATGACCACAGAACCCCCCTACCCCAGGGCATCATTCCTTCAGAGCTTCTGCCCAGCTCTGGCCCTCTAGGCAGCACTGCCTGACCTCCCTGCTGGCTCACACGCGCACGGAGACGTGGCTTGCACAGAATCATAGAATTAGAATAGAACCATAGAATGGTTTGGGTTGGAAGAGACCTTTAGAGGTCATCTAGTCCAACACCCCTGCAGTGAGCTGGGGCATCTTCAACTAGATCAGGTTGCTCAGAGCCCCATCCAACCTGGCCTTGAATGTTTCTAGGGATGGGGCATCTACCACCTCGCTTGGCAACCTGTTCCAGGGTTTCACCACCCTCATTGTAAAAACTTTTTTCCTTATATCCTGTCAAAACAGGCCTTGCTAAAGAGGTTGCCCTCATCTTTCCTATAGTCCCCCTTTAAGTACTGAAAGGCTGCAATAAGGTCTCCCTGCAGCCTTCTCTTCTCCAGGCTGAACAACCCCAACTCTCTCAGACTGTCCTCACAGGAGAGGTGCTCGAGCCCTCGCATCATTTTTGTGGCCCTCCTCTGAGCCCGCTCCAACAGGTCCATGTCCTTCCTGTGCTGAGGACCCCAGAGCTGGACGCAGCACTCCAGGTGGGGTCTCACCAGAGTGGAGTAGAGGGGCAGAATCACCTCCCTCGACCTGCTGCCCGCACTGCTTTTGGTGCAGCCCAGGATACGGTTGGCCTTCTGCGCTGCAAGTGCACATTGTTGGCTCTTGTCCAGCTTTTCATCCACCAGCACCCTCAAGTCCTTCTCCACAGGGCTGCTCTCAATGCCTTCATCCCCAGCCTGTATTAATACTGGGGGTTGCCCTGACCCAGGTGCAAGACCTTGCACCGATCAAGTCGTCCCCAGCAGCATGCATCTGCAAGACCCATGGTGCCCAAAGGACCACTGGAGGTGCTGGCACAAGCAAACACCATGTGCAGGTGTGATCATTGAACAGCTACACTGAGCCAGGCCCGGGGCTTCCTTGCTTGCCACATCAGGCACTTGGAAAGCTGACATGGATTTCAGACCTGAGACTGGGACCACCCAGCTGTCTGAGTCATGTTTAGCTCAGGGCCCAAAGTATCCCAGAGAGTGTACGATGGCTGCTAGCACCACTTCTGCATTTCCTTGATGCCTACGCCATTATGACTGATGAAGAGAAAAAGGTTAAAATAGGCTAACACGCACATAGCAGGTGGCCACCAAGAAAGGAAGGGATTGTACACACCAAAAAATGGCACAGATCTTCTCCACAGAAGGGCAGATCTCCTTACCCTTGGCGGTGACTCCCAGCACCACAGCAGGGCTGCATCTGTGGTCCCTGTGAGCATCAATGCCGACTTCTCAAATGTGGGGAGACTGTAGTTTTTCAGTATAAGAGATTGAGCATTCACGGTAAACATTTTTAATACTTTCCCATCAATTATAGATGAGAGGGCTTTGTGTTTTTTCAGAATATTATAGTTTTGTCTTCATTTGAAACATCTGAATGCCTCTAATTAAAAAAAAAAAAAAGAGTTGTCTTTCTGAAGGTGCAGATGTAGAAGAGAATATCAGAAATATCTTTGTTATGTTAGGTCATTAAAGCTACTCAGACCCCAGTAAAATACATTGTATAGATCTGAAGGTTTTGAATCCTTCCCCATTAAAATGAACCCTGAATATGAAAAAGTGCACCCCTTTCCAAAGCAGAATTAATTTCACTGGCTCCATTAACAAGCAGGTCTGCTCTTGTCTTATCTTTCAAGAATTCTATGCCTGATTGCATTTATGTTCTCATTTAGCATCTCAAAATGGGCACTTTCTTTCAAGAAGGGTTAGTGCATGACTCACCCGCTTAGTTAATCTGACTAATTAGCATACTGTCGCCCATTAACAGCATTAGAACAACAACTGTAGCTCTCACTACCTTGCTCTCTGGAAAACAGACCTCCTCTAGTTTGCAAGGACATTGGTTGCTCCCCATCTTCTGGTAAACGTGGGGTTATTTATCACACCAGCACAAGATTTGCAGACAGCTCTGGAAGGGGTGATATAATTCTTAATATCCTGCAAAAACCCTCAGCCCATAATCTTTCCTGGTGACTTATCGGAAATTATTCTAAAATTAAGTCCTTAACACGGCAAGAAACCTCTCTGGCTTCCGAGCTGCTTTCGTGCACCTCTTCCAACGTCACTGAAAGAAAATGATGGTAGAAATTAAAGAAGTTTTTCTTACGTATGATAAGGCACAATAAGTGTATCGATATTAAAATCTTTCGTACCTCAACTGGCCATGGCGGTCTTGGACTTATTTCCCACAGCTATTCTAGGTGTATCAAGCCATGCTCAGACAAGTAAGATTTGTGGGTCCTTAGAAGAGTAGTTTTCCGAGGAGCATGCCTTGCAAATATTTTTATTGATGTAGGTGATGCTGGGAACAGCAGGTTAAAAGACTGAACTAGGGAGGCCAAGCTAGCAACTGCCACAGCTCCTTAAGACAACTGCAGAATGCCCAAGGTGCTCAAGGAGATTTACACACCTAATTTCAGCCTGCCCCAAACAGGCTGAAAAAATGTAGGACACAGATAGGTGTGATTTTCTATTATTTATCTCAAAGGGCTGTTCACAGGAAGCCTAGTTATGGTCACTTAAATGCCAGGATGGTTAATCATTTCACTGCTGCTCACTGTACCAGGAATACCTATCATCTCCCAGGCTTCCTCTGTGTCACCAGCATGTAGGTGAAACTCTCCGGTGCCACACGCCTTCACACCACACTCCCGAGGAATAAACCTGAAGCCTGCGGAGGCCAGGGGTGCCTGCATGGCCCTCAAATGGTCCTCAAAGTGCAATGGGAAGCATCTAATCTCTTTTGCTGTTAGCGTAGAGCTGTTCGATGCTGGTGTTTGGCTGGGTTATTCGAGTGATGCCGAATTCATTGGGTGCCTCGGAGCGAGCACCGGCACCTTCAGGGTATGCCCGGAGGCTCTGTGAGTAGGGCCCACTGCCTCCTCCTCAGCCAGCAGTGAGAATCAGCAGACATAACAGTTGAAAACATGGGTTTCAACATAATATTGCAAGCTTTAGAAATCTGAAATGTTTAGTGGAGGTGCAGGTTTTACCTGATGGGAACGTTACTGCCTGACGACAGCAAATCCATTCACTAGGCAGGCTCTGTTAGACAACACCAGAGCTCACGCTGAGTGAAGTTTCTGTCTGCTTTGAGTGAAAGCTGAGCAGCAGGTCTCCTGACCAAAAATCCCCTGCAGAGTGCTGGTCCCTGCAGGAGATGACACTGCTCACACCCCGCTCCTGCTGCACAGTCATGCCACCGCCACTCGTAATGATGGTCTCTGCTGCAGCTGAGGCTGAAAAGCAAGACGTCCTAGCACAGATGGAACAACACCAACATGTCTCAGGAATCTGAGTCTTGGTTTCAAAGTGCCCCTGATGGGACTGAGAACGATTTTGTCCAACTCACATTAGCAGCTAAACTAGTTTCAGGACCAGTGGAGGGCAATATTGCTTTGGCTTCCTTAATAAAAGGACCTAGGCACCAGCTAGGGCGCTGAGCTGGTGTGTGCAAGGCAAAGCCCTTTCTCTGGGCACAGGATGACTCTTTCTGCTCCACAAAATCAGTCCCCAGGGCATACAGCTGCTGGAGCACCAACACTGCCTTGTGAAATGCCTCACTCCCTGGACACCAGCTTGCTGTAGAAATCAGTGGTTTTGTATGGGCACCATGACCCCAGACCAGTGCACAGGGAACGACAGAGGTGGAAGCAGCTCCAGGATGAAACGGGGTCTCTGTATGCACCAGCTGCATCATCACCCATACAGCCACACCACAAAACAGCAGTTCTATGTCCTTTTCACCATTTACTCCCAGTCTTTACCAGAAGTGGTTTTACTGCAAAGGAACTATAGAAAGGACTTGTCCTCTTACAACTTCTGTTATTTTCCTCATTATAAGCTTGACTCAGCATCTAAAAATCTCACAGTTCCACATTTAGCACAAATTCAAGTCTAAGTAAATAAATAAAGGAGATCAAAAAAGGGGTACTTAGGCCATATTTTGTGGAAATAAAGTATAGTTAATGCAGGACCTGAAGTACTTCTGGCCTTAAGCCGACTGTTCAGAAGGTGAAGCCACCAAACCTGCAAAAGTAGCAGGAGACATAAAACCTTTGCCCTTTTTAAAAATTGTTCCTTAAACTCCTTTTGTAATATTAATTCCCTTATTTTAGAGCTAAGAAAGGATGTTCATATTTTGTGTTGGCTCTCTTAGCACTTTTGAACCAATCTTGCGGTGATATGATTTATTCCGCTATAATTTCTCTCTCCTGTTTGAGACTTTGATTCATTAAGTGTTTCCCTGGAAAGAAGACCTTTGAACTTGTGCTCAGTGAAGAGCTGTGGTGTTTCTCCTTTTTCATCTTTGGCGTCCGTGGCAAGCGACGGCTGCTGATGGGTACCCACGGAGCAGGAGGCTGCTGGGTGACCGCTGTTGCTGGGGTGGTGAGTGGTCTTGCTGCAAAGAAGGAAGAGGAGCAATAGGGCTGAAGGCTGGTTGGATAGAGATGGCAGGGATGTTGTCTGAACTAGGGGGAAAGCTGTGGTGCCTGGGGGCTGAGGGGAAATAAAAGCCTGATGGGGGTTTGCAGAGTAGAGGTGGTCTTTGTGGGGGCAAATGGTGAGGTTTTTCTCTTCCTCTCCTCACTTCCCTCCTGCTGCCACCTCCCTGCCCTGTCCTGTTCCCGCTGTGTGCGGGGGACTGCAGTCCCCATGAAGGCCCCCACGGCAGGCGCTGGCACAGCCCAAGGCACGCACCACCAGCAAGCACTGATGAGTCCTGCTGTCCAGGCTGCCATGAGGCAAATCTGTCAGGAAAGATGATGTCTTTGGCTAGACCTGCTGATTTGGCTGTAAAAACAGATGAGCTTTCTAGCTTCTTCTGCCTGCAAAGAAGTTTGTGTCTGAAAACTTGGCTATTTTTTCCAGTTGCTCCAAGAAAAAAAAAAGATGGTATAATTTCTTCCTGCAGTCTGTGTCTGTCATATCTGTAGACCGTCATGGATACCACATGATTAGGAATTTAGCACATGCCATTCAGTGTGGGCTGTAGATCTGTACCTGCTGAAATGCTGTGCAAGTGTGTACCTCAGACCATTTGTGACTTGTGACCTGTATGTGCTCAACCTTGCCTTTATGGGAAGCAGAATTTATTTACACAGCACAGAAAGTGATAGAAGATTGGAACTAAAGCCTGGAGGGCCTTAACATGCTATTGGCATTCCTTTTTGCATAAGAGAAGCATCTATATTATTTATATATAATTATTAATGATTGGATAGCAGCAAAGATAAGTGACTCAGTAGAGGCTAAGTAATTTCTCAAAAGCCATGGATTGGCGGAAAATATCTCCACTTCATCTTTAACATGTGACCACAAAGAACAGGTTGGCAATGCAAAAATCATTCCTTTTATTGATCCATTATACATCCGTCTTTCTGAGAGTTTTGGTGTTAGAAATACTATTGAAAGCTTTAGGGAAGACCTGAAATCTTTAATCACCAAATAGGTCCTTCAAAAACCTAAAATCAATTTGGGCCTTGAACGTTTTGTCCTGTGATTCCATCAGGGGCCCAGTGGAACCACAAAGGTTCAGCTGCTTTCTTATCCCTTGCTATGATACCTCTGTCTCAGGGAGTCCCATATTATTGCACTACATGTCCCACGTTTCTGGCTCCAGAACACAGGAGGGAACTCTGTTGAAAAGCCTCCACTTATAATGACAAGAGGTGCTCACTGCTCAGTGATCCTAGACTTCAAGAAAGAAGTTTACTATACTTACAAAGACTTGCACCTCTGCATACCCGCAACTCTGATCAAAATGGGGGAATGCAAAGGGCCTGTACAGTTATATGTCTGTTGGCACATCACATAGTAGGAGAATGTGTTGGCTGTACTGTACTGATACCAGTTAGTGCCTCTTGTAAATCCTTGCCTGTCCATCTGTTTAAATTCACATACCTGCCAACAGCCCTGCTGAAGGCACGCTAAGCATGCAGGCAGGAGTTTGTAGGGTTAGTCTAACTCATCTGTGAAAAGCTGAGAAAGAAGACATTCTTTTCTTCTATCACATTTAGTGTTACATTACCAAAAATATTGAATTAAACTTTATTTAGATAGAATTGTTAATTGTCACTTGGGTCTTGAGCTCATTATATCAGTGCATCTAACTACCTTCAATTCACAGTCCAGTTGGCTTATAACACATGATCACAAGGAAGGACTTTATACATCCTCAGATTCTCTTCTGAGATGTCTGTATTCTCCAAACAGTGGTGACTTTAGCCAAATAATTGCTAAAATTCTGTCTGTTGAGAAAGTCACAGAGTGAAAGTTTATTGGGAATGGTATCTCCCTCTTCTGCAAAGCTGGCACAGGCTTCTCAACCGTGTGAGCAACTTACAAGCATATTTCTACTCCTGCCTCAGGAAAAGCAAAAGGAAAGGACAGTGCTGGATTGGAGTCAAGGTGTTGACACTCCCTCTTCCTCCAGAGGATAGACATGATGCCCCTGGGAAGGGTCCTTCACCCCAGCATGAGCTCAGTCTAGCTACCCTGCCCTCTCCAGCCTGGCTTTCTGGCCTCTGGAGTAAGCAGCACAGAGAGCAGGACTGTGCTGTTTTGGTGGACTTGGTGGTCTGATAGTTCAGCCAAACACCTACACTGCCTATGCAAAGGGCCAGTTCCTGCTCTACTTTGCCAAGGACAGGAATTTTGAAAATGCTAAATCTGTCTGCTTCGATTTCTCTCTTCTTTAGATCAAACCAGTCGGGTTCCTTTAATCTTGCCAAAGAGTTCAGAGGAGAATAAAGAAAATGGCCGGATCCACCTTACTTCACCTGCATCTTTCTTTAAGTGCTCAAAGTGTTCAAAACTAGATGCTCTTCTCCAGTTGAACACCACACTTGCACTGAGCGGAGGAAAAAACCTTCATTTTTATACAACCCAGTACAATATTTACTTTTTTGCCATATCATTAACTCATATTCACCATAACTTCCTGGTCTTCTCCATTACTTTTATGCCTTCTCACCTAATCCCAGTTTTGCACATTTTGGAGTGCACATTTTCCTTCCTGAGAGTAGGTTTTTTCCTTATGAACTTACATAGTATTTTGTTCTCATCGCCTCCTCCAAGATACTGGGTATAGTCTGGAACCTAATTCTGCCTTTCAAAGTGTTTGTAGCTCTCTCAGCTTGGTGTCTTCTGCAAATTTAACAAATATGCTCTTTATTTCATCAGCAATGTTGTTACTGAGATTTGCTCTGAATGAATATTCAACACTCAGTATTACCAGGACCATGACAGTCCTCTGGGACCCCTTTGAAATGTGCTCCAGTGTGATAGTGATCTACTAATTATTCCATTTAGTGTTTGAAATGGTTTTGGACTGACTTTTCTAGACCATATTTCCCTTACTTGCTCATGGGGATTCCACATGTAACCATGACAAAAGTCTCCCCGAAGTCATGATTTATGCACTCTGTTCATTCTTCCCTAATCCACAAGGCCTGTTATCCTATCATAGAAGGAAATTAGGCTGGTTTAATACAATTTGTACTTGACAAATCCAATTTGTCCTTGCAGCTAGTTTGATTATTTGTTCCATAGTCTTTGGCTCTTCCTTTCCCTGCTTTCTAAAGACAAGCATCAGGTTTATCATTTTCCAGCCTTATCCCATGCAACTTACCTGCCACACATTTCATTACTTGTTTTCATCTCTAGCTTCTTCTGAAGGTGAGATTTGGTCAACTTTGCTGTTGTTGAGCAGCACTTTTTTAAGCTGACACACTCCTATGTGTTTTGTAGTGTGTGTGATTGATGGCTCCAGAAGAGATTTGAAGCAATCCCTCAGTGCTAACTATCCTTATTTCAGAGAAAATATCGATGCTTACACTTGTGGATGAACTACATCCACAGTTGCCTCAGACTCCAAAATCACAGCACCACCATCGACTTGTCCACTCTGCTTTGATTAGCCACAGCCTGCAGTAGTCTGAAGTAATTTTGTTCCTCAACCTAAATAACCAGAAACTCCAAATTTCAAGAAAGTTGGGTTTGAGGCAGGTCATTTCTTGGATTTTGTTTTAAGAAAAGGCATGCCCCCAGTATAGCACAAATAATTGTAGTCTGTAAAGGACAGAAGAGTCAAATTTCACAGTCTGCTTCAATTTTTCTCTCTAACAACTCACCAGCCCTCACGTCCCCCATCCTTGCTTCTGTCACCTCTTTGGTCCTCCCATTACACCAGGTCCTACCTATGCCTTGTGAAGCACCATGTTGGCGAGATAAGCAAGGTGAAAACTCCAGGAAGGGTATGGGAGATGATGGATGAGGCAGCTGTGAAAACAGGGTAAGCGGAGTTGTAAGCATATGGGGAAAATGGGAGCTGTGCATGTGACTGGGCAGCACATCATTAGCTCCCTCGGCCATACTGCTTTAAAAAGTCCTAGCAGCGACTTCAAAATTTCTGGCATACAAACAACTGTAGAAGGTTCACAAAAATAATATTGATCAGAATGGTGTTTTCTGAGAAAGCATCAGTTTGATGCTGTTGGATTGTTCTGTGGCAATATAAAAAGTTTCCAGGCAAATTAGGAGCAGACACATTTTAGAAATGCAAAATTAATTATTTGCTTTCTGTTGGAAGGGGAAGCCAGTTTGTCATGCAAGTGTACAACCTGTGTGTCCTGCTGCAGGAGTCTGTTTCACTAAACAAGGCACATGGGCCTTTCTCAACATTTTTTTACCGTCTCTCCAAATGGCATCCAATTGCTTGATCAATATTTCAAATTATGTGCCCAATTGCTCTTTCACCTTTGCGTGTGTGTGTACCTGGATGGAAGTTTGATTTGTTTCAACTGTGAATCAAAGAAAATATTCTTGATTTAAAACAGAGCTTTTACTTAAAGGAGGCATGTCTTCAAGAGGATTAGGTTAAGTTAGAACTGAGCATTGATAAATTCATACCTTTGTGGCACAGATGTATCCTCTATTACGACTCTCTTCAATGGGTACTAAACATTCATGTTCATATAGTTTCCTTCCCCTCCACACTTCCCCCAAGATTTTTTTAACTTTTTTTTTTTTTTTTTTTTTTAGAGGGGAAGATATCATCCATGTTGCTTAGGAAGCTGTAGAGGCCAAAAGCCAAAAGACCCGTTAGTTATTCCTGCTTGTTCTACAGTTACTCTTCTAGCAGTTCATCACAGGGTGTGAACAACTTAATTACATTTCGCCTTCACAAAGTGTTTTATTTCAAAGAAAAGCATGAGAATACTAATCCCAAAGTAAGACTAACTGGCTTGGGAATCAATCATGTCACCAAAAAATAAAATATGGGATAAACCATTAAATTGTCTCAGGTATCTTCCACCCTAAAAGCACATTTGAGGCACTCTTACTCCAGATTCCCAAGGAAAGGTAATCAAACTGATGGCAGGGACAAGATGCTTTGTGTCAGTGGGTGCCAGAGTTGATGAGAGAAGGAAGAAACCCTCACGTTTTGTAGATGCATAATTTCATTTTTTTGAAGCATAAGTTTGTCCCAGAGACAATCCCCCCAGATCACTTGGGGAAGGGCCACGGCAGCCTGCCAGTGCTGATGGCCAGGGCTTGCCTGTGCTCCCTCTCTCTGGCACCCAGACCACTCATGCAAGCTCCCCTAGCTCATGTTAAGCATCTTAACCTGTATCCAGATTACCACGGAAAAACAATATAAACCCAAATGTCTTCTGTGGGTGCATGTGGGCAAAATTCTTTTCTTTCACCAGGGCAAGAGGGAAGATCCAGCACCAACTAACCTACAGCTGCCTAAGTGACAGTGAGCAGAAAAGATGCCGTGACCACAGCGACCCTCTCAGCAGGTACTGGAGCACCATATGGGCTCAGCAGTCTGTGACCGGATTGAGGCCCCAAGGCCTTTGATCCTGAGAGGAATTCCAAACGCAAGGAGACCCCCCCCACTTGCGTTGCTCACTTGAGGCAATACATTGCTATCCAAGATGCAGAAAGCTACATTAAATCTTTTGAAATTCTCAGCATATTTAAATTAATTTAAAAAATTTGCAACCCTAAGTTATATCATAAAATTAAAAAAAATTATACGGCAATAGCTTAACATTTTGAAATTATTTTTAAAAGTTTTGCAGTTTTGAAAAGCTTGAATACTGTGATTTAGTGAATAGTTTTATCTGCTTTCAAAGGTAGCCTTGAATAAAAACTACATAAGAACTGAATAATAACTTAAAAATCACTAGTGTCTCCCTGACAAATACTTATGACTCGAAGTTGTTTCAGTGGAAATATTTTTATATAAAACATAAATAGATTGCATTTATTTGGACTAATAAGACATTGTCTCAGAAATGCTCGTTCTCCAAATGGTGCAGGCAATGATTACAGGAAAAAGGTAACATCTGACAGTCAGTTTAAGCCAGGGGAAGCCAGGAAGGAAAGGAGGCAATAGCAAAATAAAAAGCAGAGAAGGAGATGAGGAATGAAATATAACCCACAAAAAATCCTGTGTTTCAAGGGTTGAAGTTGTCATGTCTAGAATCTCTGCTTCAGACCAGTGAGGAACAACTGAGGGACATGACTGGGGAGTTGTAGCAGAGTTAATTTCTGTCTTTCTAGCAGATCATAATTTCATTTTTACAGAACTCTCAAGTTCTTCAGCTTCTTCTGTGTTGACAAAATATATTTCTGTTTAGCTGAATCATGCAGTACAATCCCAATATGTCTTCTTTCCAGGGCTGCTTTCTGCAGCCAGTGCTTTTATGGGACTTAGATGAGGTTTTGGTGATTCATAGTACTTAAACTACTCAAGAGCACTTTTTCAATTGGAAAATTCACTTCAAGTAAATGCATCATCAGCATGATTGTCCATGCATGAAAGAACTACAAGCAAAACAATGAGCACCATTTTTTAAAACCTACACTTAAGCCAAGAAAAACAGTTATCATGAACTATTAAAAGACCTTATTTTTCATTTTCTATGAATCTCTCATGGAAAACATGGGTTATCCTTGTCTCTGCATCTCTTATTCTGAGAATTCCAAATTGCAAATGAAAAAAATATAATGTGCACATTGTTCTAGAGTCGTTAACATGATACATAGCAACACAAATTATATTATCTACAACAGATTAAGCTACTACTGATTTAGCTTTATTCTTGTAGCAGTCATTTCTAGGAAAAAGCTTGTAAGATCTAGGCATTGAATACTCTTACTGTTCTCTTTCATGCTTTCAGAATACTAAATATAAATAAACTGCTATTTACATCTTCTAAGGATTAATGGAAGTTGCTCTGGTTTCTGTCAAGCACAGTGTGGACTTGAAGAATATGTCAGGTACCTAAATGAAAACAGACATCTGCATTTTTGACATTTATTCGAAGAAAAAAAATTGTCTGGGTGCATTGTGTATGCATGTGCCTGTATGGCATTTTCACAGATGATTTGATAGTGGTGCTTCCAAAATATTTCTACTCCTAGTAGCATCAATGCAATCTTTCACTCTTACTCCATCGTGGCAGTGTTTATTTATTTATTCACTTAAATAGATTTTTATGATACATAAAAAAGGTCTCTCCACAACTCTGCATGCTTTTGGTATATAAGAAAATATAATCAGACTGGTAAAAACAGGTATAAAACCAGCAACCTCCATTAAATCAGAAACCAGTCACTGAAAAATAAATTTTAAACTATTCCCTGCGCCAGACATTCCTTCAGATAACCTGCACTAACCAAGACCACGAGGGCAATTTGAGACGGTGAGTTGAAATTGTACGAGCCTTTACAAAAGGGGACCACCAAGCTCCCAGCTCTGAGGGCACCCAGCCCCGTCCCAGCTTTGCACCCCATGGGGGCTGGAAAAGGGTCCAGCAGATCTGAAGGTCAGAGGAAGCAGGCGATTTCATAGCGGAGGGGTACAGTCTAAGTGTGAGGGCTCCTTGCCAGGACGTCCCTGCCAGCATTGCTTGTTCCTGATGAAAAACAAGAGGATGGGTGCTCATGTGCCTTTGGGTAGGGTTTGGGGGTATTTGGGTGCTCCTGAATGGAGAAGAGTCTGCCCTTGAAAACTGACCTTTCTGGGGAGCTGCCAGCTGCCGTACAGTTTGCTCATCAAGACTCAGAGGATTAAACACTGCCACCAGCAGATACTGGCATCTCTTCTCCAAAATGAGGCTCCACCACAAGCAGCAGGGCTGTGGCCTCGACTGCCTGTGATGGAGTGACAGCCACCTTAGGGCAGGAGTGGCAAGTCCAGCTGGGGAAGAGGAGCATCCTGCATGGGAGCTAGCGGGACCAGCTGCATCAGGACACACAGAGACAGGAGGAAGCAGGTGAGTTTGGTTTCACTCCTGCCAAAATCCAAGTTAGTGGAAGTAAGCTAGTCCCTACAGGGTAGATGGAGTATCTTTGCTGGTTCATTCCAGCAGCTTTGCTTGGTGAACTTGAACTGAAATATGGGTATTTCTACTAAAGGTGATACAGATGTAGCCTGTGTGTATTCAGGCTCACCTATACGCAGACTGCTTATAGATGGTGTGGTTTCCTCTTTGTTTCCATTACTAGATAAAAAAACAGTGTGAAGAGTATGTAGAAGCTTCCCATCAAAGCTGTCCGTCATGGCTGCTTGGCCTTTGATATGTGACCTCCAAGCCACATACTCCATTTTGGTCTTCTAAATGTGCTACAGGAAATTGTTCCCGTAAACTGTGCCTACAGGCCCCTGTGAGGATGAATCCAGTCCCTCACCTCTACATCTGCTCTAATTTTCTACTCCCCTTCCCCATGATTTGAAGATCTATCAGCCCCTTCATTCTACACTGTTCCTGACACTACAGGAGCTAAGAAAAATCAGAATAAGCACATGTACTAAGCATTCTCCTCCTAGTCCTTATATCTTGGTGACAATATATCTTTCCACCTTCTCTTCCAGAGTTCTTTTTGTGATATTAAGATGTTTCCCAATTTGTTTTCCAAATAATGTAGATTCCTGTGGCAAAGTCCCCTGCAGACCTGTTTTCCACACGAACAGAACAGGGTAGGCGATTAGATGGCTGTTGTTTCCAGGTGCATGAGTAAGGGCACTTTCAGATTTCGCTTCTCATGGATAGTGACATATGACACTTGGCTAAGAAAACAGGGAGCAGACTGGAAGATAGACAGTGATGCTGTTCACCAGGATGCCTTCACTTCAGGAGCTATGGGAGGTAAATGTGGGAGGTAACTTGCAATGTGCAAACTAAAATAAAGCATAACTTTAGCCCTGAATTATCCTTTATAATACACACACATCAGCACAACCTCTACTAGAAAATAAACTGAATTCTGCCATAGATGTCTGATTCCAAGGGCTTCCCATGGCTACAGATGACTCATACTATACCTCAAGCTAACTTTGCATTTTGAAATGTCCATGAAGCCTAACTAGAGCAACCTGAGGCCATAAAAATCTCAGTACAGAGATGCATGTCTTGATGAGTGTGAGGAATGTATAAAACTTGACATTTTTTCCTATTTTTTTTCCCTATGTCTGCTGATGCTACAAATGTAATACCTTTTTAACTCCTACAATGTAGTACCTTTACCAGGGCAGGAGAAGCTAAGGCAAGGCACAGAGGAAAGAGGAGAGGGAGGGACGAGGGAAGAAGACCAGGAAGCCACTGAAAAGGTGGGGTTATGTGGATATTGGGTGCCTCTCCTGTTCGTACATCAGTCTTGTCATACTATCCATATATCTGAGAAATAGGCAAAGGTTATTTCTTTCTCTGTAACATATCAGAAACAATCCTTCCTAGCTGTCTCTGTAATTAAAGTATTTCTGCCTCAGTCATCTCTCACTCTGGTTACAGAAATCCTCATATGTTTCATTTATTCATCTTGCTCCTCTTCCATCAGCTGACATTACCTGTTACTGTGACCATCGTGCTTGTCTCTTTTGAACCTATTCAGAACTTGTTTTTCATAGTTTATCAGCCTCAATTTCTCGACTTTGACATGACGGAAACGTTCAGCATCTCTCACCTGCCCCATTCTCACGGCCCTTCTCACCACCGCTAGCAGCACTTTCTGCATAAAATATTCTCCCTTCTCCACTTCATTAAGCCGCTGACCTACCAAATCTCTCCTAAAATAATCACTGCTTTCACTACGGCCAAAGAGACGCGTTAATAGCACATGGATTTCTTAATAACACTTGCTGGTCCCTCTGAACTAACCCAGGGCAAACAGCCCTTGCTGCCTCCTGCTTCCCTGAGCTCCCCTCTCCCCAGCATCCCTCCCACTGCTGCATGCCTGGATGCGGCCGCCGTGCTTCACTTGGCCATGACCCACATCCACCCGTGCGGTGTGCGTACACACAGTGGGGTTGTGTCTCCTATATACCATGGCCCCCTGTCTCTGGCTTTCAGCCCGTAAACTTTACATTTAATG
The DNA here is from genome assembly GCF_963921805.1 of Phalacrocorax carbo. Taxonomy (NCBI): domain Eukaryota; kingdom Metazoa; phylum Chordata; class Aves; order Suliformes; family Phalacrocoracidae; genus Phalacrocorax; species Phalacrocorax carbo. The sequence goes on from NC_087514.1 coordinate 48,106,121, forward strand.
AAACATTTAAATCCTGAGAAGTGTTTATTTTTTTTTTCTGTCGAGCTGAGCATATTCTCAACACGAAGGAAATAATATCAGCGTGCACTGCATGCCTTTTGCAGAGCCAGGCTGAATTCACTGCTTCGAACTGTTTTATCTACTCAGGTTCATCTGCCTTCGAAATAAATACTATTTTCTAAAGTGTTGCAGCAATGTTTCTGCTAGGAACATAGTGGCTGACCTTTCCCTAATTTTGAGCCAATACAGGTTATTTAACCATCTGATAAAATTGGTAAAATAAAGAAGCAGGACTATGACACTCCTATACATGTTCTATTAAAACCTTAATCCCTTTCTTCTCAATTTATCATGGTAAAACACAGTTTTATTAGTAACAGTTAAATAATTGTCTTTCAGCTTTCTTTTGCAGTAGTTTCCTTATTTGAATAATAATTTTGAAGATGAATATAATCCTGGAAATACACAAAAAAACCCTGCATCAAAAAAATCATTCTAGGGTTTCCTCTGAAAAGATGTTTTTCCCCACCAAACTAACACCCATGTAATTAAGGTCTGGTTGTTCCAAATGAATCCTATTCTTATTACAAAATGTTTCAAGTTTTGTTGCAGAGTCCCAAAACGGTTATTTGGTAATTCATAGCAAAGCAATTTTTATTACATTTAGAGAAGAGACCGGAGGCAGTAGGAGGGACAGCCTGACAAACTTCCTGGAAATCTAGAAAAAACAGAAGCTGCTAACTTGCATCCCGCAGATGGGCAATGCATATAACTAAAAAAAGGCTAGGAGTGAAACTGCGAAATTATAGGGAAGTGGCCCAATGTCAGTGCCCCAAAAGACTGGAAGAAACACTTCTTTAGTAAACACAGAGAGGTGAAAACCTAGTCTTCATGAGTTGTACCAAACCTAATTTCTTTTTCTCCCAGAGTACCTGTCTGCTCAGACGGGATGCACCTTAGACTACACTCTCATAATTTTATGCTTTTATGTGCATTCCAATGGTTTTTGAATGGTGAAAAATGCAAATATAATATAAATAAGAGGTACATGTAGTACTTGAGAGCCCTGAAACACTTCTGAGTGGTGCGGAAACTCCCGAGTGTGCAGCTGGAGGTGTTCACCCAGCCTGTGCGTCATCTGCTGCAAAAGTTCACTGCCCGTGGTCAGCAACCGCCTGCCCGAAGATGTCATCCCGTTGCTCCCCTCCACACAGATAACTAACTGTTGCAACCTAGCACATAGACTATTTCAAACATTTCTATCCGATAAAAACACATTAGAGTAATCTTTATGATATAGCTGGAGGGTAAGTGCATCTTTTAAAGAATTAGCTTCTAATACTTTCTAAAGCAATATGTAAGCAACAAATTACTAAATTTCTGAGGGTCCAGCAGTTTCCATTTAGGATTCATGCAGCTAGATATCTTTTTAAGTTCTTGATATTAAGTTAGAAATGTAACACTGAATAACAATGTTGAAAATCTTGACTAGATAATTAAGCAGCAACCCAAAGCAAGCACAGTTTTGAGTAATGGGAAAGTCAAAGCGACTCTGGGAGCAGTGTATGTATTTAAAGCTCGTACTTCTCAGGCTGTTCAGTGAGCAAGGCTGACAGTGAGTGACTGACAGCAGTAGATCATTCAGATAATAGAACTGGTCAAAAGTTTTGTTTCCCAGAGATTTCAGTTTTCATTTACAGTGTACTGGTGTTTCAGCAATAGAGATGAGGCAGGCTCAAGCTAAGGGAAGAAATAACATTTGTGACCTTGCCATAAATATTGTGGATTTTTCTGAGTGAACTTCAGGTTTGATCAGGATTTTATTAACTATGTAGATGGCAGTCAGTATGGTCTCTTAAAGCAGCTGTTCCTCATGCTACTCCAGATTCAGAAAAAAAGATCATACTTTGCAAAAGGAGCTGCAGAAGAACGACTACCTTTACTGATATGGGAACTCTAATATTTCTGATTTTAAAAAAGTGTTGTCAAAGTATGCTTAAATTTTACTAGCAAATTACTAAATATTCATAGCTAAATTCTCTGGGTCCTAGAGACACGATGTTGAGACAGGGCTGAGGGTGATGCTTGGTCTCCTTGTTGTTCCCAATTCTAAGTTTTTGAAGGGGTCTTGTCCCCTGTTGTAAGGCTTGGATTACTTCGGTTTGTTCTGCTAATATTTGTGTTCCTTATCAGGAGGTCAGAAATGTGACTTTGAATGCAGAGGTATCAAGGGATACTGTGACTGAGGATAATAAGCTAACCCAGTAAGTAGTGATGACTTCTGTTATTAAGGAAAATAAAATTAAAAGCCCCTACAACTCCGAACCAGGTCATGAGTGGCTATAAACAATGGTTACCTCACGGCAATCACTTTTCAGCAGAACTTTCATCAGTAACCCCACCTTTGAGTCATTCTGACTCGGACAGGTGCCCTGTTCTCTGATGAAACCTTAAAAACTATATGCCAGTTTAACAGTGAATTCTGTCTCTTAAATAACTAAAATACTTTACAGTAGGCCCAGAAAATTCATTTGAGGATTAGTGAACCCTGTTTTGCCTGTCCTAAGTAAGTGACCTCACTTTTGTCCACTCAGAAGTGTTTTTATCTTAACACTAACGAAAGCAGAGAGTTTCACTTTGGTCACTTAACGGAACCTATTCAGTGAGTAATCTTGCCAGGAGCAGTGACTTCATACTGAGGATTTTAAATCCAGATTAAACCCTGCTCTTTCTTATCATTTCCATTGTTAGCTTATACCTTCAGCTCAGGAAAACTTGCATGAATATGCTACTAATATTTGTAATTGCATTAGTATTCTAATATTTCATAAAAATATTTTCGAATGGGAATACACTGAACCTCTTTGCAGTATTTTGTAAGCTTTATTTCATTAAGGAGGCTGCGGCATCTCTAACGGTACCCTTATGTTTCAGAAACAAGGCTGTACTTGAACACTGCTGTTTCTTTATCCTTGGTTTATAGTTATGTTTGTCTCCTTAACTGTCTTTTTCTATAACGGTTGCTTGCAAGAATGTACAAAGCAGGCTTAGTGACAAGATTATGCTGGATGTTTTGCATGAAATTTGCTGCTGAAGAATCTCTCTGGTTCCTTCCTGCATTCGGAGTAATTTACAGTACTTTCTGTAACTGCGATGAAGAGTTAGCCCCCATTTTGCAGGGGTTTGGCTATATAAAAAAATCAGCTGCTGTAAAAATTCATTGACCCACCAGGAGAAACTAGGGTAATACGCCACACTAAAGCAAACTAGGAGGTGAATCCCCAAACTTGTGTGAGCATTTTGAGAATTAAAAAAGATGGCATTATTCCTTTGCCCAAAGTCCTCCAGTACTCTGAGAGTAGACTGAGCAGTTATTCCTAAACTGAACATTTCAGATAAGAAGTAAAAATGTGTCATATCTATAAATGTAACACTAATTGTTTACAAGTATTCAATGAAAATGAATGTGATGGTGTAATAACCCAGCATTTTATAAAATTAAATTATAATAATTCTATTCTTTTTTTCTTTGTGAAAATGAAAAGGCCTCCCAGTAAAATGCTATTAAAAATTATGTCATTATTATTACTATTTATCATGTTACTGGGAAAACACAGTCAAAGAAATGGAAGTGAGCAATGAAAAAGCTGAATGAGATGCAAAGACATCCTTTTCCAAGGATATCTCAATGAACATCACAGAAAGTTTGTTTTGTGCTTTGCACTGTCTTGTAGCTGCACAGTCATTATCTTCAAGTCGTTAGCTTCATTAAACTTTACTTGCGATTAGCTCGATAAATACAGTAACACCATATAGTTTACAAAGATCCAGAACCTTTTTATAAAGTGTGAAACATGTATTTTAAAGAAAAATTAAATTTCATTCATTAAATGGTAGCTTTTCTAGGAGCTAACTTTTAAATGGTTTTAGTCAGTGGTAAGAGATGGAAAGACTGTCCCCTTGTGGATAGGAATATGAGGAAAGTGATACAGTAACTTGCTGATAGCAGCAGTAACCCTGGGCATTTGGAGTCTCGTTGAGAAATTAGCTAGAATTCTGCCTTGCATATTGCTCACAAATCAACAGTTGAATGCTCAAAGTACTATGGAGAGCTTTTTAATTTAAATTGGTTGGTCTGACAGACAACAGAGGGTAAAGACTGAGCTAATGTAGAATCTTTGCTAACACCATCAGTCCAGGCTATCACATAAGCCTATCTGCTGTATGCAGCTGCAATGTTGCCCTCCCTCATTTGAAGAAAGCTATTTTGTGAAGAACAGTTTCAGAGTAGAGAATGGGAGAAGGTTTCACACTAAAGACAAAGTCTTATGGTATATCTATAAATCAACGTGCTGTCCACATGCATGCATCTGCCAAACCCATGTGAGAGGATCCATCTACAGGGCGGAGCACCAGCCTTGTTCCTTGCTCCTGCAGCCACACTGACGGAGGGACCGCAGCAGGATTGATTCGCAGCTGGCTGGAGACATCTGTCAGTTGCTGCACATGTTAGATTATCCATAAGTGTTACAGATTCCCCGTATACATTGCCACCATCCATGGGAAAAGAGTATTTCTGTATTTTCCATGAGAACTACCAGAAGATTCTAGCACCCCGTCATCGCTCAGATTTGGGATGATCAACAGTAGCTTCAAGTTTCTGCATGAGGAAGCAGAACTTCACAGGGCTGCTGAGATAGCAGGGGATGTTTCACATAGGAAGCGTTCTGGTTTACGGAGTCCAGTGCTTCCCTATTGCAGGCACTTACAGCCTCACTAGCAAATCCATCTTGTTCTGCCTTTATTAAGATTTTTCTCCTGATTATCTCAGCTGCAAGAATTTTTTGAAATATCATTAGAAACCTCACAATTTTTAGCCCAGCCATATTCATGGTCAGTGTATATCTATTCACTCTACTCTCCTTTTCTTTAAGCAGCTTTTTTCACCTCCTTAGCATTTAATCCCTGTTACACAGTAATCATATTCCCCCCTAGCCTGTGTTAAAATAAGCAAGCCACACACTTGCAGCTTCATTGTACAGGAAGGGCTCCCCAAATGCTCTCATAAGATGATTGTGTCAGCTGAAAGTGTCCCATAGGGTCAACTTTATCCACCAACCGCCATTCAAGAATGTATTCAGTCTTACCAATACACAACATTTCTCTGTCACCAGTGCAAACACTTTGACTGATGACTTCTTTGGCAGTATTGGCTTTTTTACAGAGTCACATCTCAGAGATCACTCCTGTAAAGACCAGCTAACTCAGTAGTTGATTTTATCAGCCATTTCTTACTGATTATTTCCCAACTAGTAGCAGAAATTCTCATTCTTCCAGCAATTAAGGGAACGGCACTGACTAAGAAACAAGCTGCTGCCACTCTTTGAAGATCTCCTACCACAAAGCCCTAAATGTTTGTGGCTAACCAGTCTGAAACTGGCAAGTGGAGGTGCAGGTTGGTGTGTGGTTCAGAGTGGGGTGATGAGGAAATAAGCCTGAAATAATACTTGGCCTTTGAGAAGAGGATGTCCTGGATTGTGCTAGATGGAAGTAAGTCATCAGCTGTCCTCCACAAAAAGTGAGCCTGTTACATCTTCTGCTCTCTGATACAGGAATTGATCAAGGAATTGCTTGAATGGCTGAAGTTGAAAAATGCCAAAATATATGGGGAGTAATCACAGACCTAGATAGTCACACATATTTGTACGCGTCTATTAGCACTTTTAATTCAAAGTATACCCCATTCCTAAATTTATGGCAGCAGACGAGTTCAGCGTCCACGCTGGCAAATGGCCAAGGGCCTTATAATTTGGACAATGTGGGATTCTGGTAAAAACATCCAGACATACGTGCAGCAAGCGTGCACACTCTAGATACACTTTTTAATATATATAACAATATACAATATTGTCGAATATGTACTTTGACTGTCAGATGCGAACAAACCAAAAGTGAAAAAGAGGAAATTTGTTAAACCTGTTTCCTCTGTCTCCGTCTGTGACGTTAGGAAGTAATGAGAAACCAGACTGCTTATTTCTGTACTTCATGGGGGGAGTGTTACGGGCATTGTGAAAGTTCCCTCTTTCCACACTGCTGATGAAACTTCATGAAAAAAAAGCACACATTTGCATAATTTCATAATTCTAACTCAGGGCAGTGTCTGAAGCGCCACGCCTGGAAGCCTGTGCAGGGTCTGTCAGGTCTATGGTGGCCCCGTTCAGCGTGGCGATGGACGCTGCATGCAAGGGGCTGTCACCGCAAGTGGCCGGCACCTCACCGTGGCTGGTGGCCGCCGTGGGGGAGCGAAGGCCAAGCCCGGAGTGGGTGGGTGACCACAGTCCTGGCGCGCTGGGACAACGGGCCCGGCCGTGGTGACGGCTCCGGGACGGCTGCGGGCCGCAGCACGGGCTGACAGCGCGGCATTACCTCACGGCGACCATTTTGGTCTCAGTTTTTATCTTTATAGCAATCATAGGAATTAGATAATTTAGAGCTTGACCGGTTCCGTATTTCCTACAGGGCGTGCGTGGATTTTTGGCTGGCGTAACGACGGCAACAGCCAGTCAGATTGCCAAAAAAAAAAACAACAGGAGGATAGAGTCTTTATTCTTTAAAACAGGTTTCAGGAGCCCACTTGCGGCCCCGCTCCCCTCCTCACCCCGCGGCCGCACCGGGGGCTCCCCACGGCCCGCTCCACCTGTGCGGGGCGGCGGAGGCGGTGCTGCCCCCCCCAACCCCGGCCCCGCACCGCCCCCGCCCCGCGGGCGGGCCCCGCCGCGGCCCCCGCCCTGCCCCGGCCTGGCCTGGCCCGGCCCGGCCCGGCCGGCACTCGCCGCCCGCCATGGCGGGGCTGGGGCAGGGGCAGGGGGGTTCGGGGAAGCCGCCGCTGCTGGTGAAGATCGTGATGGCCGGGGAGTCCTGCGTGGGGAAGACCTCCATTGTGCGGAGATACACGGAGCCCGACTCGCTGCCCGCCGGGGCTCCTACTTCCTCCTACCTGGCCACCATCGGTGAGTGACCGCGGGCCGGGCCGGGGGTGCCCGGGCAGCCGGCTGCCCTGCCGGCGCCCTCCTGCAGTCCCGGGCCGGCACCTGCCCGCCTTCCCGGGCGCACCCGCCGCCCCTCAGCGCCCGCGCCTCTGCCCCCGGTGCCCCCCGCCAAACGCGGCCCCGCCGGCCGGCGGCTCTGCGGGCTGGGCCGGCCCCGCCGCACGCCCCGGGGGACCGGCGTGTGTCACAGCCGCCCGGCAGGCGTGTGGGCGCCCGCTCCCCATCCCGCTTCCCATCCCTTCCTCTCCGGCTGTGCCCCAGGCCCGCAGGCCGTGGGCGCGCGTTTCAAACACACCCTTCCAGGCGCTGGCAGCTTGGCGCTGCCTGTACTGACGATGTCAAATCTACCTCTGTTAAACTCTAGCGTGGGTCCAGCCACGTCTGGAGACTTAAACCTTTGATGGGGTTTGCCAGGGTGTCGGGAAGCATTGCATCTTGAGTCCAGAATCTCTTCGTGCTAGCTGTTAGGCTTGCTGTTTGTCTGGGGCATTTGGAACCTACTTTTTTCTTTTTTTTTTTTTTTTTTAAATCTTATGAAGACAACCAGTTTCCTACTGTTTCTTACAGCCCAGAACTCCAGATGGAGGCCCCGTTGCTGTACACTGGTGTGGGTGCAGAGAAAACAGTCTCTACCTCAGAGAGTTGTCAGGCATCAGCAAAATGCCCAGGTCTCCCATCTTTCATGCTAGAAAAAGATTTAACTTTGCACTAACAATTTTAACAGTATCAAGTCAAGATATCGTCTACTGTAGGTAGCCACGTGTGTGACTATTACAGCAGAGCCATTGCCATGATGGAAATAATTAACCCTGCCAGACCAAGGCAGTTTTGTGCTGCACCACTGTGCTGCCTTCCCCGGTGCCTCTGCAGGTGGGGGATGACGGGGAGCTCCCCGCTGCTGTGGTACGCCAGCCCCATGGTGCCACGGGGAATGGCAAGTTGAGTGGCCGCAGGCTGAAAACTGGGTCATCAGCATGAAAATGTGCAACGTGGGTGCAGTGGTTTGATTTGCTATGGAGTTTCCCCCAATTTCTGATTGGGAAATTTTCATTTTTAAAAGCTTGTGTGTATAAGAGTTTTTTTTTCATTTTCTGTGATCTTGATCAGAAAGTTAAAGTATGCACAAGAAATTGTGTTCCTGCATTTGGAGTATGCATGTCTCTCTCATATGTTTTTCAGCGTGGGAGGAGTTGCTTGACTGAATGAATAACAGGTAGTAGCTGTGGCAGCAGCTGGCTTAATGTGCATGAGATGACTTGACCTGCCTGCATGAGAACAGCTGAACTTAACCCACTTTTTATTTTCTTGCCCATTCTTGCAAAGCGGCTTCTGAAACCAACACAAACAAAAAAGGGAAGAACACAACTAGCAATAAAGTTGTGAAATTGATCCTTATAACAGGCAACTGGTTACCAGGCTTAGCAGGGAGTCCCAAAGAATGGCCGTGGAGGTAGACACCAGCTTTGTTGATGCATTTTCTATTGGAACATAGATTTCTGACCATGACGTTGTTATTCTGACACACAGTTTCCTTTACTCTTAGTTCAGTCCACTGCGGAGTCAAAAACTCCTGTATGGTGGTGATATTAAGCATATGTTTTCCAAGTTGTGGGTTGAAATAGTTTATGGAATAGTTAAGAGTTTGGTGACTGTTATTGGCTGAGATTAACTGTATTAGTTTTATTACTGTTACTGAAACCTATTCTTGAGGTATTTTACAACTTTTCAAACAGATGTTTGTAAGGGTGAGAGAGCACTGGAACAGGCTGCCCAGGGAGGCTGTGGAGTCTCCTTCCCTGGAGACATTCAAAACCCACCTGGACGCGTTCCTGTGCCCCCTGCTCTAGGTGTCCCTGCTCAAGCAGGGCGGTTGGACAAGATGATCTCCAGAGGTCCCTTCCAACCCCTGCCATTCTGTGATTCCGTGTTTATATGAAATGTAAATGAATAATCCAAATGTGGCATTTGTTACCTGAATGTGATTTTAAAGTTCTTTCTGAAATACCATGTTCCATTTAATTCCATCTTAGGAGGTGTTTTAGAGCTTGGACTTTTAAAATGAGTGGCATTGTGAGTGATAGCTTCCAACAGAGTAATGTTGGAAGTGGGATTTTTTTTCATGAAGACATCTAGAACCGAGAGCATAGCCTATAGGTTGTGGCCCGTAACGGTGTAAAGGAAGAAGATATAATGCAGTGTTTTTTCTGTTTGTGATGTCTTCTCCCTCTTTGTTGACGCCATCAGAACAAATAACTGTTTTTGTTGGGATGCCTGTTTCATACAGGCTCAGTCAAATGTCATGCAGCCTATTGAAGGCTCCTCTGATGTTAATTGATTTTTTCACCCTACCTGTCCAGCTGGAACAGTGATTCGAGTAGAGGGAAGATTACCCAGGCTATGTGGTCTCTCAGCTGTCCGAGTTACTTGACAAAATCATGTGCCACCATCTTCCTTAGTGGCAAAGGGTTGTAGGCACAGAAGTTAAAAGGTTGTTGAAAGTCTCATTTCTGTGTCATGAATCACAGGTTTGTGTTACTGGGAAAAATCCCAGTGTTACTGTGGGGGGGGGGGATGGGACACGGACCTCAAACATTTTGTAGTAGGCTCTGGTAGTAGTGAACTTTTCTAAAACTATGTATTTTATGAAAAAAAAAATTGCATCCACAGTAAATTTTCATTGAAAGCTTTTTATGCAGCACTTTAAACACTCAAGGCCCTTCCTCCTCTTCAATTACACAGTTTGGGTAAATTATAAGCAGTTATAGTTTTTCTAATTAAACTTACATGCATCATAAGGCAGATGCATTGTATTATGAATAGACTATAAAGAATAAATGTTTTTGTTTAAACAATGGTATTGCATATAAAGCCATAGAGAAAGTTTATAAAGAAAAAAACCCCTTGTATACAAGTGAATGGGATTGTGATCTCGCAGGCTGTGAGGTTGTTATTTTGCTGTATTACGGTGGCTGTGGTCCCACAGCACGCAGGTTTTCTGTGAGAAACATTTCTGTAGAGGTGTGAGTCCTCCCAAATCTGTCATAGTTGAAAGTGGTGCAACTCCCACTTTAGGGTTTGTTTGGTTTTTTTTGAAAAAAGGATAATTTTATTTTGACTTTTTCCTCAAAAGGAAACTTTTGCTTTTTAATGCCTTTAGTTAAAAACCAAAGATTTATAAAGAGTGAATTTGCAAATTCAAGTGATTTACGCATTTGTTTCTAATGTGCAATGAATAAGAGAATCAGCTCTGAAGTCTGTGTAGATTCCCTGATATTCACTTTAGAAGGAAATAGTTAATCAAAAAACTGAACCATATTGAAGGTAAACATGTCCTGTGTTAACAACACTAGCAGTAATCTGCATCTTAGTTTTAATATTTTTTTTTTTTGCAAGGCTGATTTTTTTGTCACTCTTACTTTCATAACAAACCATCTTATTCCATGACAAGTTGCTTTTCCTACCAAAACACTAATTATCAGTACTTGTGACCACTGAGATACCACTCTGCTTCAGATATTCCTTGTCATGTACAGGAAAAGAGCCTGATTCGAGTAATGCACCAACAGCTAGTAAGGGTTAATTTATGAGTAGGAGTAACATGGTGGAAACTCAACCTACAGCATCTCACTGGGCACTTGCCCAGCTTGGGCACAGAAGTCGATACCAAATGTTCCCCTGTTTCCAGAGTTGAAGATGCTGTATGGCAGTAAGTGGGCTAGGTGGAACCTGCACCTGGGCACGTACCGCCCTCTGGCCGTCCTGTTACTGTTGTATCCTGTGAAGCTGCTCAAACTTGCACTTTCTCTGGATAGACTTTTTTTTTGAGCCTTTTATATCAGGAACTTGCTAGCTGTGTTGGGGTGAAAAGTGTGTTGTAATTTTCTAGGCCAGTTGCAAAAGACCTCTTTGAAGAGGACTTTTGCAGATGGCCAAAGACTGTTTTATAGATATTAAGGTAAGAGAGGGGCAATTTAGCTGAATTCCCCTGTAGCTATTTTGGTGCTTTTTAGACCTAATTGTTTTTAAGGTGCCTCAGTCCTAATACGGGCATATTTATTGTTTGGAATATAAAGGAATTAAATTAATCTCATGGCTATAAAACTCGGAAATAACAATTAGAATTTGAACTTGTACCCAGCATACGCCGCCTTGGTTTTATTTGACAGCTTAGAAGAAGCAAGTACAAGCTGTTGCATTCAAATAACATTTATCTCAAGAGAGGTAATCAATGCTTGCTTTGTTATGTTGATCATGTATAATACATGGGACTAAAAGCATCTGAAATCTCTGAGCTGTCTTTGGCATTGTATTTCTCATTTTTCTTTTCTGTCTTTCCAATTTGCTAAGTTTGCTGGAAATTTCATATAAAGACGTGAACCATTCATGCATGCAGAACATATTGACTTCTGTTTTTCACTAACGTTCATTGACCTTTTAGGTCAATAAATTCTGAAGTTGACTTAAGAAGTCAATAAGCCTTATTTTAATTTAGATTAAGTTTTAGTCTGATTCAGCACTCTGCTTCCCTTTTTATAAATAAAAAAAGTTTATAGTAATTTATTATTAAAATGTATGTCAACTGAGAACTGTTTCCTATAAGTGTGGGACTCCCTGGCTGGATTATAAATTTTTTGCTGTATCCCCAAGGCACCATTTGAAAGTGACATTCCAGCCTCCCAGTGCATACACTGCCCCTCTCAACTACTCTGACACGAATTGTAGAAAGTGATACAGATAATTAAACAAAACCATGTGAATTTAAGGAGCAAATGTTTTCCATCACATTGGAATTTCACCTTACATGAGCAAATTTAAGTTAAATTACATTTCCATCTGACATTATTAATTCCATCAAGAAAGCTTTGTGTAATATTAATTACGGATACCAATTATATTATTTCATCTTTCCTTTCCATTGGAGCTTCAATAAAAATTCATCAAGTGAAGGACATGATTATCATAATAATTTTAAAAATCCACCTAAACTCTTTTACCACTTACACACTAAAACATTAATAGCGTTGAAGTCATGCATATAAGGGTATACTTGTCAAAGTTTTGTGCACAATACATCTGTCAGTAAAAAGGAAGGGAGCATGTCCTCTACGGCATTTTTGGTTTACTGCCATGGATGCTTTCTCAAAGGAGAGTAATTTGGCAGACAAGTTTTTACAGGAATCAGTGCAATGGTATTAATTTAAAATTGTTGTGCTTTTTCAATCCGTTTAGTCCTTTCCAATTACATTACTGCTGGTGAAAAGCCACTCTGAAGTCATGTTAAGTAGCCATATTTTGACCTTACAGAATTTTGACCATGTGGTATGGGGACCTATCACAGTGTCACCTTAACTTCACTTAATATAGTTGACAAAAATAGCCTTATTGGTTTTTGGTGGAAAAAAAATGAGTAGAGAAATTATCGAATGGTATTTCAAATTTCAGCAATAAAGTAATTGGAAAAAGAATGATGAAAGCATGATGAAGTATGTGTGACTAAGCAGCTGATAGCTGGCAGATTCTAATATTAAGATGAAGCTTCAACAACCTATAAATCCAGGTACCATCTACCACATTTGGGGTACTAATTTGATAATATAATAAAGGAAGACAATGCATCTTTGAGAAAAAGATCTGTAGTGTATGTAGAGACAACATTCTGCACTGATTTCAAGTTCTAATGCTTGGTTTTAGCATTAGCTCTCTGGATCCGGGATGTACAATGATCAAGGCTGTAGAGACAATCCTCTGTAAATGAAATCCAGTGTATGTCTATCTTTTCATTTAAGTAGTACACCTAATTCCTATTCCTGTTCATGTAACCCTGGATATTTTTTATTTTTTTTTTAGGGATTTGCAGGTAAGGTCAGAAAAATGGTGTTGCATATGTAACAGCTTTGTAAGCATTTCTACCTGCCCATTCATAGCTGTGATGCTGTTGTGATAAGACTGGAAACAACTGAAATCACCGGTATATTTGCCAAGTATTGTTGTGCACAGGCCATGAAACTGCTGTCATGTTCACTTGCCTGTTCATGGAAATACCTACATGTAGTTTCAGAGTATCTGCACCTCTGCTTTGAACTGCCCTTCCGTTGCTTTGTATTGGCACTGCTTTGTATTGTCTTTGTGTAATGTATCGGCACATTGTTGTTTTCACCATTGAATAAGTTCCTTTTACAACTTCCATTTTGAATGTAGATGGTTGGCTAGTTATTCTTTGTTTGACATAGTTCCTTTTCACTTTCTGTTCAAAACTGCATGATAACTAGAGCTAAGAAACAATTGTCAAAGGGAATCCATGTTATTATGAGAAATGTTACAGATTTTCTTCTTTCTTCTAGGCATTGATTTTAAAGTAAAGCCAGTAACGTTTAATGACACAAGAGTGAAACTTCAAATATGGTAAGTTTTAATTTATATCACAAATGAGAGCCAACTAAATTACATAAGGGCACAAAGAATCTCATCTGCTTTTAATTGTGTGTCTTCCTAAAGTGTAATTCTTCCTACTAGGTAATTTTAAAATTTGAATTTGTCTTGGGGGAGCATAGTTTTTGCAGCAGCCCATGTAAGTTGAAAAGAGTGTGGCTGCTAGTTTGCTTTAACAATAAAACTTGCAGTGTACAAACAGTGCAGATCTACAATCCATATTAAGTGTATTTAATTGTATAGGAACATTGAGGGAACTGACAAAGCAAGAAAATTTTACATTTCATTACCCATCAAATGCATGTTTAAAAGGGTCGCTGAGAGAATTCATCCTGAAGATGAATCTTCAGGAACCTACACTCTTGTTTGTTTTTGAAGTTCTTCTAAAAGCTATATATCACTACTGACAGCCATCTCTCCTGGCATCCGATACTGAAGGTTATCTATATTTACCAGTATTTAACTTCTCAAGAAGTAACCCTGTACATGAATTATCTGACCAGTATTAGATCTGCAGCTATTGCATGTCAGGTTTTAATACAAATGTCTTGGAGGCTTGTTTACAACTTTTTTAAACCGTCATTATGTGTAGGAATCTCTGCATCCCTGTATTTTATGGCTTTTCCCCAAAACCTACCTTCCTTCTAAACCATCTTACTGTCTGTATCACAGTTTACAAAGGGCTTGTCAGAATACAGGATGTCAGATTATCTGACTCCAGATTATTTTTATCATCTGAGTTGTACTGACCTTAATGGTTATGTGTATAAAGAAGCAACGGTGGGCTTGAATTTACACTCAGACTTCAACCACTGTTTTAGCTTCCCTAGTAAGGCTGTAGTATTCAGAATAAATTTCCAGTGTATTTTTTTCACTGCTGTATCTGGCACCCAGACTTTCTCTCATCCTTATCTTTTTTTGTTCCTTTCATGTTAGGGTACACCATTCAAAATATTGACAATACTCCTTAAAATAAAGTGATTTTTCTTGGCCGTTCTGTAGCTTGATCATGTCTTTTTTGTTTTTTCCTTACAATTTCTTTCAGGGATACTGCTGGCCAGGAACGATTCCATACACTTAGTACTAGCTATTTTCGTGGCGCACAAGGCTTTGTTCTTGTTTATGACATCACAAATCTGGACAGTTTTCAAAGTATAACAAGCTGGATGAAAGACATACATGAGGTAAATATGTCTAACAGTGGTTCATCTCTTAATGAAGGTAGATAATGGGTTACTGTAGTTAATGTTTTAAATGACTGCATGAGATTTATTCTTATTCCTTGAGCCGTATGTTTCTAACCAGATTTTCTTACATTTAACTCAGCACACAGAATGATGGTAGGATTACTGTTATCTAAAACTGGAATACAGTGTAGATTATCCAGGAGAAGCCCGTGGTGATACAGGAGTGTTTTCTGAAGTACTTTTAAAACATAGCTTCCAATCCAGTTTTGCGAATGCTGAGTTATGATGCTTTTGTCACTGGCATGGCTATGCACAAGCCAATCTCCATGAGCTCATCCCAGGATTTTAATTGGTTTCCGTGTCAAAATTCCGTATTACAGCCAGTGATTTCCCTTTCCTAATTTCCTTACTGTAGTGCTTACCTGATCCCAACAATCAAAAGAAACAAATTAGATTAAACATCCTCTTTTTCCTTGCTGGGTATTCCCTTTGAGAAGATGCTTTCAAGAGGGAGGAACTGGGAGAGGAAAAGGCAAATCCATTTTTGGTGGCAGCCAGCTTTTTGGTTAGCTCAGCTGCTTGTAGCGCTGCAGCCAGAAACACATGTTCTCATGTGACATAGGAAGTGATTCAGCAGCACGTGGCTGCCAGATGGGAAGCGTGTTCCTACCTCCCTTCCTGCTCCTGAATGGTGGCTCCCACTGTGCTGCTTCTGGAGTTTGTCAGAACATCTGAGGATCACTCTGACTTTGTTGTCAGAAAGTTGTAGAAAGTTGTAGTTGTAGAAAACTTAACACAGCAAAACCAGTTGGATGGTTTTCTGCTTCATCTATGAGTTTAAGAGGTTTATAGAAAGGTATGACAGTTATTGGAGTTGGCGCAAGGTAAGCAGGTAGGAGTAGGAAGGCCAGGAGAAGAACGTGTGGGAACCATGTGAGGGAGGAATCAGGGAGGGAGGAGTGGGCAAGCCCTTAGACACCAGATCATTCAGCTGCCTGTAACCCTGTGCCCTTATTGCTAGGTCTCTCTTGATGTGCTCTCTGTTAGGTAGAGGCAGGACAGTTTTACAATAGAATAGTTCAGCTGAAAGGGACCTACAGCGATCATCTAGCCCAGCTGCCTGACCACCCCAGGGCTGAGCAAAAGTTAAAGCATGTTATTAAGGGTATTGTCCACATGTTTCTTAAACACTGACAGTCTTGGGGCATCAACCACCTCTCTAGGAACCCTTTTCCAGTGTTTGACCACCCTCTCAGTAAATAAATGCTTCATGATTTCCAGTTTAAACCTCCCCTGGTGCAGCTTGGAACAATTCCCACACGTCCTGTCACTGGATCCCAGGGAGAAGAGATCATCACCTCCCTCTCCACTTCCCCTCCTCAGGAAGCTGTAGAGAGCAATGAGATTGCCCTAAGCAGTAGCATTGAAGTTTTGTAGTTAGCATAATATATAAGTTAGTATGCTTGTGTAATAATCCAAGCAAGATAGTCCCCTGGCTGATTGTTTACCTGATGTTATTTAGGCAGTTTTTGTAATACTCCATGAATTGGCAGGAATATGACATGATGGATGGGAGAGTTTATCTTGGGAAAGCAGACTTGAAATTAAACCATCAAACACATCCTTTTCTCTCTCCACAGCTTCAGTATACGGATGAATTAGTGTACTAGACATGGTCATATATCCAATAATGTATACATAGGGTATCTTATGGTAAAACATTACATTTACATTACCTCAGTATTAAGAACATTGCTATGGTGACCCAGTATGTCATTATCCTTGACCCTAGAGCCGTCTTAAAAGTCTTAGTGGCAACAGAGCCTAACTTCAGTAATGGGTTACAAAGGAGTTCTGATGATACAATATTCTTACTGGCTTGTCTGCACACACTTCAAACTAACACACGTGGGGTTTTTTGTGAAGAAAAGCGTGTGCCCTTCTCCTGTTATGCAAGCCAAGAAAAGTCACAGCTAGATATGCCACTGGTTGTACAGTTTCATATTAGCTAAAATTTAACTCAGAGCACCATATACTAGTAGGTTTACTGTAATCTGAAGCTGAAAATCTAGATTATCCATATATATCCATTTTTATGTATATATCTATATATGCATATATCTGTCTATCTCTGTGTATAAATTTATATATAAAATACTGATGTGTCTTCATGCTGCCTCCAAAGGGGTCATTTTGTCCTGTCATCTTTGATTAGATCAACAGGATGGTTGATTCAGCGAGCTACAATGCATGACCATTAACACAAACTATCAGGCTAGGGTGGAGGGAAGGATGGAACTAGCTCTTGTAGCTGCCATGTAGGCTTAGATCTGCTTAAGTCAATCAGGAAATCACACCCGCACAAGCCTGCTTTCTGTTCGTGACACTTAAAAACTTCCCTGTAAACATACTCAAGCTACTAATATTTAGATTGTTTAATTTTGACCCCTGAAGGAACTTAGTTTAAAATTTAAGAAATGGAAAAATACTAAATTTAAACAATTTCTGGAAATGTAAATTGCGTGATTGATTGTACCAATCTCAAAACTAGCAATTAGTGAGTGTTGTAATAGAGCTAGATAATAAAAAAAATTTAATTTAGTCCTAGTGGGATATCAGTTTCTGAAGTGTCTTGGTGAAAATATATGGGGCCACTCATTGCAAAAAAAAAAAAAGTGTTTTTAAGCAATAACTGTTAAAACGCAAGGCATTTCATAAAAATAATTACTTACTGGAGGTTGGTGACATTCCCTGCATTTGCTTTGGTCTGTGAATGCAAACCAGTATTTAATTCCCCACAAATGCCCAGTATCAAAGTGGCTATTGCTACAGCACCCTTTAAAATATGCAAGCACAGAAAAATTAAATAAAATTTAAGAAGGGAAAAAGATACAGGTTTCATTAAACACCAGACTAATAGGTAAGGTAAAGCTTGCACCTGAACCAATCAAACAGGATTTTTTGAGACAATTCAGTTATTACATTATGGTCTCATTTTTAAATTTTTTTGTACATAGAAGTTTTAAACAGAAAGCTTTTTAAAAATCTGTTCAGTGTGCTAAGCCTTTTTTACAACAGGTGGAAATAACAATCTAAGCAATTTAGCATTCCTAAAAACTCCATTGATTTTATAAAAACTGGCCAGTCAGTGCTATTACAATCAGATTACCAGTAATGTTCTCATTGTATTTCAATTATTTTAAGTGTTGAATACAGCAATTTGCCTCTTAAAAATGAATTATTGTTCAAGGAAGTTCAAGACACAAATATGCTGCCGTATCTGTATTGTTGTAAATTTTGTATTCAGGGCTAGAGGAAACTAAGTAACATGTCCGTACTTAAAAATATACTCACAGCTTAATATCTTAGGACGTTATTGGCAAATCCAATACACAGGTATATTGGATTTGTTATGCACTCATTAGGAGCATGATAATTGCAGGAAAATTACTTTACAACCTGAAACCATTCTTTATTTGTGGGATTGCAGGTCATGTTGAATTTATTAAGGTGTTCCTCTTTTCTGCTGCCACAGTGTTTAGCTGTTGTACGCAGCCGTTCTGAAAGGCTGATTCTGTTTGCCCTTTAAAAATTAAATACAAGTAACCGTGTACAAAATCCATTTGCAGAAAAGAGTTCTTTCCAGGATGTTTTGAACAAGATTCCAGCTAATATATTGGCAAAAAGTTCCTTGCAACAGAGTGGTCAAATGCTCAAACAGGTGCCCAGACAAGGTCTGGAGATACTTAAGACTCGATTCAACAGGGCCTTGGTCAACCTGACCTTGCTTTGTAGTTGGTCCATCTTTGAGAAGGGCATTAAACCAGGTGACTGCCAGAAGTCCTTGCCAACCTAAATCAGTCCATCATTCACACATGGCATCTGGGTCTCCAAAAACTTCTGACATAGATGGTAGGTTTTAGTTTTCTTTTAAATACACTGGACTGTTTTTCATTGTGCTAGTCTCCTGGTGTGGCCATGAAGGTGGCATTACCAGTTCCTAATGGTTATCTCCATGCTGGAAATTCTTTGCTAGCACAGAATTTTCTGCATGGGGAAGATAAATTCATTTTCTCATGCAGTAGCAAGTCTTTGACATAATTTAGTGTTCTTGGAATACATTAGCTCTTAATTTGTACTACCTGAAGAAGTGATCCCTCAGCCAGGGTATGAAACGTATGGGTGTGTTGGGTTAATGCCATTTTTTTATAGTGCCCTTTTCTGGTTCTGCTCATTTGATGCATCTGAGAGTTGGGATACTGGACTGTCTTTCAGTGTATCTGCATTATACTTAAATAAAAGCAGCACAGCAAACTGCTTTACAAATGTAAATTAGCTTGTCTTCAAACTCTTCTGAGTTTTTCTTCCTCAGATGGGAAAGCTTGCTGTCAGAAGAATCGAATTGTTCCAGTTCATAGATGGGTTTGTTATTATGGCTCTAATTAGAACTGAAAATTCTTGTTCTTGTCACTTTACTAAATTGGTTTATCTCTAATCTCAGATTGGTTTTAGGATAAATTGGTTCATATCTAGTCATGTCTAAGTTTGCTAATAGACAAACATATTCTATCATTTGTTTATTTCCACTGAAGTCCTGGAAACTCTGCATTTGTAACTGAGTTCATAAGGTGGCACTTAGAAAAATACATGGAAAGAGCACGTATAGGAATCATAATATGAACACTGCCCATGTGATTCAAAGAGACTGTGAGGACAATATACTCCTAACAAATTACTCTTTATTAATACGAGGTGTAAGTTTCCAGTGTCATTGTCTAGTGAGTAGGAAGAAGAAACTCCCCAGCTCTGCCTTCATCTTGTATTGTGACCATGTGTATCCTCTTCAGATCTGCAAAATTATATTAGCGCTACATTCCTTCCTCAAATACAAACTAATTAAGTGTTACCATAGTGTATTTATCAGGTATGGTTTCTCAATTTCACTGTTTGGACCTGCAAACAAACTTCTGTTCCCTTTTCAAACTGTAACCAATGAATATGAAAGTTATGCAGTTATATGGTGGAGGGACAAGGTGGTGATTTTGTAAGACCTGTCACTGGATAGAGATCTTTATATAGCTGGGAGCCTGGATAAGCTGGTCATCATGGTCAGTTTGCTGCAGGGGAGGCTGGGGCCAGCCATTCATGGTAGGGTCTGTGCTCACCATTTAAAAAGTGAAAGGATAGGTTCTTCTAATAACCTGTAAGTACAAATGTGACATAGTTCTCTTTCAATAAAAGTGTCTGTGCTACTCTTGATACTCATAAGAATTCACAGCATTTCTGTGAAATAGTTTCCTTGCAAAATGAGAACAACCACAGAAAAAAAGACCTAACATTTGGGGAAAAAAAACCCCAAACCCAAATTACATACAAAATGTATAAGCAAGATATTTTCCCTTTTGCATTTTTGATTTCTGTTAATAGCCACATAGTCAAGCAGTGAGTTGGGTATTTACCTGGTTGGGTGCACAGGCTAGGTGAAGGTTGAGCAGTGAAGGGCATGGATGGATGGCCTCTATCAGAGTCGGCTGCTGAAGGCACCATGGTACTATGGTGTGAGAGTCCAGTGTTCCTAGTCTGGTCCATGGCACTGCTGCTTTTGAGGCTCTGGCGCTGCTCCCTCCTGTGGCCACCGATGACAGTAGCCTGGCTCCTGCCGCCGCTGAATCCAGTACAGCAAAACCCCTCTTGCCAAAACCTGATGACTCCAAGGTCTGCGAAACACTTCAAAAAACTTAGTCAGTCTCACTAACCTCTTGGCTCCAATTTTTTGAGAAAAATATAGTTCTGATAATTCCTTTTTGGACATCTAAAAATAAAAAAAAACCAGTAGGTTTTTTCCAAGTTCAGATTATTTTAAGTTTCAGTAGAATATGAATTCTGGAATGGTAAAACCAGAAGAAGAACTGAAGAGACTAAACCAGAAATCTGGATGTATTTTTGAGATGCCAAAGCAAACCACTTTGCTTTTTACTTTTAAAAATTTTTTTTGTTGCCTTGATGAAATTGATTAGATTTTTAATGGTATTCTACCACGACATGGGAAATAAATGTCTCCTGACTCTACTAGCTTAGTCAGTGCTGACTTGCGTAATGGCATCTTAACAACTGTAAAATAACTATCCTCCTTTTAGCTATAGATTTTGCATTTGGAAGGCTTACTCCTGAGCTATAAATAAAAGAGGATGAAAATACACAGTGAGCTTTTGGAAGCACTGAAGAGCCATATTTTTGGCCAATTCAGATCAGTGTACCTCTGCAGTTTTTATGCCAACTGAGCACATGGTCAAACTTCTGTCTAGTCATATTGACTTAATTTTTTAAGACTTCATCTACGTGATCACTTTTCAGAATTTGAAATGGATGCCATTTTTGGTGTATAGTCTTTAGTTTTCTAAAAGCAGGAAGCTGCAAGATACCATCTTTAAAAAAGGAGTACTTTCAGCATGTTGGTGGAGGATCCAGTCAAAGTGAAAACAGATTGTTACATTATATTGATGTAGAAATAATAGTTATTTGCTGAAATAAATGCTTAGTGATTGGTAATACTGATAAATACTTACCGAAAGGCCTGGTACTTCTAACCTCCTTTAAATTTTGTTACTATTTGAAGCTGTCTAGAAAGAACATTCCTATTGCAAAAATTTGTGCTGTTTGTACAGAAATGAAGTTACTGGATTAATTTCATGTGTTTGTACATACAGTATGCAGGTATTTCCCTTTGACCTTTTACTTAAGAGTAAAGTCAAATGTGACTTGTAAAACCTTCAGCTACATGCAGTCTTCTTCCAAATAATAAGTTTATTGTGAGATGAGATTAAATTGTCTGTTTACCCTATTTTAGGGACTGGTGCATGTGACTGCATGTAGGAGAGCCTTAATGAGTAAAGCTCCAATGCATTCTGAAGCAGCCAACATTTTGGTCTATTAATCCAGGTTAGATTGATTCATAGTTTTAGGCTTGTACTTTGTACTCTTCTGCTGAGCTTACTTTATTTTAATACTACATTTTCTTGAACATCAATGGTGGGTATGAAATGAGATTAGCTGACTCTCAAATGAGAGTGTATTAAAAAAAAATGAAATAGTGTTCCTTAATAACAAAACTGTGCCTACTGCTCCACTCTTCAAATGAGGCAACTTAGCTGTAAAAGTGCAAACAGACTAAAAATTATTCTCTCATCCGTTAATGAATAGAGGTTTTTCCTTGCATTTCTCTGAAGGGAAGGATGTGTCCCTGTGCATGTGCCTGAGCTCTAGGGAGGAGGATTGTGCCTGATTTTGTCTTGTGGCAAAGTTATAAAAACTAGGACTTTGACAGAGATCAGAGGTTTCATGAATGTCCTTGTAGAGAGGTCTTCAGCCTGAGACCAGGCTTTCTTAGTCATCAGAGAAGCTGTGTGAGCATGTACTTTTAGAATATATGCCATGGGATCAGACCACGTTAGCTTTAATCGTTTCTAGACTGAGACCCTCAGCTTCCTCCATTTAAGCACAAAAGTGGTTTTAAATACTATGATTTTCACACCAAATGTCAGTTTTCAAATTCCACATGCTGTTGCAGAACTGTTCCTTTGTCGTTATTCCAGTCAGGTATAGTTACAATGGCTTATCTTAAAATAACACTGTTGTAAAGCACCCAGCGCCTTTCACAGTCATCATGTGCGTAACTGGATTAGTGGAACGAAGGATGAAGACCAGGTTAAAAAGCTAGATTTTTCTTCCTTTCTAAATCAGTGAGGTTTTTAAATTTTACTTCATTAAAATGTCTTGCCTTGTTGCAAGTGTCTTGGAATAATCAAACTATTATGTTGAGTTTGAATTTGAGTTTGAATGTAATTTTACTATCTGTGTGCAAAAGTGAAGCACAGAGAGGCATTCTTTCAGATGCTGTAAATTCCTTCCTTTTTACTTGAGAGTGTTGGAAGCTAATGGATTAGCATATGCTAATCCATGAAGCCATGACTTCAGGGAGGGCAGTGTCTGGGAATTCAGGGCATTTCCAGGCACTTTAAAGTCTCAAGATGGAGCATTCATCAGAAGATGGTGCCCATGTACCATATACTTTATACATTATGAAGAGGGTTGGAAGTTATGCCCTGCACTTGTCAGGGGCTTTTTTCTGCTCTTTGCAGTCTTGCTGTTTTCCTCCAAATCTCAGTAACTAATGGAAAGTATTTCCACATATAAAAAGGTCAGGACAGGTTTTAGCCTTTACTTTCAAGGAAGTAAAGTGTTGAAGGTTAGTGTGAGCTGAAGGTGAAGAGCTTTTGTTGTTCGCTTTTTTCTAACTTGACACTTACTAATGCTGGTTCTCTTCTAGAAAGCAGGTGATGAAGTGGACGTAGTACTGTTGGGCAACAAGTGTGATAAGGAGTCAGAACGTGTAGTTCCAAAACAGAAAGGAGAAAAGGTATCATTGGTACTTCCTTTGGGTTCTTCTGGGTTATCTTTGTATGTGACTGTGAGCTGTTACACTAAAAATGATAAAAAGCTCCTGAATTCCAAAAATTCTATTAGGAGTTGCTCCAGAAGAACTGTTGTGGAGTTCTGGAGTGTAGGTTTTGTTTTTTTTAACATAGAAGCAGAAATACATTAATTAATTCCTAGCTGATCTCTTCAGAATACTGATTTTTATTTTAAAGGTTAAAATGTACTTTAAAAGTTTTAGGTGTTATGATAGAAATCTTACGTTTTGAATTAAAACTAAAAATATTTTAGAGTCTGCATTTTCAGAGTGCTGTTTTAATGTGGAATACTAAAGCATAATGCATAATACGTTCTGCATAATTTTTCTGGTACTACCTATCAGTGATTTTTTTTTTTTTTTTGCTACAGCCTAACTATAAAGAACTATTCTGGCAGCCTGTGCACAGTGACCTGCATTGTCTATGAATAACCCTAAATAATACTGGATGGATACATTTAGGGAACATCCAGCTCCCCTAGATCTAACTGTGTGTGTGTCGTACAGCTGTGACTATAATGTAGTTTATACCCGGTGACCATGCGTAGGGGAAGAACTGGTGGTAAGAGGGGAGTGCTGTTTTAAAGGCGATGGCAAATTGCTCTCGCTGAGAACCAATGAGGAAATCCAGGAGCCATGCTATGGCAGAAGAAATTGTGATAAAGACTAAATGTCACAGGAGAGTGTGTCCTATACACCGGGAAATTTTGCAACTGCAAACTGTATGCATCTGTTGTCTGGAAGTTGGAATGAGCCCTTCTGTTATGCTTTCAGGCATGGTGAGTCAGGCAGGATGTCTTGTGTTTAAAGACAACACCGATAATTTCTTGCCAATTGTATAACCCCAGATTAGGGAACAGCATTACAAATACAAACTTTTGAAAGTTCGTTGTTCGTATGCAAGACTTTCAATGTTAATGTACTATATCTGTGTACAAGGAATAAGGTTGCTGAAAAATAGATGTATACTCTCACTCAAAGAATGCACTGTCAGAAACCTAAAGAGTCGCTGGATACATGTGCACAAGAGGGCAGTAGAAGGGTTTTGCATATGGTATTAACCGTGACGTTTTCTGACTTCTGTGTACTTAACCATGCAATCAAAATTTCTCTTAATGCAGTATTTTCTTCAGAAACAAATCGTTTCCTCCTCACCAATGAGTCTGCTTTCTAGATTCCTCCTGTGTTTTGAGGGAAGGCAACTCTTCAGTTATATTATTTCTTCTTCTAATGTGATTTACAAACACTAAAGAATCTGACTGAACCAGCTGAAGAAAGGTTCTGTTAGCAGAGAGCAAGCTAATAACTGTCCTCTCACTCCGGAGAAGAAAGTATCCTTATTAAGAGGGGAAAATACAAACTCTGCCACATAAAAATTCATACTTACGTATTTCATATTACACTGTGAGCATGAGTTCTAAGTATTGTTCTGTTCGGAGTCTTGCAGAGAAGACCCCTAGATTCCCTGGGAATCTTATCATCTATGTTGGCATTTCTATAACAATCTGTCATAACTGAGTGGCCATCGTATGCCACTTTATAGACTAATGGTGAGAATTTTTTTTCTTTTGATATATTCAATTTTAACACTATGAAGTATTAACAGCATTTACTGACCTTGAGAAAAGTTTGAACTCAACCTTCTTGGGCTCCTCCATTCTCCCCTCCCCCCCCCCCCCCCCCTTATCTTTTTCTCTGAAAAATACAAATGTTGAACGTTATATCACTTGGTAGAATGTGGACAGTTTTCTCCTGTCAAATCTTTCTAACAGAAGAGCCAAGTAAAATATTCTTCCTTTTTTTGCTTTTGCTGTCTTCATGTGCCTGACTTCAAAGCTGATTTTATAGGTCCAATACAAATGAAAAAAAAAAAACAATTCTGCATGGTTCTACGAATATTTCAGACACATCTCTCTGATTCAACACTAAGAAACTGTAGCAGCACTTTGCTAGGAAGTAGTATATTTTGATTTAAAAGAAACGAACAATTGGAATTAAATTTCACCTTGGAGGTGATATTGGCATCTCTTATTTTGTTATTACAAGTAAGATATGAGCTTATTTCACTCAAGATCTCCAAACTGTTCTCAAGGATAATATAAAATAACATTTCCCAGTAGCATAATACCCATAGGTTTGTAAATCTATTTAGGTATTTTATTTATGGAGCTATTCAAGGTGCTCCCAAAGGCAAAAAAAGAAGTAATTCTTCGAATGTGCCTTTCAAGTTTCTTCATGAGGGAGTAGCCAAAGCTGTGTTCATATTCCAACTGTTTCAACACTACACTGTTGGGCTTTTTTTGCATCTTGCTATATTTTGAGAGGACTTGCTTGCCACAATACTTATCCGTATGCAAGATGAATTGGAATAATAAATACGTTAATCATCTTTGACCAGTATTATGCACATACAGAGAAAATGGGGGTGCATTGATAGGTGTAGCAGGCAATGTAGTAACATGATACAGAGGAGGCTGAAGTACTCAAGGGTTTTTAAAATGTAATTTTATTTAATTTTTATTTTGCATGGGTCTTCACAGGTGGAGCTTGCTCCCAGACCTCTGCATGTACTGGCATGGTTTGGGAAGGAGCAGGTCAGCCAGCAGTGGGAAAGCACTGGATTAGAAACTGCTTAGGAAAGTTGGATGCATCCATAGGCATGATGAAGTTCACCCAATTGTGCTGAAAGAGCTGGTCAATGTAAGTGGGGCCACTGTTAGCCAACCC
Source organism: Phalacrocorax carbo (assembly GCF_963921805.1). Lineage (NCBI taxonomy): Eukaryota > Metazoa > Chordata > Aves > Suliformes > Phalacrocoracidae > Phalacrocorax > Phalacrocorax carbo. Next base: position 48,131,983 of record NC_087514.1, read on the forward strand.
TGAAAAATCATGGTGGCTGGGAGAGATACCCATCAACTAGAAAGATGCCAGCATGACACCTGTCTTGAAAAAAGGCAAGGAAGAGGGTTCAGGGAACCATAATCAGTCAGCCTTGCTTCAGCCAGTGGAAGGATCATGGAGTATGTTGTCATCAGATGCTTTTCCAAGGACATAAAGGACTCAAAGGCAATCTGAAATAGTCAACAGAGGGCAAATTGTGCTTCACCACCCTGGTTGCCTTTCATGACACTAAGAAATGACTGTGTGGACAAGGGACTAGCGGTAGTTGTGATATATCTTGAATTTAATAAGATTATTGCCACCCCCTCCCATGGCATCCTCACTGGCAAGCTAGGAATTGTGGGCTGGACAAGTGGACCATTAGGTGGCCTGAAAATTGGCTGGACTACCAGAGGCAAAGGGTAGCGATCAAAGGCTGTGTGTCTGGTTGTTAGCTGGTGATGAGCAGAGTACCTCAGGAATGTGTAGTGGGGCTCACATTGTTCAACGTCTTCGTCAGTGATCTGGCTGATGATATAAGGAGATTTGCCTGTGACATAAAGTTAAGGGGTGTGACTGCCACACCAAATGGGAGAACACCAGTTCTGTAGGACCTTGGTAAACTTGAGAACTGGGTCAACAGAAACATCATGAGATTCAGTAAGAAGTGCAAAGATTCACACCTGGGATGGAATAATCCCAGGCATGACTCACTGCAACAAGACCAGCAGGTTACAATGAACACCAGCTTGAATGTGTCAACAATGTTCTCTTACTGCTTTTAATACTGGGCTACATTAGAAGGATGATGAATGGTAGATCTAGGGAAATTATAACCCCCCCTACTTAGTGCTGGCAAGGCCACATGGAATAATGTGTCCAGCTTTGGCTCTCCCATTTCAAGAAGGGTGGGAAGAAACTGCAGAGGGGTCAGCAGACGGCTACAAAGATGATTGGGGTCTAGTACCAGCAATCCATGAGGAGAACTGAGGGAGCTGGGTGAAGAGGAGGCTAAGGAGCCGTTACTGGTCTACAGCAATGGAAGTGTAGTTAGAAGCATGACAGAAATAGACTCTTCTCAGCAGAGGCAGGCAATAAAGCATGGGGTAGCAGGCACAAATCCTGGCTTGGGAGGTTCAGGTTGGAGGTAAGGAGAACCAATTGCCCTAGGAGGGTGATGTGGCTATAAAGGTTATAGAATCTCTTTCTTTGGCAGATTTCAAGACTCAGGTAGGCAAAACCATGACTGACCCATATTGTATGGGCAGTAGTCACATTTCGAGTGGGGTTATCTTTCCAAATGATTTCTTTGATTCCATGATTAAAATGGTTTGTGTTCATCAGAGTTTGTACGTAAGTAGCCTCTGGGAATCTGTTACATGACACAAGAAAGAAAAAAGGAATATTTAAGAGTAGATTCTGTGTACTTTATAAGCTGCAAACCAGTCTTCTCCACTTTATTAGTCCAGTATTTTTTATTGCCTGTATTTTTCTTTATGAACCATTATGCATCATTGTTTTGCACTGACACTTGCTAATAGTCAGATGATCTTAACTTCCCATAACAAGTTGCTGCAGTATGGAAAACAGGTCATAGCAGTCAGCTGGATTTTTAGATTCCCTTATGAAGCAATCTGTCTTTAAGAAACAGTCCAGATCTCATCTTTATTTGCAAAATTATATTTTCTTATAGCATTTTGGAAGAGAAACCATTTTCCTTTTTTTTCTAGCTTCAATATAATCTTTATTATATTTTGTCTAGCACTTTGAAGTCCAGTTCTTGTACCTTCATGCCTGATTTTGGAATTTTTGGAAAGCATTGATTTTTTACTTCTGGAGTTCATGGAAAGCAAACATAACTTCCAACATTAGAATTTTTATCCTAATGGAGAGCCTTCCAAATAAGTCATTAAGTGGTCAGTAGTTATATAGATTATAAGCAGTATGGTATTTTCTTTGCCAGGGATTGTCTTCTCCAGATGTGTACTGAGAAGGGATCCATTGCAAAGGGAATAAATAGGCTTTCCCACTATGTTTTTCTGGCAGATACTATTTCATCTTGTCCCCCTCCCTTGGGAGGCAGCGATGCAACTGTTTCTCTGTATTTAACTGTATAAATCAGAAAAAGTTTAGGACCTTAAAAAGCTATGAATTTTATTGGGTTTATTTTTTTCCTTATGCCAACATATCTCTAAGCTATATCTAAGGGAAATACACTGGAAATGAGGGAACGTGAGAAAAATAAATAAAATCAACCAATGTAAAGTCTATGCTGCCCCTTTTTTCTAAGTATCTTCTCTCTTCTATTACCGTAATATATTTTTGCATACATATCTGTTCTTTGCTTGCCTATTATCTCTGTGCTTCTCTCTCTCTGGTAGAAAGGAGCATCTCTTTTTCTATATTTCATCACGCCTCTTTTTCTACAGTTTTTGTCACATTTTTATCTATACTCCTCTGCAGGCACTCTGTTAGTTTCCTCTAAATAATTGCCTAGGAGACAGTTCATTTTCCGAATAAATCAAAACATTGAGAACAGACCCACTAGAGTTTATTCTTCTTATTTACAAGTAAAGATAGGTTAAAAAAGATGTTTTGAAAATGCAACAAATTTAAGAATAATGTTTTAAGAGTTACTTGAAAATTATAAACTGAGGATGAATATAGAGTACTTTACTGAGCTGACATTTACTTAACTGGTGTATATATAGCATGTTAGAAGCTGTCAGAACACCTTCATGTCTCTTGCTATTAGATTTAACAGGTGTTTTTTTCCTCAAGACTGTTCATCCCATTGCCTCCATTTGTTTTTCAGCTTGCTTGGGAACATGGAATACCCTTTTTTGAAACCAGCGCTAAAGATAATGTGAACATTGAGGATGCGTTCTCAGTCTTGACTAAGGAAATACTGGAAAAGGTAGGCTCCTTTTCTGAGTAGAAAGAAAATGAGAGATTTTTCTTGACAGATTGAGTAAACAAGATTGTAAATACAGATGAGCTTTAGCAAAGCACAGCCAGTGCTGTTTTTGCATTATGGAGTTAATATTTTGGGGGGATCATGTAGCTGTAGACAGAGGAGGAACATGGGGAGAAGAATTGGGGGAGAAGAGAACAACAGAAGAGCGGAGCAAGTAAAATACAGTTCAGAGAGAAGGTGAACGTTCAGGAAAACTGCAATTGTGGATTTCCTTCCCATGCTTTTCTTCAAGGGAGAGGTTAACAGCTCTAGAGTAGTTCCACTTCGGTGACAGGAAGATTCCTTTTCCTGTAGGTTTCTACAGAATATGCACACGGTGAAGATGGTGCGTGCTGATGGAATGAGCAGACCTTTTTATGTTCAGCAAGCAAATGTTTTATCCAAAGTTCACAGCTGTTTGTTTCCATGATTTACGCTAGTGCTTTTGAAGTTATTAGGACCTAAAGATTTGAGTTAATTAGTGGTAGAATCAATACTGTAGCTGTCAGAGTCAGCATCTCTAAGCCACCTCGAGTGTGTTGGCTTAAAGGTCCTTATTCGTCAGAGTTCCTATACTTTTGCAGGACTGAATTACTGTTAATTAGCTCTGAAAATGTTTTGCATTGCAATTTATTTTTAGACAGTGGAATATTGTTTTAGACATTAATGGATGTTCTTCATGGAATGCATTATCATTGCCATTCATCACCAATATTAGTTATATAAAACTAACCTTCCATTCTGAATACTTTTGGAGTCATAATAAAGATAAATGAGCAAAATTACTGACCAAGTCACAAGTTGCAGTGTTTTGATTAAGTAGCCATAGGGGATGGTCAGAATAATAGCTCAGGGCTGGAATGTTTCTAAATCAAGGTCCTGTCGTTTTATACAACAACACAAGCTGTAGTTGGCTATTTTGGGGGAGAAAAAAAGGAAAAAAAACCAAAACTTTTGATTCCTTTAGCATGAAAATGAAGCTCAGCCACTCAACAGTCAAATATCATCTGGAACAGGAGGATCACGGCAGGTCCTTGAATAGTTGGCAATCGGCCTCAAATAAGATAACTCTGATTTTCTTGTGAATGAAAAGACATTGTCTACTCTAAATAGAGAATATATTTGTTAGCGTGAAGCATGAAAACTACAAAACAATAGCTATGATCATAACCACTGCAAAGGCAAATATATGTGAAGCGAGCATTTCTGTGCAGTGCGTTTGGGTAAGATCTGAGAGAATTCTCTGCAGTGGGCAGAAATTATATTTGGATATTTCTCACATTAAGATTACCTGCACTTATTTTACTTTAAGTGGAACTTGAGTATTCCTACTCATCTTCATGAAAACTCATGGCTTTTGTAGTGTTAACATAAAAACAAATTCAGACCGTGTTGAAAATGTTATACCGCTGCATGGCTTTCATTAGAGGTGCTCGGGAATACAGTTGTACACTCTGCGTGCGTGTATGTGTGTTTGGAAAATGTGTCCATGAGAATTTGTCAAGTTTGTCTGTTTCTAGTTTCACCTTATCTAGAAATGTTTGCAATCCCTGATGGGGCATCACATACCATTACTTTGGTGTATAATTTGCCATTGTTAGTGAAATGCATTTGTTGATTTCAACAAGGACTCCTTTAGCCCCATGGGTTTTGCCACTGGCCTGATAAGAAAGAGCTCACCATAAAAAAAAAAAGTCTACCATACAGTTTCATCATGATTTTCAGGTTCGACAAAATAATTTGCTTGTTCACAAAACTGTGAAATCTGAATGTAGTACTTGAATTTTAACTTCCTCTAACTGATGAAATTTTGGAGAAGGGAGAATGCAGTAGGAAGTGTGACTAGTAGCTGTGAAAAATAACATGATAGATGCCAATTTGAGATCACTTCGGTCATACATCCATTCTGTAGTGGTAAGATAGGTACTTGCTGATTATAAAAAGGAGATACAGCTTTGCACAGTGTTTTGGCCCAAGACACCTGTGTCTGAGGTAGCAGGATATTGAGCCTCCCTTACTTCTGCAATAGGACCACCTGTCCCAGACGGATGAGATGCTTCCGTGGAAGCATGTCATTGCTTTACCAGTCCCACGGAGGAAACTTGTTTTAAGGAACTTCCTAAAAAAGTCTATTATGGCCATGCTTTTGGGAAGTATGTGGAGGTCATTCAGAAGTAAGAGAGATAGGCAGGGCAGGCTGGTGGGGAGTAGGCCATTTTCAGATGTATTGCAGTATGTTGTATTCATCTGAGGAAATTTAGGATTTTTTTAGGGACGCTCCTGTTCACTAGGTACTACAGGCAGTTCTTTATTCACTAAATCAGAAAACACTCCTGTGGATGGGGAAAATCAATGTCCAGAGTTACAGGGCTCATAGAGAAGTAGTGAGTTTCTTGATTCTCTTGAAATTTAGAGCAAGTTGTGGTTCAGTGGAGGACTGGGAAAAAAACACATTAAAATGTGTTAGAGAAAAAAAAAAAAAAAAGCAAGCATGTTTGTATTGTCATTATTTTGTGCTGTATTTGCCTATCTCTTCTCTTGTGGTTTTACTTGTAGTGGGCTTAAGGGAGAGAGAAGGCTTCTGTATCCCAGCGATTCAGATAACTAAAGCGCTGCTTGACCTTTATGATATTTATCGTCTCAGCCATTCTGTGCTGGATCTCAATCCTACAGTTCTAATTTACATGGGCAGTAGTCTCATTAAAACAATCAGATGTTATTTGACAGCTTACACTGTTAAGAGCTAAGAAGTCATTCCATATTTTTGAGAACACATGATTTTCAAACTAATCAGTTATAATAACTGATTTGATTGTATTCGAAAGGCTGCAGTGGGAATGAATGTTAATGACGCAGCTTATTCCAGCAGTTTGCTTAGACATGTTGACAAATAACAAGTGTTTTATTTATTCACAATTCTTAGGAGTCTCAGATATGCCTAAACCTGTTCCTTAATAGATGGCAGCTGTTCCTTAATGCTTTGGGTTGCCAGTGAACTGGAATTTGTACTGGTGAGTCAGTCCTCAAAAAAAACAACCAAAACCAAAACAATACCACCCAGAATGCAGTTAGTATTTACACTTCTGTGTTGTTTGCTTTCATGGCTGACGAACAGTACTCTTCTCAACTAGCTTTTTGAAAAAATATTACAAGCCTTTGTGTTTCTGTCTTCGTGGGTGTGGTGGTTGGTGTTTTTCTAAACTAGGAGTAGAAGGAGGGAAACTCTATTCAACAAAAAGAAAAAAATAAAAGGTTTTGCCCTTTTCTGAAGACCACTATAAAACTAACCAAAACTTATTTTCTGCCTGCCTCCCAAGAGTGATTGACTACTCAGATTGTTTTCATATAATATTAAATAAACATATATCTGCTGAGCAGAGAACAGTCAAAATCCATTTAAGAATCTTCCTTGTGCTGTTTAGAGAAACATTTAATGTTTAACAGCTGGATGTAACTTGAGATTAACATTCCAGGGGTAGCAGGTGTCAATTCTGTCCCTCCTTGATCTCTTTACCTTCCTCTCCTATGGCAACAAGATTTTTGAGGTTACACTGTGTGCTGTGTGCCCAATTCCTTTGCTTCTGAAGTACCTTGGGAACTTGCTAGCTGATTTTAAACAATTTAACAGGTCAAACTAAAAGAGAATTAAGCTACCGAGGAGTTCCTTGAAAATAAGGTGCTGGGTGGAGGAGGAGCAGCAGAGTACTCTGCAGGAGGAAGGTCTTCAGCATTAGTTCACATAGTGTTAGACAGAGATGACTACACAGAGAGACTGAAAAATTATTCAACCAGCCACTCCAGCTGGAGTTTGCATCGCAGATATCCAATTTAATTCACTGCAAGACTGAAATCTGTAGGGAATTGGATTTAATTATTGCCAAGGTTCATGGAATTGTTTGTCCAAAAGATCGCTGTGTCTCCAGCAGTGAACTTCTAGTGTTTGTTATCCTTAGGCACGCATGGAGCCCCGGGCTTTATTTGCCCTTTGTTTATCTTGTACTGACCACAGAATATTAATTTCTTCATGAGGTTTTTCATAATGCTTGTAATGCTGTATTTTAGATCTATTTTAGATTTTTATCTTCATAACCTTCTCAGTAATATTAGGTAGTATATTCAGCATGGCACACATGGGAAACAAGGTACAGAGATTAAAGCAAGGAGGATAAATAGTACCAACTCAGTGCTGGTGCAATGTAGGGCATAATTTTACTACACTATCTTGTTTAATTAAAAAAAAAATATGTTCTGGACATTGAATAAGCCAGATATTCTTCTGGATACAGTAGCATATAATTAGGTCATGTAAATCAAAACTTAATCATAGTGTTTGAGTATAGGGGATGAGATTCATCTTGGCGTGCAACCTTAGCTAAAATTTACATGACTTGTCTGGTGTGGTTGTCTGGAATCATCTCTGTTCAATGAAGAGAGACAGATCTTTTTAGTAGAGAATTGTGTTCTGGAGGTGCCTTTCTCTCTCCATTGGTTATAGAGGACTCCATGTCTCAGCCTAGATGGTTTCATATGATTGAAGAGAAATAAATTAAACCCCTGGAGACCAAAGGAATGTTACATACTTCTGGCATTCGCTGCTTCTGCAAGATCTTGACTTTGAAGCCAGATTGCTCTCTTAAATAGGGTTTTTGAGGTGCATCTATATTAATCCATACATAGATGAACTGTAGGGCTGAGGAACCTTAGAGTAACACAGAGTAAGCACAGCTGTCTTCTCAAGTTTGTGGAGTAACTAATTGCAGTACCATATTGTTATAGTCTACGTGGTATTGACAGAAGAGGGAGATAGAGACCCACACTTTGCCAGTGGGTTAGGAGGTTTAGACATTGTGGACTAGCAGGCTCTGGAAGCAAGGACTTACTTGCTATTTCCTGAGGAAGGTGTTCTGCAGCACTAAGACCTTGCTGTGCCTGACCCCACATTTTCTCCTGCTCCTGTCCCTGTCCCCCCAGTGATCACTTGCCCTGCTAATACATCCCTAGCTTTTGCTTAATACTGCTTGTGCCCTGTCCTGCCCATTCCTGCTGTGAGAGGACTGTCCTGTGTTTTGAACAAGTAATTTGAATTACAGAATACAGGGAAGATACACGCCAAGAAAATGGCAGGACTGATCTTGATAACTGAACCCTCTCTACCAGTAGTTCAGGCACAGAAGTCACATGAACTTGGTTGCACAAAGTTCTCTGCCATGTTTTGCCAATCTTTGTCAAACTATCATTTAAATACAAACAAAATGGTTGTGGTTGTTAAGTATAATAATTTTGTCATTAGAGGGAACAAAAACCTCTGGAATTTCAAGAAGTCATAAATAATAGTAACTGCAGTTACAGTCCCTTCTGCTTGTTTCTCCAAAGCCCACAATTTTCCCACAGGCACTCCAGGTCTGCCTTTCTTGAGGGTACTGAAATGTATAGCCTGAAATTCTTCCAAACCCATAGTCAACCCCACCTCCAAAATAACCAGTATCTAAATACCAAGAAATGGTGCCGGAGTAGGTCAATCCAACTTGATCTGACACTGCTAATCTGAGCAGTTTTACAGCAAGAAACAGGCAGCTGATCTTAAGTAAGATTCATAAATTTACTCCATTAGAAGCCATTCCAGGAGCTTCCCTTATTATTGTATTTGCCTTTGTATACCAGCTTAGCTTTCTTTCCCTGACTGAAAAAAAAAAAGGGCAAAAACTGTAAAAACATTTGGCATCTCAGCCATCTCATCACAATTCCTGTGTCTAGAAGTTAGGGATCTGTTGCACACCAGTGATACAAATTCTGCTTAGAGCAGGGGCAGAGAGACAGCCGGCTGTGGGGAGCAGTTCATCTTGTCTGATTTTCTGCACTGATTCATTAGAGAGCTTAAAACCAGCTTAAATAGATGCCTGCCTGTTAGGTGAGACGTGTCTGCTGCACTGTTTAACAGGAAAACCTAGTATTTGATAGCAGGAGGTTTCAACATCTTACTAAAATCACTGCCAGGTACAGCGGCATCTGTGCCTGTGGCAGTATTTTCAAAACCCCACTTTGCCCAAGATGCTGAAGTGGAAATCTGAGATTCTCAGTACCGTTTTGGTTCTTCTCCCCTTTTCCCAGTTTTCTGCTGTTGGCTGGCTTGTGGGGGTGTGAGTTCCAACAGGCTGAGCTGAAATGTGAGCTGGAATTGTTAGTGTTCAGGGAGCCCTGAAAAAGGAATGCTGCCGGCCTTGTTCTCGTAAGTGGGAGAGATTTGCATACCTCCCTGCTGTAATTTCAGGAGAGGAGGGTGCCCCACCTCGTCCAAGGCTCTGCTGAAGTTGAGCACTACTTGGGCTCGCTTGATCTTTATGCAGGGCTTGTAGTGTCTCCATCTCCTCAGGTTATGAATGTGTACTTTTTAAATGTGGTACAGCACATTTGCTTAAATGAATCCCAGGCCCTTATTTGCTTGATGAAGATCCTGTTTGGAATAGTCTTATCAAACTGAAGTGATTCTTAAAGTCCTCAACTTTTAAATGGCTTTTAAAACAAACTGTTATCTCTTCTTTATTTGCAGAGAGGTGGTTCTTGTCTTTCTGTCCTGGCTAATTTGTGTTAGATGAGCTACTATCAGATGATGAATTCACAGATTATATGAACCATTTCATTGTCAAATATGCTTCACCATTTTTAATCACTTATAGTACTGAGGACCCTTGCTAAGGATACATGGGCAGCTTACTCGCCACCCAAAATACTATTTAGTAGTAAAATATTTGCAAATAAGCATCATCAGTATTTAAGGAACATGCATGTTTCTCCCCTTTAACTCAAAGCATGAAGTTAGATATAACCTGCAACACTTTCTGTTTCCTCTAAAGTTAAGTAAGCGAAACCTGACTTCTGAAATTGTTCAAGCAGGGATTTTTCTAGAACTCTTTTAATACTTAAACTGAATTCTTTTCTTCTGAAGAAGAAGCAGGAGTGAAACAAAACCAACTTATTTTGTGTCCACAATAATCAATGCTCAGTGTTATTTCTTGGTCTCAATAGAGTGAATTTAAACTTCTTATTGTACCATTAACTTCCAAAGCTTCCCCCCGCCCCCAAATCTTATCTCTAAACCAGAGTGGTGTCTTTGTTACTTGAGATGTGAGATGACGAGGTTATGATTGTGTACTTTTGATTCAGCCTTGCTCCCTCTTTCAAAAAGGTCTTCATACTTTACATTTACTGTCTACGCTTGAAGACTATTAAATACTGTCTCCACCTAGCACCAATAGTAATGGCTAATGTCTGTACTCAAGCACCCTACACAACTGCATAAAAAATTAAAACAAATCACAAGTTATGAAGCTGCATGTTGGAATTTGTGCGAACTCTTAAGGGTAATAAAAATGTCATGTCTGTTAGTACTTGGCACTCCAACAAAAAAAAACCCCAAATAAAATTACACACGCTGTATTTCTTCATACATGATTTATGTGACAAGTAACTCCTAAAATCAGTAAGTCACAGTCTTCCAGTACCCTAGAGTCAGAACAGTAAGTGTTAATAATTTTATTGATGGCAGCTTCAGCATCCACCCTGAGGTTTAGATGCTACGATACCTTTCCTGCCCTCTGCTCCTGCCTCTGTCCATCACTTCTGATCCCTTCACAGGTGTTTCATCTTCTCCCCCAGCAGTGTGCACTGTGGAAGGCTCCCTGGGTCCCTTCAGCCCCAGGGAGGAATTGGCTCAGCCACTCTCTTCGTGGTGACGGCCCTGGCACGGGGCAGAGAGCACACTAGAGGAGCTAAAACTATGGCTACAGAAGGAAAAAGGAAACAAATTTCATGCGTCTTCTCCAGAATTTTAGGTAGAGTAGCGTATTCTCAGTCAAAGAGGCATAAGGCTTATTGTAACATGGGGGAACCTTTTATTTCCCCTCTTTATGATTCACCTGAGTAATTTGAGGTGAACTTCCTGGATGTAGTTGATGTTCAACTACTCTGTGACATTGTATGTGTAAGTTATCAATTCTTAACCGTGATCAGCATTGTACTACATGATGCCTTTTTTCCCTCCCTCCTTTTTTTTCCTGTGCTTTGAATTTCATGAATTGCAGCTTAGATAGCTGTCCTTTCTGGAAGCTTCTCTTTATTGTCAGAAATGGTTGTTTATGGCTGTTGGGTTTGGGTTGAGAGAGGAATGTGGTGAATCCAGTGGTGCACTTAACTTCTCTGTGAATTACCATTACATACTTGGTAAACCTGCCAAGAAGCAGGCAGGAGAATGGCAAGTAGAGAAGTCAGTACATTTCTCTTTCCTAGGCATCTGACAATATTCTCTGTGTCTTTGTGCCTGAGTTCAGGGTTCAGTTTTCATAGTTCTAGAGTACAAGATTACAACATGTACCCTTACTGTATTGCACAACTGAGTTTGATTGTTTCTCTGGTCAGCACTAATTATCTACTTGCGTTTATTGCTGAAAGGAAGAGTCCTCGTTTTGCTGATTATTTTTTTTTTTAATCTGCTTTTGCAATCAGTACATAAATGTTTTACAAGGGTGGAGTGCTTTTTTGATAGTTTATCTTGATAAAGACTGAGTTGTTTCCATTTGGGGGTATTCCTGGTTGTTAAACAGAGGCAAGAAAATAGAGAATTTTAGTGAATTTCACAAAACAAGTTAACATCCTTTATAACAATTAATAGCCTGTGTGGTTTTTTTTAATGGGTACTACACCAGGGAGGTTTAGACTGGATATCAGGCAAAATGTCTTCACCAAAAGTGTTGTCAAGCACTGGAACAGCCTGCCCGGGGAAGTGTTTTGAGTCACTATCCCTGGAGGTATTTAAAAGACGCGTAGATGTGGAGCTTAGGGACATGGTGTAGTGGTGGACTTGGCAGGTTAACAGTTGGACTTGGTGATCTTAAAGGCCTTTTCCAACCTAAATTATTCTATGATTCTATGATGTTCTATATTTCCCTATTCCTTTCAACTGGATTTTTGCACCCCATGCTCACTATTTCAAAGGTAAGGGTACGTAACTGCAAATTAATGAAAACTGGTGTAGTCAACAGAAGAACCTGTACATCTAGAACAATTCATGTGGGTAAAGATTTACAGGATGAGTTCATATGGTTTGTAGGGTCTCCTCAAAAGACTTTCTATCTCCAGTCACCTTCAGAGTTAGGGGAGATGTGTGAGGCAGCTAGAGAATGTAAATATACCAAGCTGGGACTTGCATGGGCATCAGTCTCCATCTAATTTATTAGAAAACTGCAAGCTTTTAATTAAATATTCAAAGGCAAGATATATCCAGTGACCCCACCAAATCTTTTACGTATTAAAATATGTGAAAATTCAAGCTTTTCAACTGTTGCATTCTAGTTATCTTAATTGTTTGCATTTGTTTGTTTTACAGAAATCCTGTGTATTATATGACTTAGATGTTGTGGCTCTAAATGAAAGTAAGAAAAGAACCTGCTGTGCGTTCTGAAATATTGTTTCTTATTCCATTTTCTCTTCAGAAAGTATTAACTATTGCAAAGGAACATACAAGATTTTAAAAGTGAGCCTGTAATCCCCAAACACGGTATTTAGGCATCCTTTGTATTACACAAACTTTGTTGCCAAATGTTTTGATATGTTTATATTATATTTTCATATTTCTAATGTGAAGTTAATACAATTATCTGACTCTGGAATTATTAGATGCTTCACAGGATGACTGCATTTGCATACAAATGTTTGCAGGAATGAAATCTAAGTGTACTACTTTTAATAAAAAAAAAAATTACCTTGACTTTTTTTCCCTGTGTTATTTATACCAGATTTTAATGTAATGAACATTGACATCATCACACAGGCAACATTCTGATATATGAAATCACTTATGCTATCCACCTGATAACATCTCTTTAAGTAGCTGCAGTCCCCTAAGATAATTTTCTGGGAAGTTCTGGCTTTGTTTCTTTTATATCCGTTTCAGAAACCTGTGTGTTAATTGAATACCCTTGAACAGGGAGGCTGCAAAGGTGAGGCCTGAGAGAAAAGAATAAGCCCTACGCATGATCAGAACATTGCTGAACCTTCCATAGAAGGCAGAAAACATAGAACAACAGAATGGATCCAGTAATAATTATCTTGCTAATATAAACTTTTCTTGTTCTATAAAATAATTCATGCAGGTGTTAGCAGCATACCTGCATTTTCAAATGTTCCTTTTGTCATAGAAGATCACAGTATTAAAAGGGTATGCAGTGCTTGTTTGATGTTGTGAGATATTTATTTTCTTAAAGTAGAAATACACCAGGTATCTGATTCTGCTTATTTAGATCTGTTTTATACTGGTATGTAATATCTTCAATTTCAGTGGAAGTTATCAGATTTTATTTAATTTTAAATGAGGGCAGAATCAGGATGCCAGTTTCTTTTTCTTTAATCAAAAGCAAAGAAAACACAAATCAAACCTGCAGGACACGCACAAAGCAAACACAAGTTCTGAATCTGAAGAACTGTGGTAGTTATGTTGTATTTTTATTACTTTTTTTTTTTTGCTTGGGAGATGTGGTTCTTGCTGATTATTTAATTTTTTATCACTATTTGTGAATGAATAATACTACTGTGCAAAATGAGCTCTCCCAGCACATCAGAGTAACAAACTCCACTGGCTTATTGCTCTGGAATGTCACTACCCTCCTAAAATATGTCTGCTTCTTTTTTGAGGGCTGTTAGCAGATTGTTGTAATATCAAATTATTATTAAATTTGGTACTGAGACAGTGAGCTCAACTGAAAATGCTTTCTGAAGCACATGAGACCTAATGTGCCTGAGCATACTGCCAGGTTACTGTGCCACTAGGCCATTTAGTGTGCTTGCAGAAGGGGTGCAAAGGGATGGGAAGGGCTATGTATTTACAGCCGCTCCTGATTACTCATCGTGGCCGGTCACTTAAGATAGCGTTCAGAGCAAAATCTGAAAACAAGGAACAAAGGATAATCCCTGCCTTAGTTACAAACGTAGCAGAGGAAGAAAATAGTGCTGGAAGGGGCTTTGAGAGGCGGTGTAGGTCCTTGTCTTATCTCAGCCTCAGATCAGCTGTCCCTGCAGGTTTAGTGAACAGCAGTGATGGAGATTTCAGGGTCTCCCTAAGTGGTGCACAGTCCTTACCTAACTGGTTTGGCAAGCAGGAAGTTTCCTAATACCTAACCGGTACCCATGGAAAGCAGGGTCTCCCTTTCCTCTTGATGTAGGTGAACACCTCTGCCTGCCCTCTCTCTTCTCTTTAGGGCCGAGAGCTACTGTCCTTTCTACCTTCCTTTGTAGTTCGGTTTTTCAGAGTCTTCTGCCATTTTTGTCTCTCTCCTCTTGATATTTGTGAGTTGGTTCTCAAGTATGCTGGAGTGGAGACCTGAAAACTGAGCAGACTATTCTGGTTTAAATAATAATAGTTGGCTAGATTAAAGTGTTTTTTTCATTATATTATTTCTGATACTCCTATTCATGCATTCCAGTATCAGCACAATGCAAGATAGCCTAGGACTGCTTGTGATCCGTAATCTCTTTTCTGAAGGTCTGCTTTTTTATCCTGGTATGTACTTGTGCAGTTGATTATTCCTTTGTATGTGTAAAACCTTCTGTTTCTCCTTATTCGGTGACATTTTAGTTTCTCCAATCTGCCAGGATCCTTCTGAATCATAATGCTGTGCTCCAGTGTAGTTGGAGCCTCTTCCTGTAGATACAGTCTCTAAATGTGAATAAGTGTGCTCTGTTTAGTCATCAAAGATGTTGATGAAAGTACTCAATAGTTCTGAATCCAAGACAGATCTCAGTGAAATCCCGTTCGATGTATCTTTTCAGCTGGAGAGTACCAATTATTTCCAAATAATTTTGCACTCATTTTATATACTTGTCTAGACTGATGGATTTTCAGTTGTTTTGGGTTTTGTGGTTTGGTGGTGGTTTTTTTTTTTTGTTAAGAGCACATTATATGAAACCCTGTGATCCTCACTCTTTCTGCCCTATCCGTGCAGTCTGTTACCATCTGATAGTAGACTAGGTGGATCTGGTGTTGTTACTGACAAACTCATGCTGTTACTTCTCCTATCTTCTAGATTCTTTGCAAATGGTTGGATTACCTGTTGATTTTATTTTTTTAGTAGTAGAAGTTCAGTAGAAACCAGCTTGTAGACCTCTTTCCTTTTACCCTTTGAGAGAGATGCAATCCTTTTTAAGTTTTCTGGAACCTCACTCATTCTCTGTTGATTCTTGGATATAATCAGTAGCAACTCTAACATTGCTTGAACCCTATGGGAGATTCATCGGGTCCAGTCTATCCAAAAATCTTTAACTTACCTAAGTATTTTCCAGTCTATTTCTTAATTTTTCTAGCCTAAGCTCTTAGACTTTTGTCAGTGGTGCTAGTAGTGAAGTCACTGTGTTCTTAATCTGTATTCTTAAATTGAAGACTGAGGTTAAAAAAGGCATTAAAGATACCGGCATCCCAGCATCACCAATCCTTAGATGATGATTAAATAGATTTTACCCCTCTATGGAATTACAGACCAGTTTTTTCCTTGGTCTTCTCACTGTGCATCTTTCCAACATGGTTGCTATCTTTTAAATCCAATTTTCTAACATTTTGGGACTTTATCTTTCTGGTTTTGTCCATACATAGTCTATACAGTTATTCATAATTTAGTAATTTGACCTACTTTCTACTTTCATTCAGGTCGTTGAAGATCTTATGATTCAGCCAAGTTAGTCTTTATTTCACTTCCTCTCCTTCCTCTGTGTAGATCAAATTCTGCAGTTTTGCCATCAGCAGTGGATCTCTGATGAACTTCAAGCTGTCCTGAGCTCACAAAAGTTTAGCTACTAGTTCTCTGAGTTTAAGTCTCCATTTAGTTCCTCCTCCTCTTTCTAACAGTGAAAATAGATAAAGGAGGGTCAGACTGGTTCATAATTTTAATTTCTTCTCTGTATAACAAATCAGAATTTCAAATATAGGAATTTCTTCTATACATTTTTCCTTCTCGCTGTGTTTTCTACTTCTTGTGGCTTAGGTATGATCAGTCACTGGCCCACCTTAGGGAGATGCAAATATTTAGGTTCCCATGCAGTGTTTGCAGGATGCCTCACCCCTGCTACTTGATGCAGCGTGCTTCACCTAACACTCCAGGTAGCCGGAGCACTCTCCTCATCGCATCTTTTGCTCTCCTGGAGCAAAACACCTGCCTTTTGAAAGCATACGCGCTGTGGACTACGTTCCCAGGAGTGTGCCACTGGGGAAAACCCACCACTCCTCCCTAGAAAGGACCAAAAAACCTCCCACTAAACTGCAACACTGTGTGTTTGGAGGCATTTTCCCAACTAGAAAAGACGATGTAAGTTGAGAACATGATCTTCATTTAGCTCTCTCCAAAGCTGGCCGGATGATAGTGTTGCACAAATTCCCATAGATGGAATTTTTAGAATAAATAAAGGTTAAATAAGGGATTTGATGGGCAAAAGGAGGACACCTTTTACAGTGAAATAGAAGGTAAAAGGTCGAGGTAAACACCAGACCCTCAGATCTCTTTAGAATACCTTGCATGAGCAAAGATTGCTTGGATTTTGCCAGTAAGACAGAATAGCGTTCTCTTTCAAAACATGAGATGCACAGACATCAGATCTATCAAATGCATTGTTCTCTTTCCCCTTTCCCTCAGGGGAAGGTAGGTGTTTAGGATCTGCTTCTGAAATGATCACTGCGTCTCCTGTTATTTTCCAATGGACTTGTAAATATTTATTATGAAAACCAGGCCTTTGGTATAAAGACAAATCACATGTAGGAAGGAGGATTACAAAGTCACAGGGGTTTTTAAAGAAATACTGACTACGATGGCTTCACATGAAACTTACTGTAGAAGGCTGAGAGTTTTATTTGATGCACACATACTACAGTGTAAAAGCGTGTTACCAGATTCATCCTAAAGTCAGCTTGTGAACAGCTCAGTTTCAAATGTTAGCATAGGTATGAACTGATGATGGTCTGAAATGCTTTAAAAATAATTTTATTGGCAATGGAATAAATATATACTAGAGATTTTACAGCCTGCTGCATAAATGTGTGGTGAAGTCAACATGAAAGACAGTCAATTCAAAATGCATTTAGGAATGATTTGGGGCATTATTGTGAGTCCCCTTGCCACTGCTTATAGTTTTCTGGTGACAATTTGCTATTGATGCATAAAGACTGCCTCTGACCGCCACCTGAAAGGCACATACACAAAAACTAAGATGTGTAACTGGGGCCCTGGTCCTGAGGTGGGTCTGCTCACAGGGATTCCTCTCGAGGTCTGACGGCTTCGTTAGCATTTTGCATCAGCAGGAAACTGTGGTAAGAGATCACACTAAGGGACGAAGGCATTGCTAGACATCAGAGATAGTATCTAAAGTGTTAACTATACATAAGGTGCGGTTAAAACAAGGAATTGTCTGAGTCTCGTATGTGCTGGTGATTTGAATACTGTGTATGTAATATTAGAGTATATTTCAAGGAGGTTGAGCCACAGTACAGTTAGGACACATAACAAAGTCACTCTACGAACTCCAGAGAGACATTGCAGCATTATGGTGTCTCTTTGCCTGGAAATAACTAAATGAAATTTAGATAGTATCTAAAAGTTACACTTTTTAAAAACCTGTCTTGTTCCAGTAGGATGGGTAAGAGTAGGTTGGCTTTCCAGTGGTTGGAGAGAACACAAACATGGTTATATGAAGACAGACTTAAAAGCCGTAGGACATCTAAAACCATCTGAAGAATGAAAAAATCTTTAAAGAATACTCAGCAGTAACTATTTCTGCGTGAAAAATGCATTTCTTCCCACACAGCAGAAGTGCATGCTGTCTGAGAGAAGCATATGCTGTGAGATGGTATCTATCCTGGAATTAATGGTACCCAAGACAGCGGTGAAAAGCAGTTCTTGACAGACTTGTGCTTCAAGTCCTGGTGAACCCCAGTCTGACCTGATCTGCTTTGCCTTACACACTGCACCCAATAACCTCATCAAACCTGAGCGAGTTAAAACCATGCTTTTGTTTTCCGTATTTCAGCAATAATGCTCTTAGCTACTATATTACTTTGCACTTCAATAGCTTAATTCACTGAAGTTGTTCAAAGCATTTGGTGGACTTCATAAAAGGGAAGCTACCTTGAAAAAAAATCTGGTTTCGTGTGTTTAAAGCTAACTATTCTGGTTGTTAGGATCTAACAGTGGCATGGCTGGGTGTAGAGAGTGAAGGTTTTCCATAGTGCTGGGAAATCCCAGTGCCAAACCGTGTAGCTAAAGCATGGGCCCACATGAGGATGAGGTTCAGACCAACGCAGAACCACTTAAAGCAAGATAACTTGGGTTTTCTGTAACCCTCTGTGCTGACTGGCTGCCACGGTCTTTGTTTCATCTTGGAGAGCATGGATGAAGTCCCAGTCTCTGCAGCAGAGCAGAACAAGAGCGTGTCTGTCTCAGCCCTCCTCGCGCTCGCGGTGCTGCTGGCACCAGCAGCTGCAAAGGCGGGCGGCAGCGGCCGGCCCCTCCGCCAGGGCGAGCGGCAGGAGAGCTCTTCGTGCAGCAGCTCTTCCCGGAGCTCTGCCATCCCCAGCCGTCTCAAAGGTAGATACCGCGGAAGATGGAGCCTGAAGAGAGATGTTAGCTGTGGATGTTTTCCGTCGTTTCACAAATCACTGGAAGGCACTTTTATGTTTCCAGTCAACAGTCCATCCTTAAACGTAGCCAAATTTACTGCAATAAAGTAAACTGTTTTGACACAAAAGTGAACAAAATAAACTTAAGCACAGTACAACGCAACCACCCAGGAGTTAGTTTTTCTGGTTTAATTTCCCAGAGGTTCTGCAGCCTAGCAGTCTGGAGATAAAAATGCATAAAAACAGTAACATTAAATAAAAAATGACGATCATGGAAGACTTCATCGCATAAACCACTTTAAAAAGAGAACTAGTAGTCGATTTTAAATTTTCCTGTGGTCTGAAGGCCCTCGAATACACAGTATATGTTAATAAGTGCACGTGCAGTAACGACGACAGAAATAAGACGAAGATTTTCCTTTAACTTCTATGCGCCGCTCTTCACGCTTTAAATACCCATCCACGGTTCATGGGTGGAAACTACAATAATAAAGATGTAATCAAAGTTGCCACCTAATTGGATTTTTTCTAATGCAGGATGAATCGTGCAGGCGAAGTTCCTTCGCTAAATTAAACAGCGAGAAGGCGCCATGCAACCCGCTTGCTCCAAATCGCTTTGATAAACGAAGCGCGACATTTTATCTACAGATGTAAACGCGCGGACAGACGGACGGACCTCCGTCCCCTTGTGCAGCAGCACATGTAAATCCATGGGCTCCAAGGGACGCCCGAGCCCCCGGCCATTAAACCCCGCACCCCGCCTCGCCGGGCGCGCTGCCGGCGTCCCCCCGCGCTTTCCCAGCCCTGGCGGTCGGGACGGCCGGACGGAGGGACGGCCGGACAGCCAGCCAGCCAGCCACGCACCTGCGGGGCCGGCCGGCGGGGCGCTGCGGGGCGGCTGCACGTCGGGCGAGCGGTCGGAGGGTGGAGTGAGAGGGACAGGCTCGGCGCGGCGGCCGCGGCCGCTGCCGCTCCCGCTCCCGCTCCCGGGCGGGCGGGCGGGCAGCCCGGCACTTTCCTTTTCGGCGCGGGGAGGAGCGGCAGCTGCGCAGGCGTTGCTCGCACCCTGTTGATTAGTCAGTGCTGGGATGGCGCTTCCTGGGCCAGGCGCGGCGGCGGCGGGCGGCCCCAGCCGGTCCCGGGGGGCGGCGGGAGCAGCAGCAGCAGCAGCAGCAGCAGCAGCAGCAGCAGCGGCGGCGGCACCACCGGCAACAGCAAGAGCAGCAGCAGCCGGAGCAGCAGCAGCCGCAGGAGCCCGGCGGGCCTCCCCTTCTGCCTAGCCCGGCATGTCCCGCGGCGGCCGGCGCTGAGCGAGGCGGGCTCCCTCCCTCCCTCCTTCCCCCTCCCCGCCGGCTGCAGCCCCGCCGGCGCTGCTGCCTGTCTGCCTCCCCTCCTTCCCTCCCTTCCCTCCCTCCCTCCCCGGGCCGGGAAGATGGACCCCGGCCCGCCGCTGGGCTGCAGCCTCAAGGACGTGAAGTGGAGCGCGGTGGCCGTACCCCTGGACCTGCTCGTCAGCACCTACCGGCTCCCCCAGATCGCCCGGCTGGACAGCGGTGCGTGGGGCGGCGGGGAGCGGCGGGCGGGGGCCGCTCCGGGGGCGGGCTGGGCTGTCGGACCCGCGGCTGCACCCCCTTTCCTCCCGCGGCCGGAGGGAGAGCCCCGCGGCTCCGCGGAGGGCTCGCCGTGCGGTCCCTACACCGGCATCCGCCGTCACCGGGGGCCGGTGCAAGGCTTCGACTTGCATCGGGGTCCGTGCGCGGCTTTGCATCAAAATACCTGGGCAACACCCCGCCGCCCCCCCCCCCCCCCCCCCCGTGTGTGTCCGGGGGTGCTCGGTGAAGCCTGCTCGCTGCCAGCTGCCTGCCCCTCAGACAGGTCCTCGCAGCCTCGAATTGAAACGCAGAAAGGCAGCCTTCCTTACTGGAGACCCAGTATTGTGATGAAGTGATGCTGCACCAAGGCCAAATAAGAAGGGATATTAAATAGCCGAGCGGGCTATATCCCAAATGTAACACTTCACTAAAAAAAGCCACGGACCTGTAAAAAGAGGAGTAACGTAAGGAGCCTTTACAGTCTCCAGATTAACTTTTTATTACTGTTCGCTTGGGTGCTCACCTGCAGTTTCCAAGACTGCAGCTTTTTGTTTACTCCAGGAAATAAGAAACGAGCCTGACAGAATAGCTATTACAGCAGCGTTTTACCTTTCCTAGATACGTGTCTTAGAAAGTAATGTCTCAGCACAGAGAACTGTGGAAATACAGGGAATTTTTTATAAAGGCTCAGACAGCTGCTTTATAACAGTGTGAATGTGCCTTGCGTGGTAGCTCTGTGAAAACTGTCCAACTCCCCCGTCTCTAAGGGAATGCAGAAGATAATTCACAAATCGGGAATAATTTCCAGATTTTCAATTCGTTAGTTTATGAAGGCACCTCGTACTTACACAATATAATAGAACAGTTCTCTTATAAAAGTTTTGTATTGATTGGAAAAGTTAAAACCGAGCATGGCCATCACGCTCTGTTACTCCCTGGTGTGCAGGTCAAGACCAGGACTGGTTTATTACTTAACTGTAACAACCATAATCCAGTGATGATTCAAGCCGAGGGGTTTTTGACTTTGTCCCTTGATTATGCAGTACTTTTCCCCTCCCTTGTAGTGTTTCCCCAGGGCTGGCACTCCGGAGCAGGTTAAAGAAAAGCTACTTTGCCTTTTTAACAGCAGCTGGCTGTTTTTCATACAGTCAAATGCTTACTGTCCTGTGAGAAAGGCAAAGCTGGTATGTTAAGGGGTTCCTCGTGGTAATACCTTCTGTCACTAGAAACAGCTAAGATGGCCTCCAGTCAGTCACTGCTCTTAAGGCTGTCAATTTACTTGAGATTCCTGGCAGTGATTCAGGCTTTAACAGGATGTATGTATTGATGATTTACTGATTTCCCTCTCTGCATGTTGTACTTCCCAACCTCCCCACTCCTCTTGTCTTGCTTCATTGGAAGGGACCTGAAAAAGCTTTGTGGGTAGAGAAAGTTTATGGGTTTTGAAGCGTGTAATTTTTTTTTTTTTTTTGGATTTGTGTCAGATCTGGTGACAGGAATATCCCATAATTGTTGGGGAGACAGAGATGATGTAGACTTTGTGCAAAGGCTTTTTTGTCCCATGTGCCACGCTTCAAGCATATGCACGGGCAAGCAGATGTAAACAGATCTGAGCTCTTTTGCCCATGCCCTGAGATAGCCAGACGTGAGGCAGCTGTTGGTGTAGGTCTCCTGTGAGTAATCGTTCAGTCCCGCACTAAACCCTGCCAGGAGGCAAGCTCAGGTTATAGCACTGTACTAAGGGCTTTGGCTTCGAGCTGCTTGAGGTCTGGCCAGTTCAGCGCGCAGACAGAGGCTCTTGGGTCTGCTTTTACCTACTTGTATAGACATACCTTTTAACTTCTGGGACTACAGATGGCAGACAAATCAATATTTTATAAAGAACACAGACGCCATGGTCTTGGTGGTACAAAGAGAATGCTTTTTCTATTTCCAAAGGAGGTTGTCTTGCAGTAAGAGAAAGCAACCATGAATCAGTGCCTGGCCTCCAAAAGGAGGAAAGTTGCGAATGTGCAGTGTATGTGGAAATGACTGGAGCACCTGCTGTCTGCGGATGGTGACTCTGCATCCTTGTCCTGCAAAGCTAACAAGCGGAGCTTTGTCGGAGAACTTCTTGATGCAATACTGGAGAAAAATAAAAGCAGAGTCCAATCGAAATGTGTGTTATCCAATGCTCAGGATGTTCAAGGCTACCTCTGTTAACAAAGTAGCATCTTGTGCCGGTTTTATCAGGATGCAGCTCTTCTCCACATCAGTGCAGGTACAGCCTGCAGATAATCATTGACGGGTCAGGGTTCTGTTGCACAGGAATGGCCTCGTCACTTCTTTAAGTGCTGAATCCCATTCCAGATCAGTGGAAGCTGCATGTCTTTTGTGCTGTTGGAAATCAAACCACCTGTAGATGTCTGTCTTCAGTCACCTTCTGACTTTGTGGTTGGCTTCTGTCTGTAGAAGCCAGTTGTTTCTAGGCTGCTTGTTTCAGTCATCGTGAGGTTTTGTGAAAGCCAGAATTTGTTTCTTCTGGAGGACCAGGATGTAGAAGAGGATTGAAAAGCTGGAGATGTATTTTCTTCGGAAGATGCCAGCCTTACTGTGGCATTTCTACATTTCTTAATGGAGTTCAGCAGTCGGTGGATAATATTCTTAGATTATACCCACACAAAATCCAGTTTTTCACTGTTGCTTCACCTTCAGGGCTTCCAGTTTGAAGGGGGAGAATGGGTATGATGAATGCAGTTTTATTCTTCGAGTTTGCATGTGCAGCTCCTGGAAGAATGCCTTTAAGTAGTTCAGTTTGATTTCTTGACAAGATGTTATGAAATATTTATGCACACTAAATTTGGTCCTTTGCTAAGAAGGGAGGGGTTTTCCTCATGGCATGGGATAAAGGAGGAATAGGAGGAAGTAGTATGTCGTTACATCAAGATGTAGCTGGAAGTAGTTAGGCAACAGTGCCTACCTTATCCATCTAGAAATGCTAAATATGTCAACATCTGTTTTTCAGATGAAATTTTAAGACTGTTTAGTTGTGTTCCAGGTTATGCTTTAGGATGCTGTTAAGTCATTAAGTCAAGTTTTGTTTGTTTTATTCTGTTCATGTGTTCTAATATTTTGCTGGTGAATATTGTTGTATTAATGAAACAAATAGACTGAAAAAAAAAGCTGTCACTCTTGAGGGGCAGCAAATGTTCTTTCTATTGGTTTATTTCCAACATATATAACATCTTAAATATTTCTGGAGGATAACTCAAATAAAAAACTGCTAGAAGAGCACTAACCACCATACTGAAGAAAATAAATGGACTTTATCTCATGCTGTGGAATTCACTGAGTGGGCTGTTTCAGATGAAAATAAGCAAGACTCAAAGAGCAAGAGAGGAGCGAGCTTTGTGCTGTGTTTTTCCTGTTCTCACCCCCCTGCCATCCTCATCTGCATTGTCACAGCTGAATCCCAGCCCGGTGACACAGAGAGGCTTGTGGCCAGGTGCAGTGGGGAAAAGATTTTGCTCTGGGAACCCACAGCAGAAAGAGATCTTATCAGAGTGTGGTTGTTGCAACAGGGCAGAAGGTGAGCGTCGCCGGTCTCTGAGGAAACACGGGTGAGTGTGAGGCTTGGGTTGTCTGTCTTCAGATCATCGGTAGAAAAGGCTAAAAGTGAAGCTTTGACTGCATTTTGTTGCTACTGGTGAAATGATGTTGTGCGTGATTATCTTGGGGCTTTAAATTTCTGGTAATTCATTTTCTAAGGGTAAAAGAGAAATGCTGTCAAGGTTAAGATCTGGAAAGTATTGCTTTGCATAGAGCTGACTTTCAGGCCGAGCTCTTCTTCATAAGCTTGCCACTCCCTTTGGACTCCAAGGATCTGTACTTTTTTCTTAGCTGGACTCCCTTCTCCCCAGCCGCTGTTGCTGTGTTCCCGCAAGTGAAGAGCAGCCTTTGCTAGTAGGTAGTTTTCACAGACTCGGCATGAACTGGCAGAGTTCACAGAAATTCACAGCTTGTATTCAGAGACTAAAGTTTCTGGGATTAAGAGGGGATGTGGTCCTCTGATTTTATTTGTTTTTCACAAGGGATAAATGTATTTATACACACTCTCTAAAAAAAAAAAAAGAAAAAGATGCTATGGAAACTGGTGCTCTTGGGATCAAGCATAGTGGCACTTGTCCTCCACTCATAGAAAAGTGATTCCCTACTGTGCGTGGTGGGAAAACTGTGCTGAACTTTTCTGGAAGGGAGATAATGGGTTGCCATGAACCACTAAGACTCCAAGGGAAATTCTTCTCTGTGCATTTTAAATATGTGGTTGTTGTAAGATGAAATGACAGAATTAGCAGCTATAAAGCAGGGGAAAAAAAATTCTGTAAAATAGGTAACAAATTTAAAGGGTGATTTCTTCTTTTTTACTCCTGAGTGAACTGTTGTGAATATCGGCAGTGGGTGAATAGTGAGTTTGTGCAGCTACTGCTCCTGGGGATGAAGAGATTTTATTTCAGCTTCTCTTTTTCTTTCCCATTTCAAAACTTCTCATGGTGACGCCCGTCTACCCCAGTCATGTTCGGAGCTGTCCCTGCAGCACACTACTGTAGGGCTTATTCCAGTTCCAAATATCTGGAAACCGAGCACCCTCGCAGCTTATCAAAGAACATCGTACTCAATAGAACAGCGTGGCCATGTACATAATGAAAATTTCATATTGCGTCACTCTACAAACGTGGGTTATCTGTGCAGCTGAACAGTACTTTGAAACTACAAAGAGACTTACTCTTTTAAGGCCTGAATGCTGCTATCCGTGCTTCACATGTCTTGAATGACCTCCTTCTTTCGAGAAGCTAATGCAGAGTGTCTCAGTAGTCTGCTATTGAATAAATCTTTAAAAGGAATCATGTGGGGGTAGGGCAAAGCTTTCGAGTGGACCAAGAAAGAGGTTTCAGGTATGCTCAGACCCGGGGCAACGGCCGTGTTCTGATTTTCCACTCTAGGTGTGGCTGTCTGTTGTGTGCAGTGGTGTGGTAGGTGACAGTTCTCATGTATTGGGCAGACAGACAAGTGTCTCTGATTCAAAGGCAAAAATCCTCAAGATACACTATATCCACATGGCTTGATTTCTTCCTTACATGCTGAGCAGCTTTGAAACTCGAACTGTTTGTACTGTGTGCTCTGCCATTAAAGTATAATCTCAGAAGCATCTCCTCGTTTCCTCTTCTTTCCTCCTTTACCTTGTGGTCTGCTGTTTCATTCAATTCTCTTGATGGAAAAAAACCCAATTGACAGGTTGCCATTAACCGCTGCTCCTGGGCTTTTGTTTTGGTAGTTTTTTTTTTCTTTTTCCCTGCTGGCAGAAATGCGTTCCAGAAACATTTTAGTGAAAAAGCTTTTAATTCATTTAAAATCTGCAGCTACTGAATGGTGTTTGTGAAGATTATAGTGCCCTCCTGGAGATGGAGGCCAGTAACTTGGCAACACCTATTCCCGGGAGCAGCACAGGCTTCCAGTGAGGCATATAGAGTTCAGCAGCATACCTGTTTTACACCTAAAAATCCATTATTTCATTGAGCTTCCTTCATGTTTGGCAATGATTTAATGTACAATAGCGTGTGCTGCATGTTCTTTAACCAGTCTGCCATTTGCACTGCACGGGACCCTGAGTAGTGTGGTAGGGCTGCTAAGATGCAACTTAGTTGTCTTGCTTTATTTATCACATAATAAATGTTCATTTTTTTTTTCTGCCATACGAGGTGTGAAACTTACATCTCTTTGTGTCAATTTCTAATGTTTTGACTTTGTTAGGTGAAGGCTTTGTGTAGGACAAACTCTTCCTGCATAACTCTGTAGTTCAGGTATTGGAAGGTGAAATACCATTACTCTTTTCTTAACTGGAATTCAGTTCTGTAGCTTTAAATCCATGGATAAAGTCTTAGAGGAAGCTTAGTGCCTTGGCTTGCTTGCTTTCTTTCGTTTTTTTTCTCTATTTAAATTATATGTAGCTTGCAGATAAGACACAAGGTATACATAAAATCAAAGGCATTAAGGTGTCTTGAACAGTTAGTAAAACCCTTAATCTTAAAACAAATGTGGTGTGATGGATCATATGCTGCTGTTGCAAGATACAGTAGTAAGGAATGGTACAAGTCTAGCATAGGAAAGAAGGGTTTTGTTGTTTTATGCTTTGTCTGTAAGTGCTGTTCTGGGACTAGGTGTTCCTGGCTTCGGTTATTACGTGAATTGGCACTCCCTGTAATAGCCCAGCAAAGGCAACTCCAGGGATTATGCCAAGACGAAGTGCTGGAGGATATTTGACAATGTGGTCTGGTGCTCCAGGATTCGATGGAAGTTGTGGGAAGAGCTACAGCGTGTTCCAGTCATTCCAGTGGTGGTTTGTCAGCAGTGAAGGGCATGGGTGTTGCTGTATTTCCTTTTGGCATTAGGAGTAACAAGTTGGTTGGATTAGGAAAGCTTAAGTCTCTCCCCTATAGGAAAATATTCATCATCTTAATGTGGATTGCATATGACTCAAAACCAACCTTCGTAAAACACAGCCAGCCAATATTTCAAGTCTGAAATTTTTGCTTTTAATGGTGCTTTCCTTTGGAACAAGTTTTACTTAGCATTTGTGGTCTACGATTTTCATACAATTTACAGTATGAAAAGCTTGTGGAGCTAACTTCACGGCACGTTCACCTGTAAGCCTGATCTGCCAGTCTGAAGGCCTAGTGCAGAAATGTAAAATCGAGGTGCATAAGCAGATTGAAGGGTGCTGAGGATCGGGGCCACGTCTGCTTTGCAGTCTCTGTGGTGGTGTGCACGTCAGCATAAGACTGTTAATATCTCGGCTTTGCCAGAGCACCTGCACACTTGGCAAAGGCACTGCATCAGCAAGAAGAGCTGCTCTGTCTCGGTATCTCCTGTACTGCTGCAGCACAGTGTTATCACCCTGTCAGGCTCGTTGCTGCGTGCTGGGGGTTGAAATGTCTTCCTGGGGGTGGGAAGGGTTTGGAGTCCAGCCTCCTCATGCTGTAGTTTGCTTTGGCTTTCAGTTTATGCAAAGGAGTGATCAGAACCTTGGCCTTCAGAAGGAGGTCAGTGGAGTGTCTGTGGGGAAGGATGGGAGGAGGGAGGTAACTGCATGTATCTTGTACAAGACATTAATACTGACAGCTACTGCAGTGGCTAACTGTCGGTGGGAGAAACAAGCATAGAGATGTTACAGAGGTTGCAGGTGGGGACCGAGAATTGGCAAATCCTACAGACATTCACAGACCAAGCCTGTTGTACGGAGTGAGATGCTCCTGAGCCTGCAAAAGGCACGCTGAGTGTCTGGGTCAGGCTGCCATACAGACCCAAAGTGGCCGGTGAGGGCTGCTGGAGCTGTGGGTTCGGGAGGCCTGGGGAGCCCTGTGCCAGGGGCCACAGAATACGCACACTCAGGCAAGAGCTGATGCGCTCTTAGCAGAGGAGTGGATGGTGATTTCACCATGAAAAGCAGCATATCTTGTTGTGGTGAGGAAGGTCACTTGGAGCTTCTGGGAGGTACAGACCTTCAGGAAATGCAAAATTGTTTGAAAAGGGGCTTTTTTTCTTTGTTGGCTTTTTCTTTCCTGGTGTTATAACTGGTGCAAGTTGTAATCATGGAGAACTCAGACTTGTGTGTGTTTCCATGGCCTGGGAGGATGTCACTGGGCTCCTGAAGAGAACCAAGGATAAAGAATTAAATATAGTCTTGGAGGCTGAAATATGCCTGAAAGCCCAACCTGATGAAGTTGATACTGGAATTGCCTCATCCCAGGGCTGAACCTTAGTGACTCAAATGTAAATATTATGTAAAACACAACATGGTGCAATCATTTGTGAAAGGAGCAGGGGAAATTTTTCTGGCAAAGTGGTGACGGTCAGGATGTTGAGGAGTTTCTCCTTACAGTCAGAACTGGGGGAAGAAAAGCTAAGGGACTAAAAGCCCCTTTCGAAAGGCCAGCGTGCGCCATGTGCTGCTCTGCTTGTTGTCTCTGCCCTTTCATGGCAAAACACGTATGTAGCATGGGTGAGGATGTACCTCGGTGGCCTTCAGGTTTCCGGGCAAACGCTGGGGGAGCACTGGCCGGGGTGCAGTGCAGGGGTGTGTGTCCTCCAGAGCTGAGGTGTTGAACATGAGGCTGTGCAGGGGGATGTGATTCCCCTGTGCAAGAAGGATATGGGCTAAGTTGGAGATAGTTTAGAGATTAACCACCCTGAGCTGCTTATGCACTGGCCTGAAGGGAGAGACTGTGTGCTGAAGACTGACCTGAGGGTATGAGCAGAGGAAGGTCCTTATGTGTACCCTAAGCAGTTATTTCAAAATTGTGCCTGCTGATCTTATCTGAGCATCCCTGGCTCATCGTGTTCCTGTGGCTGCTGCTGAGCACTGAAGCGAGCTGGGTTGCTGGACTGAAACAGAGCACGCTTGCCTTGCAGCTGGGTTTGTAAGAGTCACACAGTCTAAATACTCTGTTACTAAATTACTTCCAGGAACTATTTCAAAGTAGTCCACAAATGGTTGGATACCCCCTCCCATGTGTTTTTCTGTTTGCAGCTTTTTTATTGTTGTTCCAACTGGCAATTTTACTTATTTGCCCCACTAAAAGCAAGCACTGACTCTTCTTGTTGCTTGCTGGCACCTCACCGTTTTGGAGATGAAAGGAGGGAAGATTGGGGCAGGAAGATGAAGGAAACTTTTCATCTAAGAGGGGGAGAAGAAAGGCTCATGTGCACAGATGTTTTCTTCTTGCCCAGCTTTCCTGTTGCATTTTTCAGTGTCTCCCTTTGGGGCACGGTTGGATTCAAGGAGCCCTTGGCTCCAGACTGCATCATTCAGTCCATCCCCAGGCTACTGTCCTGCACTTGTGGGCTTCCAGTAGGTGTTGCAAGTTATCTGCACTCATTCCAATGCGAATGGAGCAGTGCAAGGAGCTCCTTCTGGTTTTCTGTCAGCCTTTCTTGCCTTCAGATAGGATAGTCCTTCCTTCCACCTCTTCCAGCATTACTGGCAGGCTGCTGTTGTGTTCTTGTCCTGTCCTCCAGCTTCTTACAGCTCTTGTGCAAACTCTGCTTCTCCATCCCTCCATGCTCTTATCGTTTCTCTCCATCCCCTCTTCTTTTACCTCAACTTGGAGGAAGTAAGGGTGTTTCTTGGACCAGACAGCAGCATGATGTTTGGCTGTGTGTGTACTAGGAGTGGTGGCTGTGCATGTGCTACCAGAGGTGAGAAAGCAAGCAGGGAAAGTTATTTCAGACACTTCTAGAGACTTGTAAGTTTCTGGTCACTGAGACCAGAAATTGGAACTGCAACGCATTGCTGTTGGAAGGAGACGGGTGTTCCGGGCTTCGCCGCAGAGAGGTGGTTTATATCAGTACGGAAAACATGGGATCTCCCTCTGTGGAGTCTTATGCTTTGCTGTTGACGTGCTGTTTTGTTTAACCTCAGTAAAGGGAGTTTTGCCAGCAGAACTCAAACGCGAATGGGTAGTCTTTGCATGTGATGCTTCCTTTTGTCAGTTGGCACTGACAGCTTGCTTGACTTACGTATAGTGAGTGGAGATACTGTGTACTTGTAAGGATAATGGTAATCCTTGTCCATTTTTTTGTATGATATGACTAGCCAGAAGGAGAATCTTATGTATATACCCTTATTGGAAGACAGGTTTCCAAAACACTACATTATTCCTGCTTGCTTAACGGTTTTGTTCAGGCTTCTATTTATTAAAAAGTCAAAATGCCTCTTTTCCTCTTTGAAGGGGACAATAACCATGCATATTGGGTAATATCTAAGATCTTATCTGAGTTGCATTTATGTAATTTCATTATGGTCAGACTTTTTTTTCTATCTTAGTCTCCAAATGTGAAGCTACGTTGTACTCATAGCAGGAAACTATAGAAAGTATCCGAACATATGTGCCTCAGAGAGATGATAGGGTTCCATATGAAAATACAAAATGTGACTAGCTAAACACGGGTGTTATTGCAGTCACTGAACCCAGGATGTGGCTGTAGACAAACAGCAAAGCTGCAACACCACTGCAGCTGAATGCAGGGCAAGCTGGAGGAAAAGATAATTTCTGTTGCATGTTTTATGGGTTGCATTGTCAAATGGGTTCCTGTCAATATATAACAAAATATCTTAAGACCAAATGGCCTGTGGGCAAACATAAATGTGCCCTCAAGGGGAAAATGAGGCATGATGGGCTTTTCTTCACTCTGTGTTCTGCATGCTGCTCACCAAAAGCAGAAGCTTTCCCCTTCACAGGAGGGGTTTTATTTTTTTCTCTTTGTGCCTTCTTAAGGCAATAAAAATGTTATCCAAGGGATGTTATTCACTTATCCCTTATGTTTTATTAAAAACAAAGCTATTCTTTTTATACCTTACCAGTTGAAGTGTAGACTTCGCTGAAACAATGGAAGTAAATTGCATTCAGGATTAGGATTGTTCTTGATCAGAAAAGAATTAGGTGCAGCTTTGATTGCATTCCTCTTGTTAGTATTCTCATGTTGCTCAGATACTCTTACTGCACCAGGATGTAACCAAACAGGTGCCTAATTAGAGTTGAACACCCAAAATTTCTGTGCGTGTATGCAGTCAGCCTGTGTTTGAAGAGGCATTATCCTCTTACTAGTGATATTTGACTTTTTCCAGGCTGAGCAAAAGGGGTAGGATGGACATAGCTCAAATGCAAAGGCAGTGGCAGCCCTGACAAGCAGGTGCTGTGTGTGCACAATCAATTAGTGCCTGCACGGTCTCCGAGGGCACGGGGAGATGGGCCAGGCCGCTGGGCAAGCAGCCAGCCGGCAACCCGACTTCAGAGCAGAGCTGAAGTTCTGCTCGCTTCCAGCTGTTTTTAGTCCATCCTTAACCCAGGCTGCAAAAATAAAAATCAGAGACAAATTGAAGTGTAATGATGAATTCTTTCAAAGCCAAAGAAAACTATGCTTGAGCTGCTCCTGCATTTGGGCTGCTTTATTTTTAATTGGGAGCTTGTCCAAGATGCCCCAAGTTCAAACAGGGATCACTGCTGTGGAATACAAAGCAACACAGTGTCTCTTTAGGACTTGGGATATATGATGAGAGGACTGAGCATATTTACTTGGATGCTATTTTAAAATACCATCTAATTATAAATAACTGTCAATGAGAGCTCCCCAGCTCTCATGCTGTGCCCAGGAAAAGTCTGAATGAATAGGCTGCTTTTCTGTCTGCTGGGGCAATCTAGAATCAAATTCTACATCTTAAATCCATGAGGTTGGCAGGGTTAAAATTCTCTTCATTGGCATCCTGAATCTGGGGAGCTTTAGCCAGACTTTCCTGACCAGACTCCCAGCCATTGCATGTGGGGACAGATGACTTCTGCAGCAGCTGAGGTGTGTAGCCACCTTCAGTTTTATCAATTAAAGCAACCATTCTGTGTCTGTGCTTGGAAATAAATAGGAAACCAGTAAAAGCATGTAGTACAATGCTAAATGCTGACCTCCCACCTCTAAGTATTAAGCTTTTCCAGCTAGGCACCTGATGGTAAACAGGCACTTGGAAGTGTATCCTCCAGTGGACCTCACAATATTTATAGATACATCTGAGCAGGAGCTTTTTAGCATGAGGAATGCTTGCCTGTAATGAAAGAAAACCTTGGCTCCCTTAATGAAGTATTTAAAGGAGCTGATTTGGATGGCAGCAGGCTGCTCAGAAATCTCATCGCTGCTGTGTTTTTCTTTTGGTCTAGCTCTGTCATTCTTTATCTGTACCTACCAGACTGCTTATGAAAGCTGCTCTTTGGATTCCTCGTTTCCAGACCTGGTGCCTTGATTGCAAAGGGCAAATAAATATTTAAATTTTTTCCCAACCCTGTCTTTGGCCATGAGAATTCAAAATGGAAAATAAACTAAACATGAGACTGGCATAAAAATTCCTTTCTCTCTATGGTAACAGTAAACTAGGCTGGAACCTCTCTTGTATGCAATGAGAAGTTATTTAGCTTCATCCTTCTCAATATTTCTAACCTGTGATCATTTTAAGTGTAGTTAAACTTGGTGTTCTTTGCCCTTATTCTTAACGCTTTAGGTTTGTGATCTTGAGTGACTTCAAAACCAGAAAATTTTCTTCCATAGAATGTTTTCAACTGAGTGATTCAAAGATTTTTTTTTCATTTTTTTCCTTCAAATATAAGATACCATGTTAAATAATTGGCCCTAATCAACATGGTCCAGGGTATCAGAGCAGTTTAAAGAACTGCCAAGACTTAATTGACTGTTCTGTTGGATCAGTCTTACAGCTAAATCTGCAGTTACATCTGATGATGCTCAGCATTAATAAAAAGAGTAATTAGGATAGCAGCAGAAACTTACTGTGTTTTGGAATGCAAATGTTAAGATGTTGTACTGAATGGTTTTTTTTCCCCTGTGTGGGGGTGGAGAGCAGTCTGTGTTGAAAGATGTGTTTTGGCTTGTTTGGCTTGAGTTCATAAAAAGTAAGGTTTCTCATTCTGGAGTGTTTGTTCTGAAGGCTTGAAACAAACACAAATAAAGCTCAATGAAATCTGTGTGTTACTCTTCCCTCACCCCACCCCCCCCACCCCAATAGTTTTCTTATGAACACAAAGAAAGCAAGATACCGAGGCTCAAACTCTGAGATTGCTAAAGTCAGCAGAGCATTTACCATCAGTTGCACTGCCACCAGAATTCCACTTAGTGCTTATTTAAAATATTTGTGCTCTTCTTTCCTGGAGTAGGTCAAACAGGTTTTGGTTGTTTTTGTTTTTTTTTTTTTTGAAGACTGGCTGAGATGCTGTCTCTGTATTTGCAGCTAGAGAGAAGCTTGTCTTGGAACAAACTGGATTTTTCAGTGGATTAATCTGTCCCATAGCCTTGTAACAAGATTATGGTTTATGCTGATTTGTTGCAACAGTACTGGTATATCCAGTCATTCCAATAGCAAAATGCTAATCCTAAAGAAATAAATCTGTCTTCTTGCTGGCACGCGTAAAAAGAATAGGGAGATGGGAGTCTCTGCTCTCTTGTTAGGTATTAGTGGGTGATAGCTTGAGTTCAGTGTCAGTTGGATTGAAGCAATTTGATTGTATCACGCTTTTGCAGAGGGATTGGAAACTGCAGAAATAAAGTCTTATCTCCTTTCTCTTGATTGTGAAATATTTAATGGTCACCCAGAGCAAAGTTTGATCACAGTGCTGTGAGGCTGAAGGATTACGTCAACGCACAAAGTACCGCAAGTGGTGATGTTAGGCAGTCTGACGGTAATGCTGTCCTTGCCCCTTCCTTGCTAAGCAGGTAGGGTCGGTGAAGCAAACTGGGTGCCCTGTCGTTCAGATGCAACTGCAAATTGTTGCAGCCTGGCCAGCTGTAGCCAACAACAGTTGTTTCATCCAAGGAAAAAAGGTGTACAGTGGGGAGAGGTGTAATCTTGGGCAAACTGCTTGGGTAGATGCATCTCCCCCAGCTATTCCTGCAGCTGCAAGAAGATT
The DNA here is from genome assembly GCF_963921805.1 of Phalacrocorax carbo. Classification (NCBI taxonomy): domain Eukaryota; kingdom Metazoa; phylum Chordata; class Aves; order Suliformes; family Phalacrocoracidae; genus Phalacrocorax; species Phalacrocorax carbo. The sequence continues at coordinate 48,165,667 of NC_087514.1, forward strand.
CAGTGTCTCTCCCTCCACTGTCCGAGGCCGAGGCAAGTGTAATTGCTGGTAACAGACCTAGCTGCAGATGAGCGGTTTTGGGCAGCTGAGTGTCTCAGCCTGGGCTGGACGGGGTTGGATGAATCTCGTGGGCGTTTTCTACATGTTCTCTGCAACAGTGTACCAAAGAGGTGGTCTGAAACTCTTGGTGAGTTTGTGAGGCACAATCTGAGCAGGCTTCCATGCCTGGGCTCTCCTGCGGCTCAAATAAATATATTTTTAAAAAAGGCAACTTTTCTTTTAAACTCTGTTGTGGTGTAAAAAGCAACTCTGAAGACTACCTGGTTGAATCTTAATTTGAGAGACAGCACACAAGATTTTCAACTAATTTTGCCTGATCTTCCCTCCTTTAGTTGCAGCTTTTTCCCTTTTCTTGCTTTTGGCAAAGGAAGGAAGAATATAAGTCATCTTAAAATCAAAATGAGTACAAATCCTTATGCTGTCAGGGGAAGCCTTGCATCCACTGAAAGATGTGGAGTCTACGCAGTTGATGGAAGGTCAAGTCAATATTACTTTGGATTTCTTTGGAGAGAGGGGTGTTTGGTTGCAGTTTGAATCATGACAGAAATACTGGTTGATCCAGATAATAGGAACCAGCAGAAATGAATGTGCTGCGGGAATAGAACAATTAAACAGAAGCACATATTTAAAACTACTTGGCAAATTGTTTGAGAAGGAAGAGGAAAACTGAAAAGTGAGGTTGATTTTCAACAGTCCCAGGTATAACTGCAATTGTTATTCCAGATATTTGTGTTGCAAGCTCAAAAGGTGGTGTAGCTGGGGCCAGAGCCCTCTGCTTTCATCTTTTCTACTAGGTTCAGATACAGACAGTCAGATGAGACCACCGTCAGGCTTTCCTAATGAATCTGCCCACTTTAAATTAAAAATTTAGTACAGTACGTTTCATAGCCCTGAGATGTTTAAATTTTAACGTAGGTTGGGTTTCTTTTGCTTGGGTTTTTTTTCCCATCTTGCTTCTAGAAACTATAATATTTGCTCCTAGAAATTACAATATTTACCCTTTAACTCACTGGCAGTCTGTATTTAGACTTTGCATGATACACCCCCATGCAAGTTGTTTTGCTTTTCTTTAAACAAGGAAGTTTGTCTGATAAGCTAGCTAATTTTTTTTAATCAACCTTTTTTCTGTCTGTCTGGAATGACAAAGTGAGACTGACAGCATGGGAAGGCTTTCAATGCAGGTTTTTCTTCGGTAGTAGTAGTCTTTTCTGCAATTACCCGCTCTCTTTACTTCGCTCCCATTAGGCATTTTGTGCAAGAGTAACTCTTCCAAGCATCTGTTCAGTCATAGTGACAAAAAAAAAACCCGTAAAATTTCAATCCTTGTAGATCCAATGTTAATTAATATTGCTACAAGGTGGGGTTCTTTATGTAACAAAATATTTCTGGGGTTTTCTTTCCTTCCTTTGTTAAGGAACGTTACAAGGATGTGAATTTTTTCCATACAAATTTCCACTGCTACTTCAGAGTGGAAAATTCAGATGATGTTCTCCTCCTAATGAACTTTTTCCTCTGACCTACATCCTAGACCGGTGCAAGTTATATTTTTGCAGAAGAAATAGCACTGGCAGAATGAACAGCTCATTGATATTTGACTCAGTAACCAAGTACAGTGCCAAAGCTTAAGCAAGCAAACCACCCTAATTTAATATTTATTAGTCCTTGACATTCATTGAGGTATGTCTCCATAGATAAATACCCAACAGATACTCCAGAGTGTGATGCAGCATGCAGAAAACAAAAGACTTCTTCCCTCCACCCTCCCTCAGATTTCAGGTATAAGTTATTTGTCATGAGGAGAGGTTGCATGACGTGCTAAATAATTATAAAATAAAATAAATCATCCTGATTTGAATATTTAGACTTAACAAGAACTTTGTGTTTCTTCCCCCAAAATGTAAATTCCAAATTCAGCATTATAAAAGAATAAAGTTTAAGGATTAGTGAAATGACCTGCAGGAGAAGAGGCACCTGTTCTGCCAGCAGGACATTGCTGCTGTGGTACGAGTGAGTGCTGGAGGTGACAGATTGTATGAATAGTATTGTGGTAGATGGGAAGTTGGATGGAAGCTGTCCCATACACAGTTGCAGTTTGTCTGCCTGAAACAGCGAAATCACTCGATGGCTTTAGATGAAGTACACGCTTCTAGGGGTAAAGGGGCATTTGCTCACTTGTTTGTCCTCCCCTTGATGACAGCTGCTGTCAGGTCATCTATGACAGCGCTGCACGTATTTGATTTGCAAATAGAGTGTGGTAGTTTTGTCTTCTACTGAGTTTTTGCATTCTCATTTCTTCTGTTTCTCGTCCATTGCATGTATTAAAACTGGAGAGATCTATTCAGGAGCGCAGTCCTGTCCTGAGTGGAAGAATTCACACTGCCCTTTGAATTGAGACTCCAATAAAACAGATGCTAAGCCTCAAAGATACTGGAAAATTGACTACTTGGAGTTCTTTTCCAGGTTTGCCCATGCTAACAGTTTGGGATTTTTTGATCTTTTTTGGCTTACTTGTTTTGTATGGAGCAAGGAGTTGCTGTCTGCTGGTTTTCCGTGGGTGGTTACACCTCGTTTTTTGTTGTCTTGTATTTCAAGAGATCAGAAGTCCAAACAACCAACTGGCTGAACAAGAACCAAAGTGTTGGGAGCTGTTTGAAGATTGTGTAAAGGATGAGCCCACCAGTGAAAGGAAACACAAATTCCCAGATGAGAATGGCCCCTAGTTATGATACTTTTTTTACTTTTTTTTCTGTAAGGCAAAAGGATGCTGTGGTACCCAGCCTGGTTTTAACACTTGGTGATACCACAAAGCCTACCTTGAAAAGGCTGCTGGTACCTGTGATGCTCATAGACCAAGTTGTCTGAAGTTAGTGTGCGTGATGCCCACAGTTAGTAGGTGCTCACTGAGCACAGCCAGGTGTTTCTGACCTGTGTGTGGGCTCTTCAGGTATGTTGTCTTGTCAGTGCTAGGCCCTGGGCTCCCCATTTTCAGATGGGGAAGCTTCAGTTTTTGTGCTGATAGGAGGCCTTGGCTTCAGCTTTTACCTGCTGTGAACCTTCCAATAAGTTGAAACTGAATTCATCTTACGGTGCTATATCTGTGAGAGCGATGTGACTAGCAAATGTTTGCAGAAACACAAGTCGGCCTTTCCAAAAACCAGACAGCTTTTACTAGTTGACTGGTGTACAGGTTTGTGGATTCCTTCTTCTGGAGTGGAAAAGTAGTGCTGGCATTTATATTTGTGCTAGTGGTGTGACCTCCCTCTGACCTGAAACATCTCTGTGCACAGAGCCATGAAGTCCATAATACTGTCGTCTTTTTTTTAAATAATAGATTATAACTTCATTTCATACTGGCTGGCGCTGTGCTTTGTTTTTCCTGATGCTGTAGGGTAATAGTAAGGTGTATCTTAATGCATGGCTTGCTCGGTCCTCAGCCAGGGAAAGTCCAGTGAAGCTGCATGTCCAGTGAAGCAGATACTGTGTAAGTAAGGCTCCTCAGTGCGATGATAGCATGATAAATAAGAACCTCACTTCTTTCTTTTTTCTGGCTTCTAATCATTCTGCTTTCCAGTTGTTGCAAAATAAACCTTGGTTACTAGCCTTCCCTAGTAACACCAGCCACATGCTGACAGTTCTTCCTAGCTATTTCACAGCAGACACGCTCACCTGACCAGAGAGCCACTTTTTTTTTGTTGTTCCACAAATTAACCCTTCACTCCTAACAAATGTTAGTGCAAGCTCAAGTGGGGATAAAGTTGAAGTTATTAATTTTTGTGGTTTTGTAGGTACTTGGCTGAGTACCCACTGAAATAATTTTTAATGTTGCTGAGATTTTCCTATGTAATGATATGTTATGCAATTGTGGGACATTAGATGGAATAATTAAACTCTCCACCTACTTAACTGACCAAGGCAGGCTGGGTGATGCACTTAATTGTATGGCATCTGTTACCTGCGTGCAGATGGTGTTCAGGCTTAACGAAAACACATGGCCCAAAGTCTTGATGAGTTTTCCCTGGGGTTTCACGGGTGTCTTATTCACCAGCTATTTCGCAAAAGCCATCTTAAGTTCTCATGAGCTCCTAGCTCTTTTCTGTAAGCCTTTTTGTTCCAGGAAGAGCAAATTCTACATGCTTGAACTGATGTGCAAGGGACAGCATTAAGCTCACTTTACAGGCTTCTGTGATGAATGAGATGAGAGGAATGTCTCCATAACCATCTTCCTGGCAGCAAGAGATGGTATCTAGTTCATTTGGCATGTGTAAATGGAATCCGTTACGTTGCTGGAACCTTGTACGCAACTTCTTTCTCTGAATTGCTCGCTACCTACTATTTTAATGTCTCCAGACACAAAGCTTATGCTTTAAAGCAGTGATGCAGATTCCTAGCCAAGATGACAAAGTGTGTGGCATTATAAAGCGTTTATATTCCTGTAGATTGCTGCTTATTTTAGCAGTGTAGTTTCTGTAAGTCAATGAGTCATGTTGGTCTGCACATTTTGCAGTGACTTGAATGTTAGTTTCTCAGTACTAGGAGGAGAACCCTAAAAGTGTGGGTTTTTCATTTGTTTCATTATTTTTCTTTAGTGGTTGGTGTTGAAAAGTCACTTCTGTCTTTGAATCAGAATATGTGGAACCTGCGTGAATTTTTGTTTATGGACTGTAACAGGCCAAGCTTTAATTGTTGATCCAGAAGGAGGTGGGAGTGCTCGGACCCTTCAAACCTTGACCAGTCTTCAGTTTTACTCCTGAGGCTTTACTCTAACATTTCCAAATGCCCAGAGTAAATAAAAGTGTGTATCTTTAGAAAGTAAGTGTTAGCAACAACCTGCAGGGAGATCAGTTCTTATCTCAAAAAGAAATGAGCTTCCTTCTGTGCTGCAGCATTACCATACACAAACTCAATCCCCGCGTGTAGCCAACTACTGTTTTCTCATCTGGTTCTGAAAAGCAGCACGTGACAACAGAAACTCATCTCCGCACTTGTGGATTGAGGTATCCTGCTCTCCGTCTTGCTACAGTTTTTAACTGTTAATTTGAGATTGGAGTATTTACAATGACAGAGCCAAGATTTCGTATATGTGGGTGATCCAGTTTTGGAACTGGAAAGAATTATTAGAGTATTGACATTTAATGTAGGTGGTGTTTAATAAGCATGGGAATCTTATTAAGCAATTTTTTTTTTTTTACTGTATCAACATGTGAACAATTTTTCTTTTGGGGTCAATGTTCCCTCTCCAATTGCCCTTGAACAATAGTGGGCTTTGCAATATTTGTAGTTTTTAGGAATTGCATAGGAAGGAATAATGTAATTAAAAAATGGTAACACATCTTAGTTACAATGAACACTTGAATAGCTGTTGCAGTTCTGCTTCGGTGATGCATGATGAAGTAACCCAAGTGCTCGTTGTGGTTCCAGTGCTTATAGGAGGACTGCTTGTGTAGGAACATACCAGCTAACTTTTCAGTTCAGAGGTGTGAGGCTTTTATTGTAAGGCAAGGATGGGCGTTGACGCTTTATTTAGGGTTTAGGTGCTGTTAGCGAATCATGGGCTTCTTAGTCTCAGGCAATATTATGAATAAACTTGACTCATATTTTGGAAAGGTGTAGGCAACTTGGGAAAGGGCGGGGAATTGCATGTGATAGTTCATTGCTTCTCGAACTTTTATTTGGGGGAAAAAACAATGCAAGTATTTGCTTGTAGATTCTTTTTAGTGGTTTAATTATATTGCAGGCATGCGGGGTGGGGAGGAGAGGGCAAGAAGATAGAGCTAATCCATATTTGATCATAAGAGGCAAAGCTGTTACTAAAGATGAGTGGCCTGTGTTCTCTGTTTTCTCATGGCGTCTGAGATTTGTGTAAGCAGCAGTGTAGGAGTATGTTGAATAGGTGAGAACCAAGTTGCATAGTTGGTGAATGTGAGGACTGCCGAGTTCTCCCACATAGTTAAAATGTGATTATGAAAGGCTTGCATAAATTGTGTTTACTGAGACGGGGGATAAAATCAGATTGGATATGTGTGGCTGTTTTGCAAGGTACAGTTGGCTGAGAAAATCATAAAGGGCTAAGTCTGGGCTGTGCTTGGGCCAGGAGCTGAGTTGTGTAGCTCGGGTCAGAGGTGTCTCCTGCCTGAAAGGTCCTCCTCTCCAGGAGACAGTGAGCAAGTCTTATGGGGGGAGATGGGGAAGAAAGAAGAGAGTATCTGTGGCCATGTTTTGTTGTCCTCAGTCACATTTGACTCTTCCTTGTATTTTTCTCCCATAGCATGGAGGCCATCATTAGCCAGGTGTTTTTGCAAGTCCATTAATCCCTTCGGTGACAAGGAGTCACTTCCTATACAGCAGCCTCAGGAATCTGGTTCGCCCGCAGTTAGGGAAGATCAGGGTTTGGTATGGATAGACCTGCCTGTTGTGAGGGAGCCGGAGGGACCATGATCTCCCTGTTGCATCCATTCCGCCTCCTCTACTCAGCTTAAACTGCCATGGCAAAGCATGAAATTAATTTCCAATGTAACAGGTTGGAGCAAATAATTGATGTAACAAGAATGGTGGTTTCCAAGGTTTTGTTTAAAAAACAATACAGCTACTTCCAGTTGCAGACTTAATTACATAGTCACTCTCGGGCCTGCCTTAGTAACCTCTTTTTACACTCGCCTGTTCCACTCAGTCTTAGTGGAGTAACCACTTAAACAGATCATGGCATGTGAGCCATGACTGGAAGCACCTTTTCATCATGGGTGGCTTTATTTTCCTGAGAATATCTTTCTCGGACTCTTCGAGGATGACCCATACTAGAACTATTTCCCTGTGCTCCTGGATGTAGAATCCAGCCTTTCTTTAGGTAACGTCCTGAAATTATAACTACAAATTGTAAGGCAGAGAAAAAGCATACCAGAGATGCTTTCTATTTTCTTCAGAATTTGTTTATCACCCTCAGTGAAACTAGCAAAATACTAGTTCTTCCCTTAGGTGTCATTGGTTTTATTTTGTTGTGGGATGGAGTAATTACTTGTTGTTATGGATTGTAGAAAGCATGAGTGTAACTCTCTGAACTGAAACATGAGTTTCAAATAATATTGTATATTACTATTATTAATGTGTTTTCCCCCAAAACTGTAACCCTTAGCTGCAGCAAGCCGTAGATAATTTTTGTATGTATTAGGAGTTGCCTTGTAAGCAGACAACAGGAGATGCTGAAGGTCAGATGATCTGGTAAAATTTAGCAGGTGCATGACTCCCTAGCAAATATATCTGAATTTCCTTCGAGATACGGACTGAGACCGAAGAGCTCTCTGGTGCTGCATGGCAATTTTGCCACTCTTCCCTAGGCTTTCTGAGGTCCCTTCTCCTACCACACTGTGGGTGGAAGGGTGGTGCTTTCCAGGGAGCAGGAACTGGCGTTAAGCAGCTCCTCAAGGAGCACTTGGAAGCCAGATCTTGAAATGTCCTGTTTACCTGGAAGCTACTTTCTGTTCTGTGGAAAAGAAGGAAACTTGGAAATGATACCTTCACAGGAGCAAGAATAACCTGTACTAAGGAGCTCTGTGTACCTTTTGATTTTTTTTTTTTTTGTTCCCCTTCTACTCTCCCATAACAGCATTTTATGCAGTTCTAAGTTAGAGCCCCAAATGCACAAAACAGGAGTGTTTTTTGAGTTTTAACAGGCTGTCGGACAACCGACCCAGGGAAAGTCCGTCTTTTGGACTCTGCAGGCAGGTTGGAGGGGTCTCTCTCTTTTTTAGCCAAACCCAAGTTTCTGGAGGAAATTAGCAGAATCCTGTGGCCAGAGGGTGTTGGAGCAGGTGGTCATAATGGTCTCTTCTCATTTAAAATCTAACAATTCTCTCACACACCAGTTGCTGCGTTTTGAATCGTGTAGGAGGGCACTTTCTGATAGAATGGGAGCATGAAATCACGCAGGAATGGGGTGTGTAGTAGCCGTTGCCGACGGTGGAAAAGATTGCCTGGTATGGGCAAAAAAAAGCTCAATGGGAAGTATCTTTTCTCTGCAGAGATTGACTAGGTGAAATGTCTGCTGCCTCAGGCTGAGGAAAGGCTCATTCTTCCACTGGCTTGAGAATATCAGAGGACAGTGAAGAGAAAGTGCAGTTTGTTGTAGTAGCTGAAGGGGATGGGTTTTGTCCAAACTTGATTCTAGGACTAAACTACTTGCTTTATTTTTGGCTGTAGCTGCAGAGGGCTGGTGGGAGAGAGAGAAAATGAAATTTAAAGCTTCATTATTCTTGGCCCGTGTTTAGTGTCTGCTAAGTGTTACTGAAAGTTCACATGGCTCCTTTAAAAGCACTTTGAGAAAGGCTTTTTTCTGTGTGTTTAACAGAGAAGTGCACTGAGCAGGACTGCGGGTGGGTAAGAGCAGTCTGCCATGATACGCCCTGCCGTATGAAACCTTGTTCAGATATCATGCTTGGTTTGTGTGGCTGGCACTTTGAGTAGTCTGTCTGATGGGGATCTTGCAATTGCTGGAAAGCCAAGCAAAGCACTCCTGTCCTGATCAGGCGTGGCAGCTGGTGGAGGAGGGGAGGGTGCTTGATGGAAAGGCAGAGGACTTGGTAGGGGACAGGGGAAGAAAGGAGAGCTGGAGCTCTGGCTGTGTTTGGGATGGGTTTGGCAAACACCACAGCACAACACAGGGCATTGCAAAGTGAGCTGGGGGAGGCTTCTGGCTGAATTTATCTCTGAGAGAGGACTTTGGTGTGTGTTAACAGGATTAAGTTTACAGACATAGGAATGGCTAATTAAGCAGTAACTTCCAAACGGATAGAATGACAAAGCTGAAATCTTTGTATCTTCAAGTGTGATACCTAATTACTTCATAGTGATGAACATGATTTGGCTTCAGGTGGCTGTAGGGTGGTGTGATGCTGATCTTTCAACATATGAAAAAGTACTTATTTCCTTTATTTAAAAACTAAAAGAGCCCTCAAGTATTTTTATTGAGATAGGAAAACATAAGAGATATGAAAAGGCTGTTTGTTCAGAAAGCTGAAAAAGGAGCCCGAGAGCCACTGCTGAGTAATGTGGATTGTATCTCTGTGGTATTGTATTCAGGCACTGAGTTGTTTTGGATTATGCTTGTTTTCTTTAAGGTGAAGTGCTTACATTGCAAAATGAAAATCCAATTAAGTTTCAATGCTAAACAGTATTTAAATATAGAAATGTCTGGGAAAAAAAATAAACAGTAATAAGAATAAAATACTTACTATGAAGTTTTCCTAATTCTTCATGCAATAAGTGTGATGTTTTGGTTTTGGTTTTGTGGGTTTTGGTGGTTGTTCGTTTTTTTATTAAAAAAAAAAAAACCAACTAAATCTGTTTTGCAGGAGAAACTGTAGAAGGCCTTCGAGAGAACGATTACCTCCTGATTCATTCATGTCGGCAGTGGACAACAATTACAGCTCACAGTCTGGAGGAGGGTCACTACGTCATAGGGCCAAAGATAGAAATCCCTGTACATTATGCAGGTAAAGCTATTGTTGACCTGAAATACAAATTCAAAGAGAATGAATTGCCTACCACTTACACTGATCACTTTCTTTGACAGAGTGAAGCTAAGCCTCCAGTGTTGGTGTCTGTGGCTTAACTTTTTAATAATGTTACAGAGCGCAAGAGATACTGTCTTACATCTCTTTAGCAGCCCTGGGAGTATTTCATTGGGCAGCACTTTGACAGAACATGTAGCTACATAGAAGAATTGGTTTCAGTTTGAGTATAATGAATTGCCAGCATTTCTCATCTGTGAATGTGCTGAAAAAAAGTGTGAAAGTTTGAAAACGCCTTGAAATGTTTGGTCAAAGATGGAATGGGTTTTACACTTCATTGCATACTCAAGCTGGAGGGGATTTTTTTAATCTTCCCATGTCAAAAGCCAGGGACCCTTCATAATAATACTGCAGTTTTACACTAATACTCCTCAGTAGTTCCCTGCCACTGTCTGCTTTTTTGGATGATGCAGTAACGCTGTTGTTCCAAGTACATATGATGCAACTAATCCATATCTATTTTACAGTTTCAAATTATTTTTACTTTCCTAGGAGATTATTTTTAATACTGTTTCCTGCTGCTTAATGTCCTTATTCACAAGCTGAATAGAACAGTAATATATGAGTGGGGAGTACTTATCTTACTGCAATAGATACAAAAAATTTTAAAAGCTGGGAAGTGTAAACTGAAAGAGCTGTGGACACAAAGCAAAGATGTTGGCTTAGCGTCTTATTTGTTCGGTGTAGCCAGTTGTCAGCTGAGTAATCTGCTCAGCTCTCTTACGGTCTCCATTAAAATGCTCGTGCAGTGAAGGTGTGCTGAGTTGTACAAGAGCTGACTGAAATGTTTTGTTTCAATCACACCAGTGCTGCAACTGCAGTGATGCACCCTATTTCAGTGATGAAACTTACACCAGTTGTCTTATTACATACTGTTTTTCCTTGGTGTTCACTTCTGAAAGGTCAATTTTTTAAAGACGTGTTTAAAAACTTTGGTTGATGTCATATAGTGTCATAATATACATGGTTTTAAACCTCTCTGAATGCAAACTTTCTTAGTATAAACAATTTCTAGTGATTTTTTTTTTTTAATTTGGGTTTCTTTTTTTTTTTTTAAAACATACATACCTCCTGGCTGCGTAGGCTTCAGTGCTGTGGCCAGATAAACACTTCACCTCCTTCAAACTGAATGGAGCGTCTTAAAATCCTCACTGTGATTCCTGGAAGAAGGAGAACAAAAAGTAAACTGGTTATTGGCATGAGAGAAGATTGGATCTTAAGGGGTTTGTTAAAACTTGATTCTTAATTTTTAAGGGAATTAACAAATCTCTGCTAAGCAGGGTTTCCTAGCTCTTCATATTTCCATTCTTTCATAGCTTAAATTTACCAGCAAAATTGCAATCTGTTCCCTAAAATATTGCAAAAGAATCAACGTGCTTTTCTTCCTGACCTGTGTTAAGGCACAAGAAGTGTGTGTTTAGTTGACAGAACACATTTTGCTGTCAAACAACCTCCAGAAAGTTCTCTGCCATAAACCCCTCATGAGATGGAAAATAGAGGAAAGTTCAGAATCTGCCGTGTAGTGAGGGCACGTATTGAATATGGGATAGGCTCCGATGCTGCCAAAGGAGCTTCACAAAAACGGTCAGTGCTAACTTGCAGTACCAGAGCATGTCTCATGGGCTTGCCTGCAAGAAAGGAGAGATGTCTCCAAGCATGTGAAGGTTTACTTAGCAAAGCACTGCAATCTGGTGCTCGGGTGGTAGCATCTAAATGTATTTAGAAACATCTTCCATACCCAAAAGATAAACTTATGCTGCTGTGGAGTATCACACAGAAATCTATAACCTACACTGAGTGTGCTTTCCATGCTGCAAGGTGGAGTGCCTCACGGCATCACTGCTTTTGGGATCCAGAGCCCTGCACTGAAGAGGTGAAGTTTAACGTGGCTGCCTAAGATGACTTGCTGGGATGGGTACTGGCATGACACAGTTACGCTGCTGTCTCTGGAGCTAGCTGGGGCATCTGCTCTGCAGTGAGCTCTGAGAGGTGGGAGTACTCCTTCCAGAATCATTACCTTTCTAAGGAGGACACGCTGTTACCGAAAGGTGGTGCCATCAGGTGGTGACTGCCATGTGAACTGGCTGGCTCAACACCCGTTTGCATGCGAGAACTTTCCGTCTTTGCAAAAAGTGCAACTAGAACATTTGGCAGAATGTTTATATGGGGCTCAGCCGTTAGTTTTTTTTTTTTAGAGGAGGAAATTTATTTTATCATAGGCAAAGGTTTGTAAAATGTATTGGTGTATAAATTTTTTTATTACAGGACTAACTTTTTGCATGCTGTAACTTTACAATTCTGTCAGGTAAGACTTGTACTATGAACGCACAGCTGATATTACTGCTTCTGCTTCCTACCAGAATGACCCTTTCAGATGGAACATAAGAGTTCATTAGAATGACTTTCAGGTTTCTTTCTGCTTTAATGGAATAACTTTTTTTTTTTAACCCCTAGTAAAATTTTAGTGTAGCAAATTGCAGCATAGTTTTGGTTGCAACAGTTGAGCAGGAAGGGAAGTTGAAACTGTTGTTATTTGCATGAGATTATGGGTTTGAGTACTACAAAGTCATCACTCACATAAATACGAGTATAAAGTAAATCTTATTTTGCTACTTGCTAAATCAGGTTTTGATACACTTATTAAACTGAAATACGATAAAGCCTTATTAAAGAAGGAAAATGCTGTATTTTACATTTAAGTGAAATCTCATTAACAGAACCTGAGTTCTGCAGTCCCACCAATGGTCCTTTCCTTACTGGGAAACTGCTACCCTTGTTGTTTCTGTTGGGGGATGGCTGACATGGTTAATTTTTGCTGTCAAAGAATAGTCATATATGACAGCTGTTACTCTAACCATTCCCTCTTGAATATTCTTTCCAGTCTGCTTCTCTTTAGAGTAAAAGCTAAAGTTAATGTAGCATCGAGTTCAATTTTCATGTAATTAAAACCAAATGGCTAATGTGTTTCTGGCTCCTAAACAAAAGAAGTCTTCACATGCATGTAGAAAGGAGAGCAGATCAAAATTACCATTCTGATAGTGCCCTGTCTTGGTGTGAGAGAGTGGACTCCACAAGAGTCTCAGGTAAACCATCGCAACAGATAGACATTGTTTTGGTATCCTTTGCTTCTCTCAGGTACACAATTCATACTTGATAGAAGGTCTTACCAGCTTTCTCTCTGAACTGGTTTTACGTTGTTCCTGGTACTATGATATCCTTAATACTAAATTTCTGCTCTAAAAGTGAGCGTCATCCACACCCTCCAGTGGAAGACAATACCCTCCAGCTAGTTTTTGCTTAGGCAGCACTGTAATCTTTGCCTTGATAAATGCCTTCCTTTGCCTCTGGAAAGTACCATTTCATGATCTGAGTTTGGAAGATACAGGGTGTGTTGATATATTGCAGAATAAGGCTTCACTGTGCTGCTGTTCATCAAGAGGACTGCCTCTCTTTCCTCTGCAGAGGGCCCTGCACGGGAAGATGTATCCCAGGGGTGCTGATGACCACGTATTCTGTGATAACTGGAAGGCATTGGAGACACTTTCTGGGGGTTTGAACACTGTGGCCCTCAGGTGTTGTCTGACCCTTCTTGTATTACCTTCTAGGGCTATATAGCTTGAAACTTATCAAAAGTGTGTTTTGAGGATTCATCAGCTCCAGCTGCAGAGGTCTTCTGCTCTGACTCTAAAATGGCCCAGGTCCAGTCTGTTGTAAATGCCTGTGCTAGGTGACCACAATTCCTTAGGTGTGTAGATTACTGATTCGAAAGTTGACAGAGTTGGATGTAGTTGCTTAGAACTTGCTGTACAGGAAAAGCAGCACAGAAGGCTGTGGAGCAACTCATGTGTGCATGCGTACCCCCACCTACACAGCAGAGTCTTTTCTTTCAAAGGCTGTGCTAGTACTAGTGAGTGTATGCGATGAAAGAAAAAGTGCTTTGGGATGGGGTGGCAGTATCTAGGTTATTTTGCCCCAAATACTCCCACATATAATCAAATCATAACAGGACTTAGTCTTGTTTTTGAGGGCCTTATCTCTGATGTTGGCACTGATAGTTCATTTACCCTCCTGTCCGTTCGAGGTTTTTTACCTTCTGAAAGCAAAGTCGTTCCCTCAAGATTTTAAAAAAAATAAAATCCAAACCCTACCTTTTCTTTTTCTTTAAGTTTCTACTCAGCTTTGCCCATGGTTTGGAGGGAATACCTTTTGTGTTGCTGCTGCCATCTGTGTGCTCATAGGAGGAAACTAATAAAGAAAATGCTTTTATGAAGATGTTAGAAAGTAACACCCTATTCCAGGGCGTGCCACACTGCAACACATCCGGTGTGTTGGAAATATTCGTCCTGTGAATTCACACCTCCCTGCCGCATAGTGAAGGTGTGCAATTGCTAATGCAGAGTAATCACTGGTGCCCTGTCTGGTTGCTTACCTAACTGTGCTGATAGCTTTCTTAATGTCTATTAAATTAGGAAATACAGAACTTTGTCATGTGAACCTTCCCCAGGTGGGGTGCTGGGTGGAAATGAGTCAGAAGTCCCTCCTCTGGTGTTAGAACTGGTGTACGATGAACGTCCTACTGAAACCTGTTTCTACTGGTTTGATTTGTTAATCATGGAGCAGTGCCTGATGGGCCTGTTCCTCATTGCATCCTGCTAACACGGAGGAATATGCTCGCTGCAGGTCTCCTCAAGAGCAAACTTGCCTTTGCAGTGGTGGAGCAGGAGGGCTCCCTGAGATTTTGCAACGTGCAGCTGTAGAAGTTTCTCTCTCATGTCCAAAAGCATGCCTGCCTCTGAGACACAATTTTGCAGTCCCAGCAGGTTTACTGTTGCCCTCTCTGGGACAGTCAGACCTCAGACACTGAGGGAGAAAAGCGCTGAAGTATGGTGTGAGTTAGGCATCTCATTGTCTTGAGATGGTGACAGCAGCTGCTGTTGCTCAGTGCCTACCCTGAATCTGATGGATCCAATATCTGGAAGAGCTTGGATTTTTACTTTGGTGATACTGAGTACTCTTAGATGTTTATAGTATGTTTGGTCTTCTGTAAGTATGCTGTACGGCTTTCTTCATGGCCCTGGAGAGAAGAGCAAACATTAGACTGGCAAACATCCTTTGTTTGATGGCTTTATGGTATCTGAGGCCAACTTGCGTTACTTTGGGGATAGAGGGGGTGCTTACCCATCTTATGTTCAGTTTAGACTCTTTACTCCCTCAAGTGCAATTTAATGCTGTCTGCTGGTCAAGGAAGGTGGGGTTGGGCAAAGAGCCCTTTATCTGGGGCTTTGCCTCCCTGGAAACAGCGGGTGGTGTCAGGGAGAGCTGTGCCTGTTCTAAGTGGAGCAGTACAGCTCTGATGGGGTAATTTTTTAATTCAGAGAGGTGGGTGAGATCTAAGACAGGGAAAGACACTACTCTGGAGTAGGGAACTCAAGTGAGTCCTTTCCAGCTAACAGTTACACCTCTCCCTGATATGAAATGCATTTTGCATTTTAATTTGTGTTTTGCTTTGAACTTAACCTGGCACTCAACTATCAAATAGTTCTGGGGCTTTTGTGCTGTAAAACTGAGTATAACTTCTAGGGAACAGGGCCCAAATGCAGTGCTTCTGAGAGAGGCATGTTGCTATGTGTCTGTGGGCTGGTAAACGATTAATGAATGTATACCCTCAGAAGGAAACCAATAAAAAACCCAGCCCACATGTTTAACCCCCCCAGTACCCGTACCCAAGTTTTGTTTTGTTTTTCTTCTTGAAAAAGGTTGTATGATCTGAAAACCAGTCAGAGGTTTGAAAGCTTTCTTTCACAATAACTGTTAATAAAAGCATTGCCACCAGAATATAGTCTTCATGCTTTTAAAAGAGAAATATGACTCCTGGAGCTCTGAAAAATTGACTGTGTGAAGTTCCCTGAGAAATGCAACCCCTTTCTCCCCATAAACAAATAGAAAAATGTTCAATATTCTTTAAAAGTCTGACTGTAGAGTAGTTAGTGCCTGGGTATTGCAGAGTGAGAGGGCACTTGTTTTTGTGAGCAGTGCATGCCACTTCAGCTCTAAGTTGGAGATCAGTAATGTGTGAAACACACATAATTGCCTATATAGCATCATTCCATGCTTTTCTGTCAGCAAAATGATTATGCCTTAAAATGTATTTATCTACTTGTTTTCAGTTAAATTGCTGCCTCCTTTTTCCCCTCACCAAAGACTGAGGTTTTTTTTATTCTAGGTAATCATGGCTTTGTAGTCTGGAAACTGTCTTAATATTTCTGGATTTTTCGAAGCTGTCACCTTGAAATAATGGATTAACTGTTCTTCAATACATGAGCAAATATCTATATTTTTAATTTTTTTTTTTCAGAGTTACCTTCAACAAGTTTAGTTGTCGTCAGACTTCCCCATGGTCCAATCTTTTTGTTATTCCACTTTTCTGTGCCTATTTAAATTTTGGCAAATGCCTCTCCATTGATCTACAGTGCAGTATTGAATCAGAGGATAAAAATACAGACACTGAAGTTGCTGGCAAAAATTTGCTTATTTCTTGTGCACATGTTCTTCCTGTTCCTTCATCTCCACCCCCCATTAGCCAGTCTGGTTAAGTAGTAGCTTTTTACCTAAATCTAATGAAATATTTCCCTTTCGTCTGACCACCTGTATTGGAGAATCTCTTCTACTTTGCATTTTGTTTTATAACTGTTAAGGAGTATATATGTATATCTTCCCATTTATTTTTTTTTGTTTGCTTGCTTGCTTCTTTACTTGATTTTTGATTGAGCAGTTTGTTCTGAGTGTGTATGGTACTTCCTTTCTCATACTCTGTGCTGGCAGATTCCCAGAATGCAAGCTATGGATCAGAAATACCTTTTCAGTGTGGGGAGATGGTTCAAATTTAGCTTCTAGTGAAAGAGCGGTGTGCAGTTCTTCATCAGGTTGCACTGCTGAGAATCTTTCACTCTCAACTTAATCCCTCTGGAGTCAGCCAGGCTTTTTTGCAGTGTCTAGTTTCCTTAAAGTTATCCTCATAAATTAAAATCATCAGACTGTAAGACTGCTTCTCTCTTTGTATATATACGAACTTCTGTCTGTGAGAGATTTCTGGAGTCACCTATAGAATTTGTAGATTTTGCTTGATGTTCAGTTTAGTGACTGGATATATCAATGTTTGTATTCAGCCTTCTGGTGAAACCCCATTCAACCCTGTTTTAGTTGCCATCCACTTTCCAGTTTTGCTGCCTGGCCCATCTGAAACGTCTGAAAGTGCTGTAGAGTCTGCAATTCTCAAAGCCTGCTGCTATTTGATGTAAGGAGAACAGTAGGGTTAGTTCAAGGGTAGTGTTATTCCTAGTAATGGAGGAAGAGTCTGTTTATGTCCCAGAAGTTCATGGAATGAAAATACCTGCATTTTCTCTCTTGCTTTCCAACTTGGAATAAGAGTTTGTGGTTTGTAGACACCAGTTTATAGTATAAAATTTGTTTTGGTTTTGTGGGATTTGCTTGGTGCCTTAAAGGAAATAAAAGCTTGTGATGATAGTGGTTTTTTTCAATACTGTCTCATTGAGGGGCTAGGTGGAAAGTGGTGTATCCTTTTAGATACAGCTGGCTGGCTTTCCTCTACTTTGACATCAGCACGAGTATAATCTTACCCTCGTTTAAAAAAAAACTTAAGATTTGCCTCAGCATTGAACATTTTGTGTTTTATTTGTGAGAAAGGAAAGGGAGTAGGAGGAGAGAGGGAAAACTTGCAGCTTTTACAACTAGTGATTCAAGTATTGCATGTTCCTCTTGGACTAAGTCTGCAAACTTGCAACCTTATAAGCATTCACTGTAAGGTGTGGGGTTTTTTTTGTTTTGTTTGCTTGTTTCAGGTCGCTGTGGGCAGCAAAGAAGCTGATGGGAGTTGCATCAGTTAGGAAAGAACTCTAGAGGCTTGTACAAAAGAGGGTGACTTTTTGAAAGATTGCAGTTGAGGGAAGGGTAGACTATCAGCCAGAAAACTGGCTCCCAGAAGACTGGGAGATGGGCTAGATCACACAGGATTTGCTTGGCATTGCCTGAATTACTTTGCTGTAGCTCTTGGCTGGTACAGTGGAGTGCTGGGCTCATTTGCATGATGCTAGAAAGACTTAAGTGCTTTGGAGAAGGGCCTTAAAAGCTGCCTAACTTAAACACTAGGAAGCTGAAAGGAAAAGGCTGATCCCCACTGGGAATTTAAGGTGTATTTAGGGCTGCACTCAAGGATCCGGTCCAATCCCACGTTTCCAACCACTTGAGGCTGCCCTAAGTACTAGCTACAAGGAAATTGGGAATGTGGCTCCTGAGTTCCCAAGAGAAAGCTGTTCTCCTCTTTCATGAGGTATAACTTCAGGATTTAAAGGGGAGGAGGTGCATGAACACTACAGCCTACCCAGTTGGTAAGCTCCTGCCAGTGAGGTTGGGGTAGGGATGAGCTGCCTGTTTATAGGCACTGAACAAGGCATGAATCAAGGGTAAAGCTGCTTTACCTTTTCCTACCCTGAGGTAGATGTTCAGGCATGTAGAAAACCATACAGTTAAAAGACTTTAAGGGTAGTTAGAAGCTCAAAGCGGGTGTGTTAGCCTATAGTCTGTAATTGCAAGTCTGGAACTTCACACCTGTTTTCCTAAAGTAGGAATTTCATAGATCTAACATCATTCATCTGGCCTCAAAGTTGACCCTTGATGGGAGAAGATAATAAAGAGAAAGCAGTTGTAAAGGCTGTGGTCACTGTTTAATTAGTTAAAAAAAAAAAAATGCTGCTTCTGTGTAAAACTTGAGGAAAAATTTTTATAAAATCTGTTTAAGCTGAAAAGTGGTATGTTTTGAGCTGATAGTTCATATGGGTAATGATACCTTTTATCAATCTCTTACATAACTCTGGTGCATTAAGTTGGGGTTTGTGTTTTCATGTGAACAGAGTAGCAGGTGCAGAAGAAAGCAAGCACATGTCACTGCTATGAAATCTTCATGAAGAATGATGCAGTCAGCAGTGCAACTACCCTTTGACTCTACTCTTACCTGGATCATAGTGCATGCTAGTAGCAAATGAAGACTTGCAGAGAAGTACAATCATTAATGTTTAGGGTGTGGTTTACTGCATTTTTTATTTTTTTTTTTACAAACTTAATTTGGGTGTCTATTATGGCTTTGGTTTCATGTTGCCTCAAGTTCATCCCCTCTTTTTCCTTTGCTGATATTCTGACTTGTTATGTGGTCTAAATCTGCATGGGAATTTGGGAGGGAAGAAATTGTCATGAGCTTCCTATGATTAATCTAAGAAATCCCTTCTAGGCTGACTGTCCCTTTTGCTTCTTGGGGCTGGAGGGGGAACTGTTACAACTGAGCTAACATGGCAAACAAGCGAAGCAAAAATTATGAATGTCTCTCTCTTCTGTAAATACAGAACCCAGATGGCAGGAATGTAGAGCAGGGCTTTTGATGGGTCGTGTGTGTTTGGGGAGGGAGCTGCAGAGAAATCTGTCGTACAGGATGACGTCATCTTGTGAATTTTTGGATGCCCAAACAGACTTTTTTTTTTCTCCCCCTGGAGCCAATGTTTGCTGTTCAAAACAACTGATAGGAAGTGTGGTAGGAATTCTTCGGTCAGCATCCTCCCCATGGAAACCAGCACACTTTGCGTCTGGGAACGAGAGCCAGTCACGTCAGTGCTGCCTATTAAAGCAACTGACATCAGAGATGTCTTAAGCTTCAACTGAACTACTGTACCAATTGGTGCCAATAGGAAAATAAAACCATGCTATTTAAGCCATGTATAACTCTGTTTATATGGAGAATGTAATTTGTGTGTTTAATTTAGCCTGTGATCCAAGACAGTAATTCTGCTGTGTCAGGGAAAGGCACTTCTGTGAGCTTTGAAACTTCGAGGAGTGGAAAAACTGGCTTTTTTTCCCTCTGTCGTGAGCTGTTATGCAGAGATTTTCTGTTCTCAGTTGGCAGAGATTAACTAGTTTCAGCATGTGTGTGGGGAAGCTATTAACACTAATAGCAAAGGTGACCATTATTAACTGGATGGGAGAAACATGGGTATTTAACTTCTCATTCTGAAGGGCCTAAGCATTAGAGGGAAACTGAAGCCTGTACTTATTTCCTTCACAGTGTTATGTAGAGACGTGAAGCTCCATTTCTTTCGCTCTTTTCCTTTACTGAAGGTGAACCAGAGTGTGCAGTTTGATCCCAAAGGCAGGCAGAGCAGGGGCAAAGAAGGAAATAGAGTGTGTGTGTGTGTGTGTACTGTACAGGGGCTTTCATGGGTGTCCTCAAACTAGCAACGCCTGGCTGGTGAGCCACCTGTCACAAAATCTATAACACTGGCAGGTGCTGCTGTCCTCTTGGACGGTTGGTGGCCTATGTAGAGTAAGAAAGACCTTTGAAATCTAAATGCTAAGAAGGTTATGTTTTTCGGGGGAGTCACCTTCACAGCACGCTCTTTAAATATTTGTCACCCGTTCAACCTTTTCCAGTTCATCTCACATGAATTCTGTATTGCAGTAGACTGGGAATAGCCAGCCAAGGCTGGCTGGCTGCATTGGGGTGGCTGAAGTAATTCAAGCCAGCTGCATCTGTTCCTTGTTGCCTTGTTTTATGGTGCTCACCTGATCCCTCTTTCTGTGTGTGCATGGACCAGCTCATCATGTGAAAGGTCCTGTTTTCGTCACAATGGCTGCACATGTGCACAAAAAAGGAAGAGGGACATGTGATTAGGATGCGTGATCACATCTGAAGGTGTCTGAAGGACTTCATCAAAATGATGGGGAGTGCATTTGTTGTCTTCTGCCAGAAGAATAGGTGGTCATGTTTTTGTTTGGGTTTGTTTTTTGTTTGTTTGTGTTTTTATTTTGGTTTGGTTTGGTTTTTTTACCATTAATAATCTTTTGAACTGGCAAGTGTGATGTGTATCTATGGAGGAGAAAGTGTTCAGCAGGAAGTACTGATTGGGGAAAGCTGTCCCTGATGAAATGCTGCCTGGCCCTCTGCATTTCGAAACTCAAAATATAAAGGCTGTGTAGGCAAGTGGGACTCCTGTGAAGCTTGATGGGAAAAGTGAAACCTTGTTGAGATGGATGGACAGGGTAGCTTATATAATCCAGTTCTTTAGCTATTTTGTCCCTGCTACCTTAATTACTAGAGTTCGGTGGGGGTGTGTTGAATAAAGACATTTGCTACACAAAAGGCACCTCCAAAAAAAAAAAAAAAAAACCAGCTGTGTGTGTGCTGTGTTTAAGATTCATGGGTCTGAGTTGAGAGATTCTTACAAGTGTGACTTGGAAACTCAGAACCAGCTGCTGGGAAGGTTGTATCCCTCAGAGTTAGTATAGGGGAAGGGCTACAGCATATCCTGGGGTGTGGGATGAGAAATACTCTGAGTAGGAATGAAAGTGGCAGCGTGATAGCAAATCAGCTTTAGCCTTCTCCAGAACATTGTTGGTATGTTGGATGGGGGAAATGGTCATTGCTTGTAACTGTTCATGGTATCAGTCTTTTTCCGATGAAGTGCTTTCAGATCATCCAGGAGGACAGTTGCTATAGAAACATAATGTGAATTTAGACAAACTTTCTAAAGAAAACTATTGGAGAACCTGTTTGACTTCAGACTGGTAGTGTCTTAAAACAGTATGTAAACAGAAGAGAGACTGACATTTATAATAAGATCTAGTATGCATATGTTCCTATCTGAAAAACTGCTTTTTTTGATTCTAGAAAAGAGGCTGAGAGATGCACTTGAAAACCTTGGTTGGTTGGTTGTTTTCTTTTTTGTCACTTTGATTCCTGCTGACTGGCCGCTACCCCATTGCAGGAAGCCTGCGGATGCCTGTGGGTTACCTGTGTTTGTCTACTGGTGTGGTAGTACCCATGCTGCTAAAGATACACAGCATGGGCCCAAAGGTCTGCAAGAGCTGTTCTAGATAGATGGTTGGCAGCAGATGTGCTGCCTCCCCAGGCTGGGAGCACAGTCCACAGACTTCTCATTGGCAGACAAGCTTGGCTGATCTTGTCGGCGTATACTCCTGTAGTCATCCTGCTGGGTGCGGGAATGAGCGGAGAAATGTTGTGCCAGTAGTAGGGAGGGAGAGGAATGAGGGGGAGATGGTGGAGGGGGGAAGCAGGGGACAATAGCAGCAGCAGCCTGGGTGGCGGTGGAGGGCAGGAGCAGGAAGAGGTGGTGGGACTGGGGCTCCCCTACGGGAGGTTGGGAAATGCCGGCCCTGGAACGATGAGGCACTCTGCCAATCCCACTTTGGGATCGGGGCTCTCATTTCTAACTAGTAACTTACTCTGAGCACCAAGTGGTTCTTGATACTCTGATGCTTAGGAAAATTTCTGGTACCGTTTTAACAAAAAGTTGATTTGCTAATCTGCATTTCTGGTTAAAACTAATGACTAGAATTAGTCTGTCTAGAAGAAAGAGACATATGGCAAGCAAATGGCCCTTTTTAATGAGCCTCCCACTCAGCAGTTGGCTGCTCATCCAGTTTGTGTGTGGCACAGTCTCAGAGCAGCATCTTATTGCCAGAAAAAAAAAATCCTGCAACCTTTTGGTGGGTTTTCTTTCAGGGAGAGGGGGAAGAGATCATAATATAAGTATTAGAGAAAGACAAAGCCTCATGTTAGCTTCTTCAACAATTTGTTACCAAAACTATAAGAAAATGTTCCAGAACCTGGTATTGAAAGCTGGAAAGCACCTAATTCCTTACCTCTCAATGGTGGTTGGGTACCATATGTACCTTTTTACAGCAAGTGGGGTTTTTTCATGATAAATAAAATAAGTAACATAATGCCTGACTTCTGAAAGTCACAGTTGTCTAAAAGGCCACAGTAAGTGATTGCAGCTGGTCTATAAAGTTGTATTAAAATTAATTTCATTAAATACTCGATGGAAGAAAATACTGGATTTAGTAGCCAGTAGTGGGTCTGGAGGATTGATGGGACCATTGTTTCTGAACTGTAGGTGCCACCAGTATGGGACCATCAAATTTATGATAACCAGTGCCTGCTGTTAGTAACAGCTGCATGACTGATCTAAGAGAAATCCATTGCTGAGGTGTAGCTGTGTAAGGAGTCATGCAAGTAAAAGCTACTTAGTTTTTTATGCCCAACTTCCTCATTCAGCATTTTGACTTCAGATGAACTTGTAGCAAGGGCAGGCTGTCCTTCAACACTTAACCTTGCCTGCTGAAGAATATTCTGTGCTACGGCAATGACTTTTAATATTGGATCAGACATTGGTGTTTGCTCTCAGAGTTAGTTTTTGTATAGCAAATGGAAAATACCTTTTCTCTGTCATCCTGCTACTGACCCCCTCTGAAGCTCTGCCTCGCCTGATGTGCAGTAGTGCCCATTTTCCTTCTTGCTGTCATTTCTAACGCTTCTTCCTGCCTCTCAGCCATTGCTTTGAAAGTTCAAAGTATTTTGCCACCCTCCGCATGCAGTTGGGACTACCCAGCCCACAGCTAGAGAGAGAGGGCTGCTTGTGCAGGCTCTGGCTTTGAGCACTGCCACCACATGGTGGTTTGGTTGGATCCTTTGTCACTGTAAGAAAGAGGCTCATTAAGTATTTGTAGAGGAAAGAGATGTGGTTCAAACCTGTTTCAGTGGGACTGCCTGCAAGAAGAGTGGGAGGTACTGGAGTTCACTGGGGTGGTTTCAGCAGCAGAGTGCACCTAACCCTTCACCTGGTACTATCTTTAGTTGCCATGAATAAAATTCTTGTTGCTCTTTCAGAAGAGCAAGGGAAGAGATTAGCAGCAACGATTGTGTGCGTTCAGGTCTCTTGATAAGATATGAACTAGTAATTGCGACTTAAAATAACTTCTCTCAGTCCATCCTGTTAGCTCCGCAGTTGTTATCTAAGTAGCCTGGAAACAGAGCTGTGCCACTAGCTTCAGACGCTGCCAGGTCTAGTGTCTGACAAACTGGTTTGAAATCTGGGGACGAGCTTTTCAGCTGGCCAACACAGTCTGAGTGGGGTGGGGTTTTTTTTGTAGACTGTTAATCTGCAGTCTCTCAGGCTTTCTTCCAGCTGCGTGCGTCTAGCAGCAACTCTTGCAAAGTTTTCCCGCCCCAGACCTTGGCTGGACGCATGCCAGCTGAGCGCGTACGTACAAACCTCTTCTGTGTCGAATTGCTGGTGACCAATTACAGCAGTATGATGTGGAAGGGAGGAGGGGGAAGGCAGGTGACTCTCTGTATTTGCCAAGTCATATTATCATAGCAAGGTGTGAGTAATAGCCTAGATATATATATACACACACATACATGCCAGATCTTGCTTTGATTTTATTTCCAAGGTAACAGTATGCCAGAAAGCAGACTACTTCCAGATACCTTTTCTTTGTGTGCGGGCAGTAAAAACCATTCAGTGTGAGTGGGTTGAACTTTTTCTGGGAAAAAATGTAAATATATTTTAAGGAAGTTATGCTGTGATGGTCAAGTAACTAAAAAAGCATTGCAGCAAAATTGTCTGCCTGATTTTACTGATGTGGCTGAGCTAAACTGTGTTTGTTGTTGGGATGCATGTAGGGGAATTTTAAAATTATTATTTTTTAAAAATCTAGTTTTTTCATTGTGAAGTATAAAGGGAGTGTACACTTTCACAGTATGGTGAATTAAATAGGATCGATCAGGAGTTGGTAGGTCCTGTGGACTGTACAGTAAATGGTAGAGAGTTTTCACAGTGACTGATCATTTCCTGGGAAAAAACTAATAAGGTATCTAGTTTATTTCCATTGTCTTGAGTTCATCTGAAAAAGGGTAGGGTAAATTTAATGCAACCTAAAAGCAGGCTTTTGAATTTTCCATATCTCTGGTTACTCAAAAAATAGTCAAAAGAATTCTCTTTCATATGCAGTTTTCAACAAAACTACGGTACTTCAGACACTGGGAGATAAATGAAATACTGAAATACATCAAAGTCACAAATTTTAAGAACGTAGAATAAAGTTAACTAGTGTGCTTGTGGGAGATGGGGAAAGAAGCCTGGGATGCTGTGACATTCCTGTATGACAAGTTGCCACAGCTTGTGTACATCTGAGTGGGTGTGCAAGGAAGTTGGCGTTTCCATTAGAAAGTTTCCGCAAAAGAAGATTGCAGCTGGTCCTTTCCATTTTGAAAAAGCTGGAGTCCTAGAATTAGAAACCTAGTAAGTGTTTAAGGCCTATGAAAACAGAATTTATTCTCCTCAAGTTTTGAAAACAAAACCGCTATATGAATGCTTCTGAGAGGATTGCTCTGCCCAAATCAATAGCACAAAGATCTCCTGCCTTGTTTAGTACCAGGGTAAGGACATTGTCAGCTTCAAACGCCTGTTGCGCTCATAAGCTGCTGCGATGGGTAGGAGCTATACAGCCTATAAACAGAGACCCTCCCTTTGAAGGGCCTGTATTGTAGGAGCCATATGTGTACTTTATGTGCATATTTCTAATGTTTGCTGTTGTGTGTGTTGATGATGGGTATTGATTGTTTTTCATAGTTCAACTTACTGGTCCAGTCACAGTGATCTTTAGATGCATTTATAAAATAAAGTGGAGGAGAAAATAAGCATTACTGCCTGGGGCCTCACCTTGAGCAACAGCGTCTTGTTCTTCCCAATATGAATCGGAAGTTTCAACTGTTGCATTTTGAAAGGCAGCAATTGAGTAATACTTGATCATGTTCATAGTTTAGTTGGATCAGTTTAAAGCAAACTTTTTTTAAAGGCTGATTTAGTTGTTTGTAAAGCTCAAAACGTTGTGTGGATAGCTATTTGGAAAACTAAAATGAGGAACCTAGTTGGTTAGCATTTGCCCTAGGCTTCAGTATCATTGACTTCAAAGGAAATCAACAATAGAAATTACTTGGGCTGCTTTTGGCACATGAAGCTTTTTGTTTCATGCTTTCCTTAGTTGGAGGGATGATCTTGGGAATGGAGACAGAATACTTAGTCTAGCATTGCTATAAATGTTAGTCTCCCCTCCAGGAATTCTCTGTACTAAACAAACAAACAAAATAAACTGTTGAAAAAATTTGTCCTTTAATGTGAGGAACCATTAAAATGAATAGAAGCACACCCTCTTACCTATGTCCTCAAACAGTTTCTCTGAAAAATATTTAAAAATAACCTTGTGTGTTGATCTCTTCTGTTTGTGGTATGTAGCCACAACTCCGTATTGTTGCATGCCTAGAGCATGTCATATCGTGGCTTCTTAGGCCAGATGAGTTTCACAAGTCAATTATGCTTAAAATTAACAAATGCTATAACTCAGAAATTTGTCTTGAATGGTCAATTTGGTTTTGTATCTCTGAGGCTTAGTAACCTTCAAGAGGTAATTCTTCACCAAGTATAGTCTTCATTTGAAAAGATCATCAGTTGTTCATCTTGGTAATTCCTTGCAGAAGGAGAAAATTATTCTTTCTCTGCTGTAGGAGGAGAGTGGTTATGGCATGTGGGTGATGTCAACTTTTGGGTAATGTTTGGAGTAAGCAAAAAAAAAACCAAAAAACCAGCATCAGGGAGGGCGTAGATAAAGGTCTTAACTGGCCTCTTAGAGGAAAATTCTATACTCTTTCTGTTGTTACATACTTCTGCAAAATTACTTATGTTTCCTGAATTGAGCCATGGATATTTTTTTTTTTCAAGGGAGTAATAAAAGTCCCACTAATTTCATTCGGAGTAGAGCTAGATTACTGATAAGGGCTCTTGAGAAGAGCCTACTTCTGAGTATTTGAAAATACTTGTATTCTCTGGTATTCTGCTGATGCTACCGTGGCTCAAATTAAGAAATATAAAGAAATGTGGGTGACTTCTAATTATTTGAACACAATGCCCTGGATCTAGCGGGTCACTTCTGTGAGAGGAGGCAGAGGCTACAGGTGACAAGGTTTTCAAATCTTATTCAGAAACAGCTAAGATTCAAAAGCATGTTGCCTTAAACTTTGAAGCTTTATCTAGAGTCTGTAAAAGAATGTCCATCTATATCTGTATTGAAATAAATTATAACAAAATCAGTTTAATGCCTTGGGGTGGGTGGAGCTAATGCAGCTATGAGGATGCTTATATTTGTTTAGCTGATACCATATTAAATGTAGTTCATAGGTAATGGTAGCAACAACAAAAATGTGGACTGACAAACTCAGAGCATGTAAGTACAATTATTAATTTTAAATGCACTGAATTAGTCACTCCCAGCCACCCACAGCAAAGGATTTATTGGCGTCATGTTTTGGAGAACCAAATCTAGGTTCCTTACTCTTAGCTGTTACGGCTCAGAAACATCGTAGGAGTGAAGAAGAGTATAAATGTGGTTTCCACTGAAAAGAGCGGATGCAAGACCACATACAAAGGACTTGTATTATTTAATAAGAGAACCTCTTCCTCTAAGAGTTGGGCTGCAGACTGTTTGAACCATATCAAATCAAATAGTTAAACAGATGCACTTGACTTGTTTCTCCTCTCTTCTCTTCCAGTAGATACAATTGCACATGTTAAAACTAGCTGATAAAGATTAATTCTGTATAACAACTTCTTAGTTAAAAGGGAAAAAAAAAAACAAAACCACAAACCACACCTAAACTGTTGCTTTCCATAAGTAGTCAAATCTACTTGTTTCCATGGCCATGTAAATTTTATAGTTTTTCATTGTGAATGGAACATTTACAGTGCAGAAGTCAATAACATGGTAAGTGTAAAACCCTACAGTACTGTTTCCATGGATGTGTCTCAGTCTGGTGGTAATGTTTTGGTGGAGTTGTTGGGTTTATCTTTTCAATTTCTTTTACAAACTTTTCTACGTGGGAGTTATCACTTATGATTTGTGGAGACCTAATAACTACAATTCTTTGACTATTCCAGAATGTTCGACTAATAGAGATGACAAAATTCTGCAAACAGCTACAGATGCAAGAGTTCAGACCAACACGGAAATCAAACTTTGGGTGTCGACACCAGTATTCTTTTAAATAGTGTAAACAACCAGACAGATTATTCTTAGCAATGATTTACAAACCCACCAGAGACTTGATTGCATCCAGATTATAATGCAACATTTCCCTCTGAGCTACAAAGTCAGAGTTATTTTGTCAGTAGAGGTTGTTAGGTTGCCTTTTTTTTTCTGCTGCTATTTTGAGCCTGTATGTGGTATCACCTTAATGTTTTTGACTGCTCAACAATCTCATTCATGTTAACTAACACAAAATTAAAACGAACATGTGAAGAACAGATAAGAGATTGCTAAATGTGTATAGCAATTTGGTAAGTTCCCCAAAAGAAAGAAGGCATTTCTTCTGTACTTGGAAAATCCTTTTATTGGAATTTTTTCCCCTTATGCTATCAGACTGATTTCTCTATTTATTTATTTACTTACTTCTTTTTGCAGATGTATTGGCTTCAGGCATTGGCGACTGACCCGAGTTATATTTGTGGAGTTGATGTCTGTATTGTATTGATTGTGCTATTCCTAAATATAGCAAAGTCACTTTTAGACTGTTCTCTCCCTCTTGTTTTGCAGTCGTTCAGAGATGCATGTTCTTCTGTGAGCTATTAATCACTACTGTCCTGCAAGTTCAGTACCTTAGTGTTTAGATTTTGAGTAAAAGCTTTCTGATCTTGAGAACTATGGAAAAGTAGTAGTTTAAAAAAAATACCTTTATGCTGTAAATAACTAGCAGAAATTTTTAATGATCTTTTTAAATGGCTGTTAACTGTGAGAGTAGGTTTTAGGCCATTTTAAAAAACTAAACACTTCCCTCTTTCATTGTGCAATTAGCAAGACCTATGTATTACTTGGAAAAAGTCATCATTACTTTTTAGAAAAGTTACTGGTATATGGTCTTAAAGGCTTCTTTGTGTTAGAATAAATCTTCTGCGTGTCCAAACTGTTGGCAATAGGTTTTCTATGGTTTGTTCGGCTCTTTAAAGCTTTCCATTAAGAGACTACTTCTTGTTGTAGTCTTGCAGGATAGGACAGTGGGCAGCGGGCCATCCTGGTTGTCCTTTGTGAGATGAATTGCTTTCCTGACTACGAACGTGCTATTGGAGGTTTTGTTCTGGTTGTGTCTCAAATGTTAGATCCAACCAGGAGAAAAAGGAGAGCTTCCAGGTGAAGCAGGAAGGTGGACGAGACTTAAGTTCCCCAGGCTGGACACACAAGAAGAGACAATCATAACCTGTGTGTAGATAAGCTGCTCCTCTCACATGAGAGACTATATTTTTATACACCTGATGGTGCAGGATGAGACTATGGAAGATGATAAATTTCTGACTCTGGACTAAAATATTCATGTGGGCTTGTGCTAGAGAGACCCTTAAGGATAGTAACTAAACAATACTGATTCTGAACAGAGACCAGCTTTGGTATCTGGCTAGAGAGAAATATTTGTGAGAACAGTTGTAATTTGGCACTGAGTTGCAGTGTATTCAAAAACACAGATGCAAAACTAGAAAAGCATCGTGTAGTTGCAATGGAAAATGTCTCTCCAACCACTAACATATCAAAAGCAGCAGCAGCAACTTTTGGTTACATAGCACCAGAGCCTGAATCTGAGTTGTGTTTGTGTGCCTCAACTCTGTAATTGTCCTGTGGGCTGGAGCACCGGCTCTACGGAGGTGCCCCACTGCTGGCATGTGGCCGGCAGCGGTCAAGTGGGACACTGCTGCCACAGAGCAACGTGAGACACCTGCTACAAACTCCTTGCATGCTATTTCTGTTTGGTAAACAGAATGTAAAGCACTAGAGGAAGTAGTAAAGACAATAATTTATAATCTTAAATTCATTATGTAATCAGGACGCTTACAAGAGGGGATTTTGTAACCATCTTTCCTGTTTTATTAGTATTATCTTGTATTGCAAAACTCTTCCTATTACCGGATCTGCTTGTAGGTGTGTTTATTCTTAGGGGTTGGGACTTTTCCTTTGATCCACAAATTGAACTGTTAATGTCTGGTGCATTTACGTTACACCCATTTTGCCATTTTTGAGTTCTTGAAGAATTCCAGTTTGCAATTTAACATTCTCTACTGACCATATAGTATTAGAACTAATTTGAGTCTGATTTATATTACCTTCTTCTTTCAAAAGAGCAACCAACCTGGATAGTCCATTTCCTCTAAAAATGCTTAATTCCTTACCCTTTTCCAGTCCCTTCTTCATCCTGCCGAAGCTAACTGGTAAAAAAACCTTTCATTTTGTCTGTATGTTGACGGCTTGCACATAAATGTGGATTTGACAAAGCATTAGTTGCAACCTGCTTTGTGTGTAACAAATTGACAAAGGTTTTAAGCAGGACTGAAATCTAGCTAATAAGGACCTAAATGATACAGCTAAAGGATAGGAATGCAAATTTGTCAGGTGTTGCAGCCATAATATCTAAATGGTCCTTTAAAAAAATCAGTTGCTGATTTGTTGCCAAGATTTTCTTGGGGAGTTTTTTGTTTCAATTTCATTTAACGGAGGTGGGAAAGGTGCTTGGGCTGGACATTTTTTTTCCCCTTATCATGGAACCTAATACATGCAGAAGTAGAAGAGTGTAATACCAGAATACCAGCAACTTGTCTTCAAAAATGTGGCATTAAAAAAATTCTAACCTGGTGCTGCGGAACATTATACACACCCAGAAAAAAAAAATGAAGTTCAGAAACCTCTTACTTGAATTAAACTACAACTGGTCTTAAACCATGTTTAGGGACTACTTCCAAATTAAAATAATGCTTGCACAACGTGGGCAGAACATGGAGTTATGAAACCATTTTGTTATTACGTGCCTAGTTTATGCATGGCTGACATGATCCAAGAAACATGCTTCCCCTCGTTTGTATGTGTATACGCACGCAGCGATATCTGTGGTCGGTCAGTCAGACTACAGCCCATTTTCTTACCTCTAATTCTTTTTAAAGAAAAGTGGGTAGCTATATGATGTTTGATTTCAAACTTGGTTTAACTAGGTAGAGAGTTTGACGATCCTTTATTCGTCTTTGCAGAGCAGCTATAATATTTTAAGCACCATTCAGATACATAGGCAAATAGCCCTCGCGGTTGGAAACTTTCATCCTGCTAAAGGCAAGCAACAGAGGAGAGTGGAAGGGGAGATGGCAGGAGAGTATATACATTTAGGGCTGTCTTTAGAGCTGCACGGATCTTATTTGAACGTCTGTATGATTTTGTTTTGGTTTGTTTTTTTTTTTTTTAAAGCTGGCAACCTCTTCAGCAAGTGAGTGATGCTTCCTGCCTCCTTTTCTTGGTAGGGAGCCTGCGTGTTCTGCCAGAAAGCAGCTGTCACTTGACACAATCTGTTCTGTGCTCCGGCGTAGGCTGGCTGCTCAAAGGGGAGCTCTGTTGATTCTTACACATTAGGAGATTAGAGAGTGACTTCAACCTCCCTTGGTTATTAGGGCTTAAAGACCAGCTGCAGAATGAAATATTTGGAGCCTGTTTCACTAGCTTTCCGCAGTGAAGTGGGTCAGGGTTATGTGTTGAAGGAGGGAGGGGTATGCTGTTCTGACATCTACAGATGCTTTAAGTGTGTCATGGTAGATGTGGAGAGGGGGAAGTTGGAGGGGGAATTTTTTACGGGTTTATGACGTGGGATTTTTGGTTTTGTTTGTTTCTTTGCAGGAGTTGAAATGTAAGGTCCGTGTTTTAAAAAATTATATGTATATATGTATTACATATATATTCATGTGCATATATAAAAATATATACATACATATATATGAAACTATGATTAATGATCACTGCCACCTCCTTTAGTGACACTTAGCAATTCAGAGTTGTACGATGATGCTGCTGAGGCGAATTTCTTGTTACAGAAAAATAACAGGGTAGTATACCAAGCTTCCTTAAATGTAACAAGTGAAGGAAAAAAAAATTTCTGCAGAACAATTAAGCCTGTTTTGAAGGTACTGAGCACCAGGATCATGTGCCAAGGCCTAGTTGCAAGGAGTTCCGAGTTACAAAAGACACTTGTGTGTGAGCTTAATTCTCTAAAATAAGCCTTAATTAATAAATGGCAGTACAGTGAATTTTGCCATCTACTAAGTCATCTGAGAGTCCTGTCTGAAACATTTCCTTAGAATGACTTTGAGAGAGCCAGTAGTGCTTACCCTATTTCTATATAATTATTTTATTTGATACTCTGTTTCAGTGATTACTCATCAGACAGTCTGATATGAAAGTAACACCTTTTGGGGGATATTAATTAAATTTAACTGAAAGGCAGAATAGCTGAAGGATGTCAGAACAATTGATTACCCTTTGGCATTTTTTTTTCTGTTCCTAAAGCTGAAAGAAAAAAGATTATTTTTTGTGTAATCTTAAGGCATCCTTATATTTGCAGTGTATATAGTCTTAAATTTAGGAGACTTTGTGACAGACTTTTTTATGCCTAACATTTATGTTTCCATGCAGAGAGCGAGCACAGTTTAAACCTTACTAGTTAAACTACAGTGATTTGAGAAGGCAATGTGTAAAAATCACGCTTCAGTGTATACCTAGGGTTCTCCAGTAATCTTATAGGAAAGGCAATTGTATAATATTTGATCCATTTATTCTATTAGAAAAGCTATTCTAGACAATGTGTGAATGACTCCCATCTTGGAAAAAGATGGAAAATTTATCAAAAAATACAGATGGCTCAACAAAAAACAAGTAATCTGTTTAGTTACAGCCTCATGTTTAAACAACAAACTGTGACACTTTCTTGGTTTCTTAAAGAAGTGGTCGTCTTCTCCTTCAAGTTGAAGTTTGTCACAATAATTCAGAAAATTCATGAGTTTCACATTGTCCGTGAACATTTCAGCTGTTCAACTTTGTTAGAGATCATGAGATCAAATCTTTCTTGACTCTCTCCCACCCCCTCCCCTCTCTTCTGTCTGTAAAGACTGTTTTGTTTGTATAATTTCTTGGAACAAAATCCACTGACGGCAGTCTGTGTAGTAGATTTATTAAGCAAATACAGTAGCTCCTTCTGTAGCTTCCTTTCCTGTATCATGCCTGTGACCCTTGGAGTTTTTCCAAGATAATGTCATTCTTATGCATGATAGTTGGATACATTAATTATGCTTATGTGGAACTGAGTGTCTTAGACTTCATTCATTCATTCCCACTCTTCACAAGTCTTGCCGAGTTAACTAGTTCGTAGAGGTGTTTGGTTCCAAAGCAGAAGGGTTTTTTTGGTTATGGCCTGTGGTCCACCTGCTAGTTGGTCTTTGGAGAGCTAAAAGGTTGATGGTAATGCTGCGCTGCTTCTTGTTTTCAACTTTCACCTAACAGTTGAAAGTTAAAAATCAGGACTACCCCAGAGGCTGTCTCAGTACAGCAAACTCATTGCATTGGTGGACAGACTTGTGGAGTTGGAGGTGGTCATTCTACCTTCACTGGAGTGGATGGACCACTTACCTGCTGTTGAAGCTGTACAGGGTTCTCCTTTTACCCGTCTCCTTCGACCCATCTGAATTTTTCTTTTTTCCAGTGGAGATCCTGATATTTCTATGACGAGCATAAGCCTAAAACCAAAAACCCCCTGCTTTTCACAGTTGCATTAAATGTAGTCGATGGACCATTAAAAGCCATTACTGCAGAGGGAAAAAACTTGGAAATCTTCCTTTTCCCTCAAAACTCTCTTGTGTACTGAACTGTTTGTACTTTTAGCGTGTCTTCTCTAAGCCCCTGCAGGAAAATAGAAGGCAATTGGTAGAAAATTCAAATGCAAAGCAAAATTTAAGGGTCACACCTCATTGATCAAAAATACTTGAAACAAGTACTTTCTCCTTAATATGATCATCTCCAACCCATCCTCAAGCCAATTAAAAGACACAGGCGTGGTACTTCTCACCCTGTTCTGCTCTTGTAGGTGTGAGCTGCTTGGTGCTAGACAGTCCTGACAGTCTTCCCCAAAGGTGTCTGTTGGGTACGTTCTCACTCAGGTGCTGTATCGAAGTAAGAACTTAAATGAAAATAGAGTTGCAATAGAGGTAGAGATGGAGCAAACCTGCCAATACTAAATGCTGACACCTTTCATGTGATGGTAAGAATAGGAAGCATGGCAGAGTAGGAGGACAGAACCGGGGTTTGGTCACTGAATATGTTGTCTGTTCTCTGCTATCAGTTCTCTGCTAGTCTGATTCTTCCCTCGTGAAACAGTAGGATGTACGGGATTCACTATTCTTTAGGTTATCTTTATATATAGAAAACTCTAGCTGCTCTGCAGGCTGAAGTGTGCTTACATCAAGAAAACGACTGTGCTGGTCTAACTTAGATGATAGAAATTCTGTTTATGAAGATTCTTGATTGCATATTGACTCGGTTATGCCTAGCTGATTGAGATGACACTGTACTGAATTAAAGTGCATTAATTTGCATATTACTTCTGGACTAATCAAGAATAGCTATAACTACCAAATACTTGATTTTGTAATGTAATTACTCTGAAGCATAAACTTTCTGGTGTGTGTGTGTGTGTGTTACCTTTTACTTGACAAGAATGGAGAAGGGTACGTTTCCTAGCTCAGGTTTTCTGGAAACTTAATTTGAATAGAATTTTTGCTTAAGGTGGTTTTGGGACTAATGGATTGGCCTCATGATTTTAAAAGTAGCAGATGACCAATCAGAATATGTGGTGGATGTTGACTGCCACCAGTGAAAGGAATTGTTGGTGGCCTGCCAAAACATTCAGTTATCTAGCTTTTTCCAGGTATGTTTTCGTTTGTGAATTCTATTACTTTACTAAAAGCTTCTGAATCTCCAGGAAAGCCCTTAGGAAGCAATCTGTAATCTTATAAATCAGTTTAAACACACTTAATTAAAATCTCTAGAAGGACCTAAGATTTATAGGTAATTATGACTGTCCTGCTGTGAATGAGAAAGATGCCTTACAATTTTGCATGGGGAAATAAATGTAAGCAGACTTGTTAAAGCACCCAAAAGAAGCTTAAACTCACTGCTTGTCATCTGAGTTGAAACTGGAACCTCATGGCTTATATGTGATGCATCAGTTTGCATTCTGAGGCTGGAAATCCTGCACAGATGAGCCAAACTGAGGGGAACGTAATAAAATTCAGCAAAAACAATTGTAAGGTCCTGCACCTGGAGGAGAGTCCAGTGGAGAGCTATGAAGATGATCAGGGGACTGGAGCATCTCTCTTATGAGGAAAGGCTGAGAGACTTGGGTTTGTTTAGCCTGGAGAAGAGAAGACTGAGGGGGGAATCTTATCAATGCTTATAAATATCTGAAGGGTGCGTGTCAAGAGGATGGGACTGGACTCTTTTCAGTGGTGCCCAGCGACAGGACAAGGGTAAATGGGCACAAATTGAAACACGGGAAGTTCCACGTGAAAATGAAGAAAAACTTCTTTCCTGTGAGGGTGAGAGAGCACTGCAACAGGCTGCCCAGGGAGGTTGTGGAGTCTCCTTCCATGGAGACATTCAAAACCCACCTGGACACGTTCCTGTGCCCCCTGCTCTGGGTGTCCCTGCTCAAGCAGGGGTTTGGACAAGATGATCTCCAGAGGTCCCTTCCAGTCCTTACCATTCTGTGAATACTCCCCATCGTGTGTATTAACAAGAAAACTAGTCTTTGGGTAGCCAGTACTTCCTTGGAAAAGGTGAGGTGTTTCTGACCTTCTGTGATCACAGCAGAAACTCCAGCCCTAGGTACAGGGGTGCGACTTCCAGATGGTGACAGATTACTAGTGCTTGGCCTAATTGTGCATATGGAGGGAGGGAGATCAGGATGAAAGTCTTACTGGAGTGAACCTTGTCTGGTAGCAGTGGTAGAGACCCTACTCAGAGATACAGCTGCCGACTGCCTCTTCCAAAGAGGGGTGAGAAGCCAGCATGGTCCTGCAGGGAAGGTGCTCACATCTCTGGGAAGTGAAAGGATTACTTGGGGAAGATGAGGCCCTACACTTTTTAAAATCTGGGTGTATAAACCTAAGCCACGGTATAAAATTAAGCTGAGACTATGGAAAACAGGTTGATAATGCTTTCCAGACAAACGAATCCTTTTGTGAAAGAATCACTTTTGGACTTTCTATAAACTATAGGATGGTCTTCCTTTGCTGGTTACGGGGAGGCCAGTGCAAAATCCTGCAGTGTCTTTGTCCAAAGTGGGAGAATTGGTGGGGGTTGATTATCCTGGAAGTGGAGCTGTTACTGTGACACTCCACAGTCACTCAAAAATCCAAACTTAATGGCCCAGGTGATTCTTTCCAGTCCCATGTTTCTGTGGATGCTACATCTAGCTGGTGCCAAAACACTAGAGGATGTTAGAAGTACCAGAGGGCAAAAGATCTTTGGGTAGCACTCTGAGCAGTTTTGGTCCTTTCTCTGTAAATCAAATAACTGACATCTTTTTGGGTAGCAGTCTGAGCCCTGACTTTAAATCTTTAGCTAAAGATTTAAAACGCAGATACCAGGGAATGGCTCACTTCTCTTTTTTTTTTTTTTTTTTTTTCCCCCCCTATGGAAAAAGTGAGGAAGAAGGAAAAATGCAGGCAGAGAGGGATGGTAGCTGTTAGTGTTTGTAGGTATGTTGTTTCTCTGCAACAACAAGTTGTATAGGGAGACATAATATTTTCATTAGACCAGCTGGAATTTCAAAAGATACAGTTGGAAAAGGCAGACAGACTTTTGGGCACACAGTCCTTAGGGAGGAACAGCTATTTTTGCACTGCATGGGAAGGATGAGACACATGGAGTCGTTGGCAAGAGGGAAAAATGGAGGACATAAATACTGAAGTAGGAGGGCAAAATGCAGTCTGATATACAGCAGAAGATGAAGAGGTTTGCAGCATGTTGCCTCTTATCTCAGCCTTACAGAGTGAGACACTACACTTTGTTTTCTATGTGTCTGGGCATTGTTGTTACTTGATGTATAGATGTGTGGAAAGATCCAGGTTTAGTGCTCTGTGGGGACCATGTTGCTTTTGGAGTGGTGCATCCAGCTAAGATCTCTTCTGATATTTGGTGCTTCAACTCCTGGGAAATGTGTCTTCCATGGGAAGGAGCAAGTGAGGAGAGGAGGCTTTCTTGTTACATGGGGAGGAGAAAAAGCCATGTTCGAGATCTTCTTACAGAATAGCCAGCAGTGCTCTTGTGAACACAAGTAATCTCCGCTTCAGTCCGAGGTCTAGCAGGCTGGAAAGCTGGACATCTTGTGTTGCAGGTGAGCCTGCTGACTGCCTAGCTTTTGAGGAGTGGAAGAGAGGTACAGCCTGTAGTCCCAAATCTAAGAAGTAAACTATGACAAAGGATGCTGTAGGATCTGAAATCCAGTGATTACAGTAGAAAAATCCATTGAAGATTTCTTAGAAATAACCATTACTTTTTGGTTTGTACAGTCAAAATAGAGATTATTTTTATAATAGATTCTAATAGTATTTGGAAAAAAAAAAACACAAAACACACAAAACCACTAATATATCTCTGTATTTTAATATGTCACTGTCTAACTGTATGTGCCTTCCTAACCTCTAATATCAACCAGTTCTCCTTTAGAAGATTGAAGCTGGTTGTTTACTATGGAATTTTATACTTACCTGATTGAGAATGGGTTAAAGGGGACTTCGGTTCTGCAAGTTTTTCTCAAAAGCATTTATTTATTCACTATCAATAGAAGTGTTCAGAGAGTGAGCTAGGTGCATGATCTTACACTGCATGCGTTCGCCATCTGTGATTCATCTGGATTAAAGAGGCAACACATGCAAGAATTTAATTTAGATGCTTTAACCATGTGAAAAGACCGTATTGGTGTTTTCTAATACATCTGAACTCAAAGCTATTTTAAGACAAAGAAAGAAGAAATTCTCTAAATAACATCCTAGCACTGTTTTACTTCTGTTATAATTTAGATCCTAAACATTATAGTTGCTATAAGCATCAGGTGGGAGGCAGTAAAGGCAAATGTGATATACTAGGTATATATATATAGTAGAAGATCAGCGTGTAAGATGCCGTATATGTATATAGAGCTGCTTAATATGTCTGTCTAGTGAAAAGTACAGCATTATATCTATGTAAGAAAGCAAGTGATTGATGTTTTTAGATTTCTTCGTTAGACTTTATTGGGAGTAGTAGGTTTAGTAGTATTTAAGCTTAGGCAGCATCCTGAAAAATCAGATGAGCCAAGAGGTTCTTAAAGATACTTCTTGCTGTTGATGGTTAGGGAGTGGAGGGAGCTAATGACTTGATTTAAAAGAATATTGGCTGGTCGTCTAGAAATATTTCTAGAACTCAGAACACTTTCATATGCTGTTACTAGCCAAGACTGTTGTTGACATTTTAAGAGTGCTTATCTTGGTATACTTAGTAAAATAACATTGCTTCCATAAAAGACTGAAATCTTGGCTAAAGTTGGGTCATTTTCATCCTACAGCTGAGAATGGCAGCACATGAGGGAAACTGGAAAAATTGTTTGTCGTATAAAACACAGTTTAGTAAAATGTGGAAAAATATACTTGAAGGAAAGGATAAACTATGTTCATTGGCAGAAAATGCAGTTCATGTCTGTTGGTCTCCTGTAAGACAGTAGCATCTTTCATTATGAATGAGGATCATTTTAATGGTATTTGCTAGAGTTTAAAAGTACTTCCCTCCCCTGTCAGATTGGAATGTCATTATAAAATGCTGTATTTGGAGATATTCAATAAAAACTACCTTAATAGGTAATTCAGAAATCAGCCAGGCAGAACCGTTTCTTAAATGATGTCGCTTTCTAGAATCCAGAGGACTAGCACTTTGTAACTGCAAACACTTGAAAGCAGCTTTCAAGGTTCAAGCTGGTTTAAGGATGGCCACCGCGCTCCATGTACAAAGTACAGGAGTTGGCTCATTTAAGCTCCTTCATGCCACTCTGGTTTATGGCTTTTTAAAAGAGAAATCCAGGGATTTTTATTTCTTTCTGGAAAGAAGGCTCGAGCCTGGCATATAGCAGCTTCCAGAACTCATACAGATATACAAGGCAAGGAAAATATTAATCATTACTTGGGAGGCATCATCGAGATGTCACATTTTGTAGTTCTTAATTTTATGGCTCATTTCTGCCTTTTATGGTATTACTTCATGTTTATTTTTGTAAACTCTTACGTATTCTTAATGTGTCTTCTGACTTCTTTCCTTAGGAGGGTGAAAAAAAGTTTGCCTGACACCTTTCAGAAGGAGGATATTCAAGAGAAGCTTTGTTTTCTTGGTTTCTTGGACTAATTTACTTTGAGGATTTCCAAGCCCATGTCAGAACTTTCAAGAATATCTTAGGAAGTGACAAGTAAAGACATAATTTTAATTGCTTCAAGCACCAGATTATTTCATTCACTACCAGTCTGTGTATCCAACAACATTTAGAAAAAACAGGATTTTCTTAGTTAAGATTTCTACAGCTGTTTCATAGTATTTGTTCACCTCTGTTCATTAGGAACTATTGGAACTTGCACTTATATATGCATAATATTGCTCCCACCCATACTTTACATATTTAAAATGCTTCTTTTGACTCTTCCTCCACTCACTGCCTGTCTTGCACTGCTCTCACTGCTCTTGTACATCAGCAACCCCTTTGGAAAACTATTGTGATGTTCACTATAAACATCTATTCTGTCAAATGTTCTAACTCAGTACAGTTTTGGAGTGCATATTATCTACAAAAATCTCTAAAACATGGGGAGTACATATGTGGTGAAAACAGTTGGTTTTGTATAGAAGGAATAGAAGCTGTCTAAACTCAGGAACATTTTAGAGGGTTGTAGCTTGAGTGCTCCCTTGCTGGGTTTTTATAGTCTATTTTCTGTACTGCTACAAAGACAGAAATCCCTGTGTGCAGCTGAACACTTTGCTTGTTTGTCTTAGTGGTCATTGCAGGTGCCTGTTTTTGCTAATTGTTGTCCCGTTCTAGAAGATATTCTACCTCACTGAAACTATAAGGAATAGGGCAAATAAAGAACATGTTACGCTGCCTGTTCAATGTGACATGTGAGTTTGTTTTTAAAATACTCTGTTTGCCATTAGTAACTCTTTTTCCCTGTTATGTGATTGTTTGGGTGTTTTTATGATAGATCTTCTTTTTCCTGAAGAAGTGGCAAAGATAATGTCCATGCTGAGTTGGTACGTTGGAGAGTGGGTGGGGGTAACCAAAATTAAAGCATTCCCTTTCACCCATACAGAGACTTGAGATTCAAGTAAGTCGTATTTATAGTCTGCATCTACTGCTCTTCTATGCTTCTATTTATTTATTTAAGGAAGTGGCCTTCTGATATGTCTGAAAATCAACCATCCAAGCTACTGATGGTTGCAGTTTGAAAATTGTTGACAGCTGAAAGGGAATCCACTCTAGAATGAGAGCATGAAAAAAGGTTAAAAGGCAGGCGTCAAGCACGTTGCTGGCAGCAGACATCAAAGACCTTATTTTCAACTGGATATTTAGATATGGAAAACAAATTTAGTAATAGTTTACTTCTGTTTATAAATCTGAACATGAGTCAACTGTGTCATGATGTTGCCTCAAGGAAAGGGGAGGGGTGAAGTGTCTGAGATTAAACTTCTGAGTTTGTAGAGATGATACGATTCTGTTCTTGGCTGTTGCTAAGGTGTCGGCTGAGCAGCATGTTCCCATTCAACAGTGGATTTCCAGAAGAATGCAGTCAACTGAAAATCCAGATTACAGCAGCAAGGATAATCAGGATCTTAGAAAATACAACCTCTGAATGAAACAGTTCTCTCAAGGGAGCTTTAAATAAGCTATTCCAAATATCAAAAAAAACTTTCCTGAATGTGAGGTTGCTATATATTGGCATGAATTGCCTAGACAGTTTGAGAAATCTCTCATGTTGGAAGTTTTTAGGAACAGGCCAGATATTTGCCAGAACTGGTTTAGAGACAATAAATTCTGCACTGGAAGCAAAAGAAGGGAGAGAAGAGGGAACCTTTGGACATCTGCTTTTATTTTCTGTGAGTTTAGAACTGAGTTTGTAGAAATCTGCATTCATATCTATTCCTTCTCATCTGTGTGGGTTTTAGTATTTTTGTTAATGAATTCGAGGGCTGGGAAACGGAAGGTCAGACATAAGTGGCAAATGAATCCAGATTACTATGTCAAAACTATTTCAGTACAGACATATATAAAAATTATATATGTAGGAGCAAAGGAATATAAGTTACATTTACAGGATGGTGGAACACTATTTTAGGAAGCACCATTTCTTAAAAGGACTTGGTTATCCACTATGAGATTTTTGTCTGATTTGTCTCATTTCTGGGCCTGATATAATCAATGGGTATATAAAACAGATGTATAAAACTCTCCTTCTCTCATTGGGTCTGATGTGACTGCAACTGGGATGCAACTTATGGCTGGTTTTCACAGTGGAAGAGATACTGGGAGAAAAGCAGAGTTCCTAGAAGAGGCATAAACATGCTAGGCTGGAAAATAATATTGCTTGCAAGCTCTGGGGGTTTGGAAGGGAAGTTAGTTTTATTCGGCTGTAGTCTCCAAGAGCTTTCCCTTATCAAAGTGGTGAAATTAAGCTATGTAATGTTAAAGCTGAAAGAGCCTGCCAGGCCAAGTCACAGCACAACTGGAATAGAAAGTAAACAAAATGGTAGCAAGGAGCATGAGGGAAAAATACAAATTTGAGGGTAGAATTTCCTTCCCGGGAAACATTTCAATCAAGATTGATGGAGGAATTTTTTTCTCCCCTCTGGAAAATAGCAAAAAAATGTAAGCCTTAACCCAAAAGAAATAATTCATTGCAGTCCTCTGGCTTGTGCTATCAAAGAGATAAGACGTAGATGATTACATTGGCTCCTTCTGGCTTCATAATTTATTCTGCAGAATGGTGGGGGGTTAAATGAGAGATTAGCAGCTCTCATGGGAGTGGAAGGCGGGTTTTCCCAGGACTGGCATTTTGTAATCTCTCTCTGAAAGTGTCTTTTCCAATCTTTGTGCCTGTTCTTTTTAGGTCATTAATATTTCTATTGATTTTGATGTCAGAGGACCATCTCTTAGCTTTTTTTGTGTTTTTTTTTTTTTCTTCTCATAGCAGGGAGGACACTGTGCAGTTGTCATCAAGGGAATTCCTCTAAACTTTTTAATTTTTTTATTTTTACTTCAGTAATTGTTTCATTTGTTGTTTAGTCTAGCACTGCAGCTTCTGGAATCACATCATTACTGACGCAAGTTTCCTTCATTCTTAGTGAAGGAAATCTGGAAAATACTATACAAATGTATCCTGAAAGCTGCAAAATCTGAGGAAAAAGTGGAACCAACCAGTTGGTGGTGTGGATATTTTTCATGTTAAATATATAATGAATTTATTTTGGAGCAGAGAGGCTTGGTTTACATTTCCAGTATTTGTTAACCCTTTATAGATAGAATTATGAAACTATACATACTTCATGTTGAGGGAAATGGCAACAACATATGATATAAAGGGGAGTAGGTGATGTCAAAGAAGGAAGATTGCACATTTCAAAATGATCTTGCTGGCAAGCTTATTTAGCCATGGAGAGCTCTCTGCAAATTTCAGTGTATCTGGAATTAGTGATCAACAGAAAATGTCACTGGAATAGTTGGAGGCTGTAGCACATGGTATATGAGGAAAGCTGGAGCAAGTTGGGCTTGTTCAGTATGGAAAGGAGAAACAAGGGGGGGGGAAGTCTTCCACCAGCTTGAGGGAGTTTGTAGAGAAGACAAGTCAGACTCTTCTCAGAGGTCCACAATGAAAGGGCTATGTGCACAGTGTCCAACAGGGAAAATTCCACCTTGATGTAAGGAAAAGCTTTGGCATTACAATTGTGGTTAAAGCCCGGAAGAGGTTGCCTAGAGATGCTGTGGAGTCTCCGTCCTTGGACACCTTCACACCTTGATGGAATGGGGTGCTTGGATCCACCTCTCAGGTTAGTCTAGCTTTGAGCAGGAGAGTAGACTTCATGACCTCCAGAGGTCCCTTCCATATTAAATCATATGATTCATTAAGGACATTACAGATTGTCCAGTAAGGATAGAAATCCCTTCCCTTTATTTCGTGCTTATTACTAAGAGCAGAATATGTAGTACTGAAACCTTAGCTTAAAATGGAAAATTTTGTTCTGATGTTTATCTCACTTAAGTTAGGAGTTTGACAGCAAGGTGAGGAAAGGAATGAACCTGTCTTTATCACCTGCAGTACACTGGTGAAATGTCTTTCGTTTTCCTTGGAAAGGAAGCTGTCTGGGGTACTACAAGCTGTAATGGTAAGGGTTATAGCCATCTAGTTTCTCTGGTTCCCTACCTTCTGAATTACAGTATGAAATTTGGAGCTGATGTTCAGGCTCACTTTTTTCTTTCTTTCTGCTAGCTGGGGATATGTGTGGGAGGTTTTTTCTCTTTTCTTCCTTGTATCCCTCCAAAATAGTTCTTTCTAAACTTTACAAATACTGCCAGGAGAAAATTTGGCATATGCATGTAATTTAACTGTTCATTTATTCCTAATTGACAAGAATATGCCTTCAAAAATACTAAGAATATTCTCATTTTGCAGTTGTTGTAAGGTTTGTTTTAGTACCTAATGTGTGGCTAATTGGCTATAGCATATGGTAACACTACTTTGAAATAAGGCTCCACAAATTTTTTTTTTTTTCATTTTTGTTGATTTAAAGGAATTCTTCTGCTTAGCTGTTGGTGTTTTCTGGATGCTTCTATTGTTTGAGCCTAGTAAGGGCAGGCCTTGAGTTCATAGCTGAGGTTCACTTAACAGATGGCCTTCCTTGGCTAACTTGCT
Source organism: Phalacrocorax carbo (assembly GCF_963921805.1). Classification (NCBI taxonomy): domain Eukaryota; kingdom Metazoa; phylum Chordata; class Aves; order Suliformes; family Phalacrocoracidae; genus Phalacrocorax; species Phalacrocorax carbo. The sequence continues at coordinate 48,209,030 of NC_087514.1, forward strand.
GGTTCTCCTCCCCCTCTCTTCCCCTCTCCTGAGAGAGGATGTCTCAGTGCTCATGGCTGTTAACTTGTGAAAACTGGTTCCTACTGGTTTAAGTCCTTATGCATCCAAGTTGGGAATACTCATGCTCATCTGAGCAGTTGTCCTGATGCACAGTTTTCTTCTTTCTTCAACCTCCTTGTTTTCTTCCATCCAGGAAATTTTCCCCACCCCTCCAGGTTGCCTCTTAGGCTAGTCAAACATCCATGCATTTTTCAAGATGTAACCAAGCAGGAACAGAAACCAAGGTCTGCATTTTAGGATTATTTTTTTTTAAGAAAGAACAGTCTTTTGTCTGTTTTTCATATCATCTCCCCAAAATTATCTTTGTGCTTGAACTTTCTTGCCATCTGATGTAATGACCCTGATGTACCTGATCCACACTGTTTCCTTTTCTGTATGTGTGGTTCCAGACTTCCCTTAAACCAGGGCATAGGTTAGTTCCTTGGAAGCTGTTCTTTGCAATCTGGTGGATTCAGGCAGGGATGGAAGGAGAGGGCTTAGTGGCTCTCAGGGACAGATGGCAAATAACTTCTCTGTACCCTCACCTCTCTTCCCCACCTCATTCCTTGGGGTACAAGAGATACACTGTCACTGTGCTAACTAGGGTAGAGTTTCTGTAGCTAAAGGACCACGATGTCTAAGCTTCACAGTTTTATAATTTTGTGTGAATTTAGTTCCTTGCTATATACAACCATTAATATTGCCAATTTTTTTTCTTTTTCATCTTCCACAATTTCTTTGTTGCAGTGCTGGTAATGAAACTTGCCAAAAATTGCTTATAAAAGATAAAATAAAATCCCTCTCAGTGCAGAATTTCCCACAAGAGTGAATCCTGAAGTCCTGACTCATGTCTCATAGCTCAGAATAGGTATCCTTAAAAGGTAGGCTAGTCATACGTTCTCCTCGGGGGTAAGTGTATGAAGTACCGATACTGTACACGGGGACATTTGGGTTCAGAAACCTAAAGCTGACAAGTGCCACTTTAGGACAACAGACTTCTTAAATGAAACCTTAGGATTCTGGAGGAGTTCGCAGGACATGCTTGCTTTAGCATGCTTGAACAATTCTTCACTGCGTCACACCTGCTTCTCACACCAACGTCCAGCTTTGCAGCAAATGGCAAAAATGTGACATCCTGAACTTTCTTATTGAGCAATAAATTCCATCTTGTTTAGTGAAGTATGAACAGAGATCTCCTGCTGATCATGGTTTTCTTTGCTTGAAATTAAGGGGGTTTTTTTCTGTTTATTGTACAATACTTGAAAGCAGTGTTATTTAAGCGAGCCAGCAATCTAACTACTTTATCCTTTACCAGCCTGAAGTGCTCTGAACTGTTTAATATTAACCAAACTGTTTTACAAAAAGTGCTATCTCAAAACAAATTCAAATATAGCTTTACCCAGGAAAGCCTTGGAAACCCATTTATTTTTCTGTTCTTCAGCTGGAAACAAATGTTCTGTTCTCATACCATGTGAAACTGGAATAGATTCAGGTCAGGCAATGCATATTCATTCCTTGAGACTCCTCGACAGTTTTAACTACACTCACTTCCCTCTCCAGCCCACTCCTTTAACTTTTAACTATGAGAATGGGAATTTCTTCATCTTTTGGGAATTGTGCTTGCATTTCTCTGAGCCATGATGGATAAAAATCTGTTAAAACTTTATCTAAGTGGAACACATTTAGCATGTGAATTGTATTCTTGGGTGTTGCGATATAAAAATATCAGCATTCACCAAAAATGGCTGTCAGTGGGAAATTTCTTATTCTGGGTTATTGTGGGCCCTTTTATACTACTTTCTGTATTACTAAATTTGTTATGGGAAATATTAATCCATGTGAGTCATGGTAGATCAGCAAGCCTTCCTTGGCTATGATCTACAATTCCACTGATAAAGCCTAAAACCTTTTCCTTAGACAAATGCAGCTATCCGCCTGTCTGCAGTGGATGCTAATTAGTCATGTGCAAGCAGACACTTAATGCCTTCCTCTCCGACCGTCACCGAACATCTGATTGGAAATCTGTTCAGTATGGTGGCGACTGTCTCTTTTCCTGGAAAGCCAAGAAGCACCCATAGGGTGTGTTTGTACAAACTACCAGGCGTGGAAAATATTACGTAAAAGTTTTTACCAGCCTTTAGTCGGGATGTGGCATTACACCCAAAGGAGGCTAAAATCAATTATTCATTTCAAAATTGTCCTTCTCTCGCCTGTGTACGATTTGAGGGTTCAAGTGGCAGTGTAAGAGTTGAGAGGGCTGTATTGTGCTGAACAAAATGAGGGCTGTTCTCCAAAACCCTGTTCCCTGCTACACAGGGTCCATCTATACTGAAGGAAAATAGAATAAGTAACAACAGATTAGTTGTGCAGGGAACCACAAAACACATTGCCTATATGGAAGATTTAGGCCTCTTCTCAACACTGAATTAATCTGCTGCTGAAAAGGGTCTCCCTGCACCCCCCAAGCGTTGTGTGAACCAACACCTTATTTTTTTCCCCCCCCTTTTAATGTCTGTTACAGGATTTTAATGTGCTGGAGGTGGTTGCATATTTTTCTCATTAAAATCTATGTTTTGAATAGTTACCAGGTCAGCAATCTGGCTAAAGAAAAAGCAGGAGGATTTAGCAGAGTCTGAGCCAGCCATTTACAAATAAATCTCCTGGGGTCTGTAATCACTAGCAAATCTAGCCATCACTTTGACTTGAAGGGAGATTAAGGATTACAAATATTTTATAAATCTATTCTTAACTTCAGTGCCATTATACGAAAGTGAAGGATTCAGTGCTGCTTCTTCACCCTTTCTTACCTCCTGCAGAAATCTGGAATGATTTAGTTGGCTAGACTGAAAAACATGAAGTGTTTCTACTCTGTCCATACCCAGTGCATGAAAACGCTGTCAGTGGTGTGGCCAGTAATGCATGGGTACAGAAGAACAGAAATTTTAGTATCATAAAATGGGGCTGTGGAAGGAAAGGGTTTTCCTGGTAAACTTTTAATTCATACAAATCATGGATGGATATTTTCAGCTTCCCTGGCTCTTTGTCTTAAAACAAACCTGAGTACTTGTGCCCTGATCCCCACTGAAGAGAGAGTGGCCTCCATGGGATACTGCAGGTCCTTGACACATCACTCCTGGCTTCCTCTTATATCTGGTAGGGAAACATCCCTTGCTGTGGTATGCCATCATCCTCCTAGACACAGAGATTTCAAATGCCAATAGAAGTTGCCAGGGTGAGTCTATGTAGGAAGAATTAAGTGTTTGGGTACAAGGTGATGGACCTGCCTTTTCCTACTCTAGGTGTGTTTTGCCTTTTCCAGCACTCAGGGTAGCCTGTTCCTGGCAGTGAGTAACTTGACAGGAACTCTGTGAAGGGCTTTTCTGTGACAGCTGTGGGAGCACAAGCAGCATCCTTTAATGCCCCAGTGCATTACACCTTTTCCTCCATTCCTCTTTGTCCTTGGCATCAGTTGCTTGAAACGTTTTGCTCTACCAGGTAAATTTAATTCAGTCACAATGCAAAGTTTGGGGGAGGGGGCAAGGAGGACTCCCATTTCTCTGAAACCTTCGTAATCTGGTGCTTTTAAAATATTACATATTTTTATAACATTTACATATAATTTCAGGATTTTATTTCTATTTGTAAATGTTAATGAAACTCAGCTGGGCTAAAGGTGTTGAGGTTTGCCTACAAATGCCATCTGGATATCTGTCAGCACAATGTTTGTTCTTTGTATTATTCTTTCAACCTGCTGTAAACAATTTCAATGACTTCTGGATTTCCCCTTGATACACAAATAAATCTTCAGTGCTGAATCCTCCCTTTGATTCTCTGTATCAGTTCTGATGCCAAATGAAAACAAAACTCCCTTCTATGTAATAGCGTAACTGCGTCTGCTCCTCTGGGACTAGTCCTGACGGGGAAGGAAGCGCAGCCCCAGCCCTCTCTCTCTGCCGTCAGCCTTCAGGAGAATTTGCTGTCAAGTCAGAAGAGTGCAGAAAGTCAAGGCGGGAGGCCTGATCCTTGAAACCTGTCTCTGATGCATCAGCTCCGGCACCCCGGGCGAGGAGAAAAAGCAGGGCAGAGGATGAATTGCAGCTTGCCCCTTTCACTGCTTTGTGTAAAACCTTTGAGCCCTCGCCCTAAGGGGAGCCAGGGTGCCCCTGAAGGCAGGGGGCTTCTAACAATGCTCTCCTTGTGCTGGCTGGCTTCTCCGAATGCCGCAGCATCTAGGATTATCCTGTAAATTGCCTGGTGAGAAGGAACCCCCTTCTGGTGTAAGAATGGTTTCCTACTCTTGGTGATGGATGAAGCTGAAATAAAGCAGTTTAATTTTTAGAAAACTGTCGACCCTGAAAGGATTGAGCTATTATTTTAATTACTGTAATGAGCAAACACTACTTGGAAATCATTAAAAGAACATATACACAGCTCCAGATCCTGCTGTCTGACATGTATTGATGAAACTTTTCTTGAACCAGAGGGATGCAGGTTAATTTTTTTCTGCTAAATTGACAGCAGTGTGGGCAAGACATTTTGCTGTTGCTTTGCATTGTATTTCCGTCACCAGGAAATTTGTAGTCAAATACAGGCTATTAGTGTAAGTGTGGGTGAATGTTGTGAGCTAACATTTGTAATTATCTCTTTGTAACAGTTTGAAATTAGAGCTGGCAGAATTAATTTTTAGCTATACCATTTTTCCTTGGGAATGCTGACCTGTTGAAACTATTGCAGGACCATGTTGAGTTCAATCTGAAGGTTTTTTGGGTTTGTTTTTGTCTTTTTTTTAATTGAAAGGCTTCTCAGATTCACAATGCAAATAGAAAAGAAAATTGTACCATACAATAACTGGTGATTTAAAAGTTCAGCATATAAAATAAGATGTGTATATTCACGTATTTCCTTCCCTGCTGGATTTGAAGCAGTGTCTAGAAATTTTCTTCCCATGTTCACGGTTCCCTGACCATAAGGGTATATAGTCAGTGGCTCTGCCCTAAGGATTGGAACAGTTCATTTTTCTATGTATATACAGTTTTAACTGTGGCAGAAAGATTGCTTGCCTTTTTTATTATTTTTTTGTAGCTCAGGTGTGAGAGACTGGATTCAAATAGCTAGCTCAAATGAAACAGAAGAGGGATAGCGTGGACTCAGGTTGCTCACCAAGACATAGGGTTGTCTAACACTAGTTGGTGGCCCTGAGTGAGCATGCATGCGGGCATCCCTTCCGTGGGCGGCAAAGCACTGGGAAAGTATCTCAGTATAGTTCTGCTGCAGAAAAGAAAAAAATAACTCTAAAACTTCAGATATGTATGGGGGGTGGAAACGTTTAATCAAGTTTCTGAATACAGAACTGTTCTGTGCAGTCAGTGAAGTAAAATTTTCATAGAAAGTTTTAAGATCCTTTGGAAAGAGAATGCTGAAAAAAATGGGCAAGAAAATTGCTAGCATAAGGTAAAATACAGATGCAATATGCAGGCTTACATTCTTCCTTCAGAAAAGCATTTTTTTATCAGTGTAACAACTTTGTAAAGTAACATTTAAAGCAAGCATTTCTGGGGTTAAATCCCTACTTGTGGTTCTCCTTAGTATAGATGTTGTTCAGCAGATAGGAGCTGGAGCTCTGTGCATTGCCCAGATCCTCATGGTGGGTGGGTTTCTGAAGCTCACCATGCTTCGCGTTGCTCAGTGACAACAGGTGGCGGGTGATGAAGATGGCAGATGAGCTGATCTGGCAGACGTGTTGTCACTTCTTTGTCTTTACGTTGCACATGTGCAGCCCTTCTACATGTTTTTTTTCAAGGAGACAGCCAAAACTAGTGAGATCACGCTACAGCATCAGAGGAATTGTTTAGTGAGGAATGAGACCCTAACTGTGGATCTGAAGGAAGAAGTGAGGAAAATTTAGGATATGCTTTTCAGGGAAAAATGTTCTGATTATTATTGCATTGCCCTATTGCCTTTACCCGTAAAGAAAGAGTTGTCATATTTTAATGTTTTTACTGTTTAGAGGTTGAACTCTTACATAAGGCTGTGTCAGATGACCCAGCGCTTGCTCTTTTTCTCTCGCTTCTTTCCATCAACACTGCTTGACTTCAGCCATGGAGGTGGAATCAGACATCATAAGGGAGACAAAAATCTCATTTTCAGACAGATGTTGGATATCAAAAGCAGAAACATGTTAGAAAGCTTGATCTGATGACCTGCATGCATGGTTTAATTTTTCAGTAGAAAGTGTAAGTAGGTTGTCTGGCATTCCTAGATTAGCCTGTAGTGCTTTGTGCTATAATCTTGCACAGAGATATGAAGTGTGTGGTTTTGGTATTTCTGCTATATGTAAGCTGCTAATATTGTAGCTCTTCTGTTGTGAAGGATTCATATCTGGCTCAATTTATTGACTAATTAACCTTCCTTTTTTCGCTGATCATTAAGAGTGGTGTATTATATGGTCATAGATAAACTCATCCTCTATTATTACTCTGGAGAGAATGCATTTTAACTTTCATTTCTCTCAATAATAATACTAACTCTAAAGCTTTTTTGTTTTAATGGTTGAAGAAAAAAATCATTTTGAGTAGCACAAATTTCTTTACTGTACATTTCATACATTTACTATGAAATTTGTGTCATACTGATTCCCAGCTATACTACTTCCTAGAGGAGAATCACAGAAGATGCTTTTAACATACTCATTTGATTGTTTTTTCTTTCTTCAGAGGGAAATAATTCTTAGCAAGGGAGAAGGGGAGCAGGGAGGAATTGGCACACATGATGTTTGCCCAGCAAGAAGCGAGTAAGTGAAACATAAAGGGCCATGCTAAACCTTCAGCTCTGCATGAAGATGTGTGCAGGCTTCACAGTCTGCCGTGGCCTTGGACTTTCCCCTAGAAACCCTGGAAATGAGGCACGTAGGGTCTGCCCACACAGCCCCACGGATGTGTAAGATCACAGCATGTCCTGGCTTGCCCGCTTAACAATAGCGGGAAAGCAGCAGCAGCCCGGCATGTGATAGCAACCAAGATCTGCCTGCCCCGAGTCCCTGGAAGACATCTTGTGTGGCTGAGGATGAAATCCAGCGCTGCCATATTTGCCTTACTGCTGTCAGGCATGCTGGTTCAAGGAAGCAGATGTCTGTGATAGTGTACGTGACACTTGTATGCCTTCGTTCTGTTTAGATACACCACTCCTTTACTGTGGAAAATCAAAAAGAGTCACCTTTTTATCATATTGCAGGCGTTTGCCACTTTGTGGTGTTTGGCTATCATAAGGCTCATTTAATGTGAATCAGATGGAAAGTGTGCAGAGTGGTTTTCTGACTGCTGTCCAAGGAAAACCTTGGGTCAGCTGGCATACAGCTTTCTGAGAGCTGGCTCAGCTGAGTCTTCCTAGAGCTGGCAACTGAGCTGCCTGGTCAGCCATGCGGAGCCTGTAGCAGGCAGGAGTGCAATGCTAGGGTATGGTGAAGAGTAACCTGTGGGTAAGACGTTAAGTAATTTTACAGGTATTTAGGCTCTTAGCCATTTGGGCAATTCAGACTGAAGAGTGGCTGGGGAAGCCTGCATGTTGTGCTCAAAGAAAGCAGAGTGATTGCAAGGAAGAAGGGTGAGGACCCTGGAATTGCTCACTTTGAGATCCCTTAGTCAGAGAGCCCCCAGCAGATAAAATCACACAGATTGTAAACTAGGTTGTATCTGGCTTGACTTAGCCGGTCACAGTCTTTCCAGTGATTTAACTAAACGTGTTTTATACTAATTTAGTTAAGCAGGCATTGAAACTGTGTGTAGATAAGCCCATTAGCTGTGGTGCTGTACGTCCAGTCAGAGTACGCCATGGCTGCAGCTACTTTCTATGAACCCAGCACGTACTGTTGGCCAAGTTTACCGGAGGTAAAGACCATCACTTTCAGTGGCAGGGTTTTGGCGGGACAGACACTCCGTCTCCCCAAAGCAACTCGGCATGGTGAAAGGAGGTGGCAGAGGTGTTGGGGTGCTTCCCTGGGGCAGGTGACCCTTCTGTAAATGATCTTCTGAAGCATAGTGATGGCTGTGCCACTCCATGACCGTGGAGGCTTGGCGTGTGGGAGGCCATATATGGCATTGGGTTTTGCTCTTGCTGGGTATGCAGTAGTACAGTTGAAAAAGGAAAGGACTTTTTTAGGAAATGACTGCTTCAAGGAGTGCAATTCGTGTCATTTCAAAGGCGGGGTTTCTTAACTGTCTTTGGCTTTCTGCTCCCTATGGTCAGAAATCTCAACTGAAACAGTAATTTTCCTGAAGGATTATTAAGCTATTGGGAAAACCCTTTCAATACTTCGTGATAACTCCAGCAAAGACTGGTCTTTTGACAGGTTTTGGTTTTGAGTTGCTTTTAGCTTGGGATGTCCCAGTTTTTTCTGGTCTCTAAGCATCACCTGTCTCTCTTTCTAAATATCTACAGTAACCAATTCAAAGTGTCTGAAACCCTAATATCCTTTTTTCCCATCCATGGCATCTTTACAACCTTAAATCTGTGTGCTAAGACAAACTGCCAAGTATTAATCTAGTTTCATTATTCAAGGAATAACTTCTTTTTTTAACCAAAAATATTAATAGTATTTCTCTTCCTCACAGAGGTATATTTAAGGTCACCTTTTTTAAAACTAAGTTTTTTCACAGAAATCTAAAGCACAAAATTTCTCTGGAGCATTTGCAGCTGCTAATGTTAGCTTGCGTACTTAGAACTATCAGTATGTAATAACATATCTCATGATAATCTAGCAGCTGAGGAAGTCCATGTGCATTCGGAGACAAATAGGCGGCCAGCCACTCTGATAATTACCACTTCACAGCCCTTTCTGTGAAAGGCTACAAAATGGAATTGGTGCAAAAATGGCTTTCAACCGGAGGTGCCCAAAGCCAGTATTAGTGAGAAGGTTTCACCAGAAACACATGTAGGATAAAATATTCAATAGCATTTCAGAAAGCATTAGCAAGGCATAGTACAACTCTTTAAATCATGAATTGTCATTTACATGGAGAAAACAAAATCCCCTAAGTGGTCTTGCAAAAACACTTTTGGAATTAAACCACCCTATGTGTAGTCTGCAGCATTTATTTTCTGTCGAGCTGCTTTAGGCTAGGCTGCCCCCACTAGCTCGTTTCGTTGGCTCTCAGCAAGCTGGCAGTCATCTTACAAGAGGGAAAAATTGGCTGGGCATTCTGTTTCTTTATACCTTTTGGATTCAGCTGTCATCATTTGAACTGCCAGAGAGGGGTTTAGATGGTACCCACCTTATTTAAGGTAATGAAACAAAGTGTGTGTGACAGAATGCGTTCAAGAGAACTGAGGCAGATGCGTATCTTGCTTAGATCTGAATTTTAGATTTATCGTCTCTGTTGCCTTTTAGAGTAGCAATGCAAATTAAATGAAGTGGCAGTGCTGAAGCAGTGTGCTCTTACCCACCAACTCTATTCACCCACCTTTTCATCTCATCTTTCCCTTCCCCGCCCCATTTTTTGGGGGGGACTCTTCAGCACATGTGTGAACATCTGCCAAAATGCTCGTTCTTAAAAGCTGCCATCATTCATCTTGAGCTGTTATTGAGAGCTTTGTCTGCTTTGTAGATAAATTGCACCATGTGGAATCAATGTCCTCTTGTACTGGAAGCCAGACAAATGATTCTGACAGAAACTCTGTCACATTCATACAGACCGAGTGAGGAGATGGCTTACCTCATGCAGAATACGTGTATGAAAACACCTTCTGCTCCTCAACTGAGGCAATGATATAAACGTGGCTGCTGATCCTAAACCGAAAAAATTAGAAATGTTTGCTTGCTGCAAGTTACTTTGCATGCTTGATAAATATTCCAATGTTATGGATGACAATTTTTGGAGCGTAAGCCATGTATTTCATTAAGGTGATTTTCAGATTGTGTATTATTTTGGCTCTACACTTGTTTTAAATTCTCTTTAATATAGTTTTAGCTGTAGCATAAATGTACTTAACACTGAATACTCTTCTTGACAGGAGACTTTATCTGAATAAACCAGATCTATTGTGTAATTAAGGAGTTTCTTTGGAAATTGGCTTCATTTCAGTTTTAAATACGTTGTCTAATTTGTTCCAGAAGTAAAGTGAACTTATTTTTCAGAATTTGCTTATGATTGCTGGTGGTCGGAGCTATAATAAATTAGATTCCTTCCTAACTTAAACACTTTTTAAATACATAAGCTAAGCTACAGTCTACACTGGGCATTAATGATACAAAGCAATAGTACCTTTCCTAAGAAAATTGTCTTTTTAGCATGTAGAAGAACAAACATACACACACACACACATCCTTTTCATTGCTGGTACCCAAATGTTGGGAACTATTTGATCAACAGGTTCTCCAGTAATTTGAGTGCAATACTTCAGTAGATTTAAGCTGAGAGAGAGAGAGAGAGAGGAGGGAAAAGATACAGAGAATCTGCTAGAGATTGTAAATCACATGTATATTCAGCAAGTAAATGAGATACAAGCTTTGAAACAATGAGCCGCTCTATAATGCACAGACGGTCTTTCAGGCTACCAAGCCCAGCTCTGAAGTCTTTCTACACATTGATAAAAATGTCTAACTCTGAATGAAATACGTTTATTCTGTCTCATGTAAAGCCCTGTAAGCTACTAAGAACTGACTGAGCTGCTGACTCAGTCATTGTTCCTGGTTTTTACAGCTCCTCCCATTCAGTTAATTAAAAAACCTGTTCCTGAGCAGGAAACAAAAGCACTTTTTATACGGATCTGATCTATGTACATTTTCAAAATTTCTGTTCCGTGAATGCACTTTTTCTTTAGCTTTGTTTATTGCAGCGCAAGTGCCTGCCAGAGGCAGTACTGTCGACACGACTGTCCTTCTCGGGTGGAATATTTCACTACACACCGTCCTACACTTGTGCCAGGGCCCGCTGAGCATGGGATGGGGCCAGAACCTGAAAGGCACAAAAGGCTGCTCAGCCAGCAAGAAAGCAATGAATGGCACTAAAGTCAGGCCATAGAAATGAGGATACTCACGTGGGAGGAGCTGGAGGAAAAAGATCTGTCAGCTAAAGAGCAGAAAGCAAAAAGGGTGGTGGGTTTGTGATTGAAGAAGGCATCTTTGCACTGTGGCAGAAAAACTAAGAGCTTGAGTTTTGGCGAGTTAGGGCTTTGAAGCTTTTGCAAAATAAATAAATAAAAGCTGTTACTGTAAGAAAACTCAGTTGCTGTAGTTATTTTAACAAAAGCTTCAACTTGCCAGGAAGTAGAAGAATGTGTATGAAGTTGTTTGGAAGAGACACTTGCATTCTGTCAAATTTATTTTTTAAGAGGTGGCTACCAAATGCAAAAAGTTTGTCTGTTTTAAATCCGCAAGTCGCTCGTGGTTAGAATCTCTGAAATGCAAGTTATGACCAAAACTATGCTTCTGCACATCTTAACGTCCTCCCTCTAATGGCAACTCCTCCACTTTTTTTAATCAACAAAGTGAAGTAATGCGATTCAGAGCTGGCCTGACACAGAAGTTGAGACCTGGTAGTTCCTAAATTGCAAAAGTTTGCTTTCTTCAATGCAATCAAATGTTAGTCCCTTGGAATGGTTAGCCCTCTTTCCAAACTCAGCTGTTACTCTGAGAATCAAGCCTCTTTGACTGGTCAGTGTAAGATTTTTCTGTTGCTGCTGGTAGACAGGATTTGTTTTTTGAATGCTGTCTGTTTTTTGTCTTAACCTCAAATAAATATCATTTACTTGCATTCACAGTTATTGAGGAGATGTATTGAACTAACCTCTTCAAGTACAGTCGATGCTTAAAGTACTTTTTATCGGTGCGAAAATCCTCTTCACCTTTTTGAACACATTTAGACACTGACAGTAAAAGAATCCGTTCAGCTAGAGCTGCACTGAACTCAGGTCCTGAAATATTGCAGCCCTTAGAAAATATTCAGTTGCACAAGAAAATGAAGTTCACTATTTAGCAATCAAAATGGGGTAAGTGAAAGAAAAGGAAGGTTTCTTCCCATGACGAGTCATCCGCTGAAGAGAAGAATGGAGTTGGGTTTCCATACTCGTTTGGTACTTGGAGTCACACAGATGATGAATGACAGCTCTACCATTGCAGGTGGGGTCATCAGCCCAAATGGAACAAACTTGTGTTATGTGGTTTCGTCAAACTAATAACCACAAATTTTGTTTTGGTGAAAAATGGGATTTTTCTCTTTCTACGTTAAAGAGAAAATTCTACCCATTAATAATTTTTACTTAAATTGGTGCTAATGAGGTGAGGGAATCCATGGTGTAAAGGCAGAATTTTTTTATGCAGCTGTGATATAAAATCCCAGCACACTTGGCTAAACTTTAACAGGTATTCTAATATGGTCTGTTTGAGCCTGCTTGAAACTAGTAATATGAACTTCAAATGTTAACCAGGAGTTTAGTCTGTTACTCTCATCTCAACTTTCTTCTGTGCTTTAATTAAATGTTAATTTATTGTAGACAACCCTGTTCTAATGTATGTATGTATATTTTGGGACAAATGTACGCTGATGATTCGAGAGCAGATCACCTAGTTAAGAATAGATCCAAAAGCAGATTAAGCCTGTGCTGCCTCTTAATTTTAAATGTGTGTGATGTCTTTCACTAAAATAGGAAAATCTACTTGGGCAGAACTACGTAAGGCACTGTTAAGGGACTTGTCTGCCATCCAGTGCAAGTTTTGATGTTCAGTTTGCATTGACGTGTCTAAGCTGGGTCTCCACTCCTTAGGACTGATTTTTAGTCTTGAATCACTGTTAATGTATAAATGAGAGCAATGTATTTGCTTAGTAAGACAAGTGATTCAAAGTACAGTAAGAGCTGTAATCAAGTAATTTTTCACCTTTGGTTCTACCTCATTTTCTTTTCCAGCTGTTCATATAGAGGACAGCAGTTTTTGCTAGAGGCTTCTGTTAAGTGAGGGATAAGTTGGCTTTACCTTCTTGTCAAATCTTCCTCTCTGGCGGCAGGCAATTCCAGCTAACGTTCTCGTAAGGATGCTGCTGTAGTAGGTCGGAGCTATAAGCTTTCAGTGACTCTTACCATTTTCATAACTGAGGTCTAAGTGGGCCTCTGCTCTGGTACCAAGAGAGCAGTGCTAGTAGTTGCACAGGAAAAGGTTTACTCATTGGGCAGCTGCTGTTAAACCTAGTCATCTCAACCCTGTTTCATGCAAGCTCTGGGTTGGCTTAGTTGGGCTTTTTGTACCTCTTCTCTCTTTCTCTTGATGCCTTCTTATGCTGTGATCTGGATAAGCTCTGGTATTCACCAGGAGAGCATGCCATCTTCATGTGCATGCTTTTATACGCTCACTGTTCCACAGGAAACTAGCAAGAGCTTTTGCGAATAGTAAGTAGGAAAGTCAGGCGGTGCAGTAAGCACCAGAGCCCTCTGCACAGTCACTTGAGTGTGTGAACTAACACGCTGCCTATGAATATTCTTGGTGTCTGTTGGCAGCACATGGGAAAGGAACAGAATGATGTTAATCACCAGTTAGATCAATGATAACCTAGTGAGTAAGTTAAATCTAGTTAGCTTACAGTCCAGACACTTGAACATGTGATCCTGTAAAATGGAACATTTTATTGTGGTAATCTTGCATTTGTGATGATAATAACTTATGAAACAAAGGTTAGAGGTTAGGCTTGTTTTCCCTGTCTGTCTCTTTACATCATCTGTAACCTAAAATTCCCTCTCATGCAATATCTGTGACTTAAATCTGCTTTAAGCTATCATCAGTCACTATTTGAACTGATTTTTCTTTGTTATACTGCCAACAGAATCACTTTTTTTTTTGTTATGCTACTTAAGAGTCATAAAAGTAAGATAAGACAAAAGAGAGTGCTAGGCTGTATCATCCCCTTTGCTTTGCCAGCATAGGATTAGAGGTTTTGATTAGCAAGGATTGCGTTTCTGTGTGGGAAACTTGGTTGGATTCCCTTCCTTGATCTCTCCAGTGGTGTGTATGCATACACACAGGTGATGTGTCAGCATGCGGATGCTCTGTTTCGACATGTCTCACCAGGTTGTGATGCCTGATTCATTCCCTCTTGGTTGAATGGGTGTCTGTACTGTGGACATAACACAGAGAGGAATAAAGGCATTTAAGGCTTCAAAATCTTCATAATACTTCCGAGAAGTGAAACTATTCATTCTGAAGGGCTCCTTCCTCATGAAATGTTGCACAATCCCTACTGACTGAATGTGCCATTGTGCCTTGCCCTCTGCTTTGCAGTGCCATAAGTTTAGCTCCAGTACACTTGATGAATTCTAATTGTATTATGTTTACTTAGATATGTCTCTAGTTCATGTTTCATCTGTTTTTTAATACATTCCCAAAATTTCCAGAAGATTGGGTACAGATGGGGACATGGGAGGTCCTCTTCTTACCCCCTCTCCCTCCCCTGAAGAAAAAGCACTGGCAGGCAGCTCTTAAAAGACAGAAGCAGTATTTCAAAGTCTGTGTAATAGCTATTTCATGGCGATTATAATGTAAGAATCAATCGCAGCTTTTCTAGTTTGTGGCCCGCTTGTTATCCTTTGGAAGTTGTGTACTGAAGACTCTTGTGTATTTTCCGGCTATATTCTCCACCCTTTTATAGTTTTCTGTATGCTTTCAGCACGCTACAATATGAAAATAAACAAAGAAATTCTTATGAGTAACTCGGAAAAACTTCCCTCTCTGCCTCCCTCCCCCCTTTTTTTTTTTTTTAATGTAGCTCACAGAAGCTATCAGCATAGCAGATGAGAATGAACCTGTACCTTTGGTTGTCTTGCTCTTTCTTTGACTGAGGGGACGAACTTACCATAGCATTCCATATTAGTTTGCTGCCAGGTCCCAACCTGAGGTGAAGCCAGTAGCTCTTTCAGTGGGGAACCCAGAGGTGACGGAGCAGGGGGTTAGCTTTCCTGTCCTCTCTGTGGGCAGTAAGGTGTAAACCTGTCCATGCTAGTTGGTTTGCAGAGTACTGTCTGCTCTCGTCGTTGAAAACCGCGTTCTGTAAATCTGTTGATACTTGCACCTTCTCTCTGCAATGAGTCTTTTCCCCCTGCAGTAGGGACCCAGCAGCTCTGCTGCTCCAGCGGACCTGAGCACGCAGGCACTCTTCTCTCCACTGGAGAGCTGTGAACAAACTCTAAGTTTCAACAAGCTGGAAGATGATAAAAGCAAAGCAAGGCATTTATTTCCCACTTGCCCTTACTTCTGCATGTCTGCCAAACCTTTTCACATTTACTTAGTGACAGGTCCCCAAAAGAGCTGCAATATTAACTTTACACCTTGGTTCCGGTTAGTCATGTAATAGCTGTAACAGGGATCGTGATGGATTCTTTTTTGTTCTCCCTTTTTTCGGGTCTAGACACCTACAGCTACTGCCATGACAACACTCCTTGCAACAACAAAATGCCGCATTTAGGTTCTGTGCAGAGACATTTTGGCAAATGTCAAATTAAACAAGAAACTGATTTTTTTAAAAAATTACACGTACTCTGGAATGGTAGAAGCGTTAGGATTATGTCTTAATCTATTATTTTACAGTGTGGTTCGCTATGCTTACTCTTGACTGACTGCCTTGTCTAAGGATTAGGTAGGGACAAAATAGCTCTACCATATGATCTAGCTGATGGGGTGACAAGTGAGGACATAAACTGAGATTTCCTTCCATCATTACCCACTGAGACAAATTTAAGTCTCCATCAGATGTTGAGGGCAGTTGTGTACACTGTCAGCTGGAGACAATACAGGTGTATGTAAGAACCAGGTGTGCTGAAGCGTACTTTACAATGCATGTAACTGCATTCTCCCTGATATCTAGGAAGCCACCTCTCTGTGTCCTTCTTTACTATGTCTTATTTATGCTTTAGGTTTATGCTCTTCAACTGTGCTCAGTTATACCTAGAATCATGTTCTTGGGGAGGAAAACAAAGATATTTCCTATCAGCTTGATGCAGAGGAATGCTGAAAAATGTAAACAAAGATAGCCTTTTTCCAAAATAGTGGTATTCTGGCAGGTAGAGAGCCTTTTCTTTAAGTCAGCTCTGCTCTTCTTTGAAATACTGAATGCAGTCAGCATTCAACAAATAATACGAAACATAAACCTCTGCAGTACTTTTGCTACCCTGCTGTGCCGTCTGAGCATTCTTGAGAAGCGCTGGGCTTTGCATATAGTCTCACATAGAGAGATGTGGGACTTGCTAAATAATCAAAGCTGCTGAAAGACAATACAACTCCTGCCTCCTTGGAGAAACATTTAACAGCTAATGCAGTTGAGCAGATGTTTCAGTGACCTTCCATGTTTCCTACTGATGACATGCAGCTACTTTTCTGTTTTTTACAGAATTTCTTTTCTCAGTTTTTTCTTTTTGGTATATGAGCATATACATGCTCTTATCCTTTTATATCTGTGGAAGCTCAACTATTTGTTCAGTCTGTGAACCCTTGCCATAGATAAGGACTCCCTTGGTCTAGGCACAGTACGAAATGAGTATTTCTGTCTTGGAAACATTCTGAACTCTTGGAAATGGCTGGACTATTTGGAGGTGAGGAGTGAGTTGCTGCAAAAAACAGGGGATCTTCTCTTACAGAAATAACCTGTATGAGGTGAGTTGGAATTGTGGACGTATGTAAGCCGGCATGAGCCAAAGCAGTGGAAGGGTCAGAAGCAACCCAAAGGCTGGGACAGAGGAGCTGGTTAATGCAGGGCCAATTTCTGGTGAGAAGGAAGATGGGCTGATCTTGCTGTTCCTACTGGGTTTTAATAAATGCCTCTATAAAATGGAGGACAAGACCTGGTTTCGGTCTCTCCCTGCCTTTTTATCTTTCTGGACTCATTGCCAGCAGTAGTGGATTTACTGTCTTTGCTGTAAGTACGTTCACAGGGAAATAAGAATTCATAATCTGCAGAGATAATATATACTAGAATGAAACTGTTCCAATACTGTGCCTGCCAGAGGCCAGACTGAGAGATAAAGAGATATAAAGCTTGCAGTAGTCGTTCATTACTCCCTTGCATTTGGCTGCTAAGAAGTAACCACACCTGCTCGGTGGACCGTGTAGGTATTGCAGATCTTTGATCTTTCTGAACCTGCACTGATGTACTAAAGAAACATTTCATTATTCTTTTTGCGGTAGTAAGAGAGAGGTGGGGGTACTTATAGTTTTAGCTTTAGATTTTCTTTAAATTTTTTGTTAAATTCCTAATTAACACACAGTTATATTGCATTGTGATTCGTTTAATCTTACTGTCAGTTTTGTAAAGTCTCCCGATGAAATCTTCCCTCTTGCAAAGTGAAATAAAATTCCACTTTAACTTCCAATCAAGCCAGACCTATGCCCATTTAACTCGTATTTCAGCCATGCTGTCTTTTTTTATGGCAGCTTGAGTGGAGACCAGGGAGAAACATAATAAGAAATTGTCTCCTTCCTCCCCATTAGTTAGTTACTTGACATCTGGCTCAAATGTGTATTGCAGGCGCCTCTTCAGCCCTTCCTTCTCTCTTTCCAATAAAAAAGTCTGCTTTTTTCAATGAGGAAATAAATTTCAAAAAACTGTCTGTAGAAAATCTCCAGTTATAAACCATCTTTTCCAAAGAAGAGACATTTTAACATCCAGCCCTGACAGCGTCCATGCACAGCATACTTCTTGATTTCGTAACAGGGAGATTAATGCTGCCCTTCTATTATATGCTTTGGGATCTGTGTGTACTCTTCTGTAGTCAACCTCCTCGTGAACTGCTGCTTATTAGCAGCGGAGGCACAGACGGCTTTGTGTTTGCATGGCTCAGCTGAAGGAAGGGGAGGATGGCACAGATAGCGATGTAGATGGTTCTGAGCATCTCTTTGTACCGAAGCAAAGCTCCAGCTGATTCTTCTTTTTTTTTTTTTTTTTTTTTTTCAGAAATGTGTAAGTCTACAGACACTGCTCCCAGTTGCACACAGCCTAAAGCATTTGTTCTGTGCTGAGGAATTTGGGACTTTTTTTGTGGAAGTTTGGATTGCAATGGATAACTGGCCCTTTCTTGCCACCAGACTATCTATTGTTAAATACATGACAGTCATAGTAAAACAATATTATTGTGCTTCCAAATGGAAGAACTAAAGAAACAATATGTTGTTTTCCCTCCATGTTCATGTGAATTGATGTCTTGTTACTGTGACCAACTCAGTTCTCTATCTGAAGTGAGAGTTCTCAATTTCTTCCTGAACTGGCAAAATTTTATTACTTCAATATCTCACAGTTTCAAAAAACTATGTGGCTTCCATTCAGTGTTGTATTCAACTCTATTCTGTACATGATGGGAGGAGTGTTAAATCAGAAGTAGCCCCACTGGATTTTGGATTTGTATCTGTCTGAGGTCACTCATATATCTTTATCAATGATCTGGATGAGGAGATTGTGTGCACCCTCAGTAAGTCTGCGGACAACACTAAGCTGGTCTGCTTGAAGGTAGGAAGGCTCTACAGAGGGATCTGGACAGGCTGGATCAATGGGCCGAGGCCAATTGTGTGAGGCTTAACAAGGCCAAGTGCCGGGTCCAGCACCTGAGTCACAACAACCCCATGCAACGCTACAGGCTTGGGGAAGAGTGGCTGGAAAGCTGCCCGGCGGAGAAGGGTCTGGGGGTGTTGGTTGACAGCCAGCTGAACATGAGCCAGCTGTGTGCCCAGGTGGCCACAAAGGCCAACGGCATCCTGGCTTGTATCAGGAACAGTGTGGCCAGCAGGAGCAGGGAGGTGATCGTGCCACTGTACTCAGCGCTGGTGAGGCCGCACCTTGGATATTGTGTGCAGTTTTGGGCCCCTCATTACAAGAAGGACATTGAGTTGCTGGAGCGTGTCCAGAGAAGGGCAACGAAGCTGGTGAAGGGTCTGGAGAGCAAGTCTTAAGAGGACTGGCTGAGGGAACTGGGGTTGTTCAGCTTGGAGGAGGCTGAGGGGGAGACCTTATTGCTCTCTACAGCTACCTGAAAGGAGGCTGTATTGAGGTGGGTGCTGGTCTCTTCTCCCAAGTTTCTAGTGATAGGATGAGAGGAAATGGCTTCAAGCTGCATCAGCGGAGGTTTAGATTGGATGTTAAGTAAAATTTCTTTAATGAAAGAATGGTCAGGCATTGGAAGGGGCTGCCCAGAGAGATGGAGGAGTCACCATCCCTGGAGGTATTCAAAAAACGTGTAGATGTGGCACTTCAGGGCATGGTTTAGGAGGAACGGTAGTGTTGGGTTTATGGCTGGACTTGATGATCCTAGAGGTCTTTTCCAATCTTAATGATTCTATGATTCTATGACTCAAACTTGCTGTGGGTTTTTTTGGTTTTTTGGGTTGTTTTCTTCGGGGAACTTGAAGTATGAAATGCCATTATAAATTGTAATCACAGCTTGCCTCGAATAGTAACCACAGCTGGGAATCCTGCAAATCAGACTCTTGGATCCCATATTGGGCAATCAGTTAGGGTTGCATTCAGGTGGCTGTGCCAATAGTCAAAGAGGACAGCAAAGCTCCCTGAGGAGCAATTCATGAGTAAGCAGGAGAGAGCAACAGCCTCAGGTCGGCCCATGGAGAGCGAACACTGTTGTGATGATTTCTGTAAACTTTAAGAACATCTTGCCCTTAGTGACTGGGTGTAAATACAGTCACTGGCTCTGTGCTCTAGAGCAGTAGTTTTCCTGTGCTATCGGGTGCTCCCTCATGCAACTTATAGTCCCTGTTGCTGCATGATGTCCTGGCACGTCCTGACTCCATGCAGGAGGAGGTCTGACCTCAGTTCCCCCACTTACCTGAATTTCCTTTGCAGGAAAGTGAGGTGCTTGCAGGGTGAAGGACCTGTAGAGGGGGGGAACGCATCTTCCTCTTTGTTAGAATGTGGCTGACAGGGAAATCCTGAAACCAGGACTTAAATGATGTATATGGTGGACTGAGGATTAAAAAGCACAGTTCTCCTCTCTTTATCTTTCCCTTTCTGCACCTCGGCCTTCAGTCACAACATGCTTTCCAGCTTTGGCTAACTGAGCACCTGCCTGCTTATCGTCCAGATTCCCTGAGTGCCGTCTGCCTGGCCCGTCTATTGCTTTGCACCAAAAAGGGCTCAGAGCAGACAGGTTGAGCAATTCAGCTTCAGGGCACTGGCACATTTCTACTGAGCACGTGAAGTGTTTCTCCAAATGCTTGTCCGCTGTCAGGTTTTCTATGGCTACCTGTAGTGTCACCCCAGATGTAGCTTGTCACTCCTAAAATTTCTGCTTTCAGTCCTGGAGGCAGTGTAGAGCCTGTGGAAGAAGAGGTTGCCAGAATTTTTCAAGATAGAGGGTATGTCTACAATGAAAGTTTTAGATACCTTCAGTAAGCAATTAAACAAATTTAAAGGGGGAAAAAAGCTCTGGAGCTACTAAGCCCAAAGATACCTTTTCCCTTCTCTGGGCATCCTTGAGCCATCAGGTGGGCCTAGAGCTGTGGAGGAGACTCTGAGGGGTATTGCTAAATTGTGCTTAAAGTCCTCCTTACACAGCTGTCGTTGACTCCTGTCTAAGGCAGAATACTGCACAAGGCAGACCTTTTGTCTGACCTGGAGAAGCCATTCTTGTAGTCAACTCCAGTGCTGTAATATACTACAGAAATGGTTTCAGCAGGTCAGGCCAAAGGTCCTGCTGCTTCTACCTCAGTGTTGGTCTTTGAAGCATTTGAAACATCTTGGCTGAACTTCAAATAATTGTGTGTCCTGAAGCAGACACGGGGTTAGGAAAACTCCAAGGCAACTAATATTTGAAGTGCAGTGAAGTTTATTAATCAGTTGCAAAATACAGTCTTGTGGTGGGAAGTACCAGCATCTTTAGTTACCCTGCTGATAAGACTTCAAAGTTACTGTGGTCACTTTAGAAAGACAAAACGTATGGAAGGCAATAAAAGGAAGTCTTCTGTCTTGTAAATTGATATGTAGGCTTACAACCACAGTACTCAAGCATACTGATTAAAAGAGTGTGCCCGGGGTGCTAGGGTTGGGTGAAAGAGCTGAGCCTCGTAGTCTCGCACCTCGCTTGGTGTGTGTGTACGTGTGTGTGCACACACCTGTCAGGGTGGTGGGACGGGTCTTTCTCACAGAGCGCCAGGACTTGCTGAGCTTGCGTTCATTTCCTTCTCTGCTGTTAGGTGGCCTGAAATAGTTTAGTGTGGGTGAATTCTCTGAATGTGTCACAAAAGTCTCAAGTCTGATGGGATGTATAGGAGCAGCAGGGTGTTGCGCACAAAAAATGCTGAAGGAGTGAGAAAATATTTCTGTAGGTGGCTGACATTCTGACGTATTGGATTTTAATGAAGTTGAGCACTGTTTGGGAACAATAATCCAGTGCATTGCTAACTTTAAAATGAGATTTACAGGACGTGCACTAGCCATTGATTTTACTCAGCCTTTTTAATAATTTTCTTGAGTTATTTCTTACATTGAGTCTTGCTGTGCCATGCTAAGATCAGCCTTTAACTTAGTAGTTAATGTTCCTAAATTTGGGAACATCACTCCACTGATTTTAGGTTTAAGTCATACAAGCAGCAAATGTGTCGATCTAAGCTTTCATCATCACTGTATTTATAAAAGAAAGCTTTTAAACTTTGTGTTCATAGTGCGTAGAGGTGATTGATGTGCCTGGCTGTCCCTGGGAGGTCTGCCTGGGGCGGCTGTCTCCATGTTAGTTCTTGCCTTTTACATAAGGCTTAGAAAATGGCCAAGGTTTTCATGCTGTGGGGAGGTAAAGTCAGCAAAAAACACTTATTTCTAATGCTCTTCTGAAGGCGACCACCTTCAAAAGGGTTTTAAATGTGTATGGTTTAATTTCTTATGTTAGCTAAAGTACTCAAAGGGCTTAGTTTATGATTAAGAAAAGTTAGGTGCTATTCTGCTCTTAGGGAAGCCTAGCATTTTTTAATAGCTGTTTATGATATTAAAAGCAAAACCAAAACACCTATGTTTATAGTTTTGGGGTTTTGTAGTAATGGGTGTGTTTTCTTTCTGTAAAGCTTTTAATATTAAAGGCCAAAAAATGCTATCTGTACAGATACTGTTACACCAAATTAAGTACACAAACACAAATGCCTCCATAGTTGTTTACTATTTCTAGAAAGCGTGTGATAAAAGGATCTTTTTTTAATTTAACTTCAGCTCCCACATGTTCTTTTCATTCTGACCTGGTGAAACTTGGGTGTCTTTCGCGTCAGGTTCAGGAGAGTCTCTGCAATCTTGCGTCTTCTTGCTTGGCTGCTAATAACCGGAAAAAGTGACCGAGCGAAATGGTGAAGAAGTTGAGCCAGCAGTTGCCACAGTGACAGTTGTCCAATATAAATATCTTACAACTCTTCTGTTTATCATCTGTTTTCAGGGCAGTTTAAGCTGCTGGAACAAGACCGAGATATTAAGGAGCCAGTGCAGTATTTTAACAGTGTGGAGGAGGTGGCTAAAGCATTTCCTGAACGAGTTTACGTCATGGAGGAAATAACATTCAACGTTAAGGTAGTCCCTGAATAAATATTTATCCCTGTCTAAATGATTAACTGTTACAACTTTTGTATACATGGCAAGTGAGCGACGGTGCTGTGTGGGAAGTGTGATTTTTGAGACAAACGAGCCTTTGGTGTTCTGCATTCAGTGATGGTGCTCTTCGGGATCATTTTTGCAGTCTTAAATCAACATGTTCTCTAAGGGCTCTCCTGTCCTATGGCACTTTGGGGAGCAGTCCTGATGATCCATCCAATAATTCATCTAATTAGGATGCTGCTGCCAGATTTTAAACAAATGTTGTTTGTTGCCCCCTTTCCCCTCCCCCTCCAGCAGTCTGAATTTTATTCTCTGCTAAGCAGCAGCTGCTCAAATCCCTGTCCAGAAAGCCTCATTCTCAGAGAGCACGCAGGGTGAAATGATGGGGTTGCTTGTCTCAAAATTACTGCAGCTAAATAGCATTGTGAATAAAACAAAACAAAAAAAAAAAGGCACACTTGTTCTCTCTGTGTGTGTGTTTGCATGTGCACGCCTCTTAGGCTCATCAAAGGGTCAGCAGCAATCCCATGAGTGTAAGAGGGCTTGCTATCACCACACACACTGCAGCACGGTGGCATGACACAGTGACAGAACTTGTTCTTCCTTGTCCTACCTATATGTGTGATACTACACAAGGTAGGTCAGCTCTCCCAGCGGAGCAGAGTGGTCTTCAGGCTTGTCTGGTTTGCCTCAGTTGATACACCACCGAAGACTGGTTGAAGACCATCCTAGAGCTGGGATGCAATGGCACAGATCCACATCGTGTACCCTACAGGGGAAACTGGTTGATACGGCTGGTGCAAACCAACATAGAGTTTCCTGGTCCCATGTGTAGCAATGTGGGGTTTTTACAGCAACCTTTTAATGGCTTTTTTCTCTTTTTTCCACTGCAAGAGGTGGGGGACACCAGCTAGTCCACAGTTTTTATAGGTGTGAGAAAAAATTGCTGAAGACTGCTGTAAGTGCAAGAGCTTATCAGTTAATTCATTTAGCGACACAGACTCATGCCTTTCAAGCCAGTAGGTTGTTTTCATTTCTGTTCTCCATTAACCTGAAACCATGAAACAGAGCCTTTCATGAGAAAGTTGGAACACTTTTGTACATTTAGGATGTAACTGGGCAAATCAAGGCAACAAGAAAATTTCATTTCTACCCAGAAAGACCAGTCTTACCTTGGGACTGCTAGCCTTATCTAGTGCTGTGCTATCATTTCTCAGTTGGTCTATGATCAAATCAAGAGTGGCACAGTAAAATGTGCACCTTTGATTTTACAGGGAGAAAAGTACTTGTCTGCAGGCTGCTTCAACATGTAAAATGTTGTGCCTTGAGTTTAATACGAATGTTCTTAAAACTCTCTGTCATATTTAGCAAACTGAGAATTAAGCATAGCTTACTGTTAAATATCAAATCAATTTTTAAAAGAGATTATAGTGATACTCCTTAATGTAAGTAACAGTAATAATAATCCAGGTTTAACCTAGTTACACAGTTATCTTGGCAGTATTTCTCTTGGCAATTTTTCCAGTTTCATAGAAGTCTATTCCAAGGTTATCATCTTCCAAAAAATAAATGAACTTAACAGGATTTATTGAAGTGTTTAATAACCCTTTACATGCAAGATAATTATATATGCTAAAATTTTAATATAGGGGAGATCCTGTCAAACTGATTAGAGCAAAGGGAGGAATATTAAGTACGGTTGATTTCTGTCCAATGCAGTGTGCCCGTTTAAATTCAGAAGAGAGTATCAGAAGATAGCTAATCGGATATAAAAAGAAAAAAAAAATGCCTAAAATATCTGATGAAGCATTTAAGATTAGGAGGAACTCTGAAGTCTAGGGATTCTTTCTTATTCCAAAGACTCAAGTGTTTCATAGATAATTTTTGAAGAAAGAGCCTGTAGAGTTACACCAGACAGTCACTGCGTGGTTTTGTCTGTGCTTGTTGAGGTCTGCCTGCATGTGCCAATGTGCCATGGTTGTGGTTTGACTTGGTGCGAACTTTGCTCCTTCATTTAAATCTTTTGCTGCTCCGGCAGGATTTTGCAGCTAGCGCTGTCGTTCAGAGACTTGCCTTCTGGCTGTGATGTGCTGTGGGATCTTCTCCAAGCAGGGGGGAGTTGCTTTATTTTTACTTTGCGTACTAGTTGTTAAAGTAAGAAATGGGCCACCTTATCCTGGGGGAGGCAGGGGAGCTGGGTCTCCCTTCCTTCCCTCCCCATGGTTTTGCAGCTAGGGCTCACTGGGCAGTGCGCTGAGGTGGGGTGTTTGGGACCTGCCGGATAGTTGAAGGAGGGCTGTAACGCCTGTCATCAAGCAGCAGAGCTGGGAGTGGAAGGTGGAGTCACTCTTCACAGAATTTCTAACAAACATTTTGGATTAAACCAAACTCTTGTAATGGCCCAAACTACTTTTGGTAACATACATACATACTTATCAGTACTGTGCTTGGATACCCAGTCAGTTGCCTCAGGTTCCCGGTGGCCCACGGCATCTACAGCCTCAGCAGTTTAGAGTGTTCTGGGGATAAGCATTCAGTCAATAGGTATTTAATCTGTTCCCAATTGAAAATTAGAGGCATTCTGTCTTCTCTTCACTGACCAGATAGGTGATAAATTTTTTTGTATTGGTATTCAGTGCATAATTGCAGAGAATTTTATTTATGTAATAGCATTACACTACAAAGATGATGATTTTTAGATTCTCAATGCTAGGAAGAAAAATATTAAGAAAGCTGAGCTACCCAAGGGCCCTAGCTTTTGCTGAAGCAACAGCAATAAGATTTCTGCACTCAGCTGCTCTGGTCCCACACAGATGGCAGTCTGTACAAATAGCCAGGAAGCTATTTGCATTAAGACTTAAAAACAAAACCAGGAACAAAAACCCCACATTGTACCGAGGGCAATTCACAGAAGGTCCTCTAAAAAAGCAACAATATTGTCTGATACATTGAATGTTGGACAAGCCACGATTCCTGCACTCTAAAAACCAGCCCACTTAGCATTGCAGGACTCTTCAAATCTTCTGGGATATCATTTTTGTCCTGAAGATGTCACTCGGTCTCCCTGGAGAGGCTGTAGAGCTGTTTGCAGAGCCTTTCCCGGATGGAGAAGTGGTTTAGTTAATTAGCCCTATAATGATTCTTCTACTTTTCTATCAAAGACATTGTTTGGCTGGTATGAACTTTTGATACCCGATTTGTTTGATGGGGTGTTTTGTTTGTTTGTTTGTTTTTTTAATGTAATACTTTTTTCAGTGCTTTAACTGTGTAGGAGCATACAGCGTGTGTTTTGGCAGAAATAAATTTATAGTGAAAACTGCATTTTTTAGGGTTTTTTTTTGGATGAATGTTAAAGCAGTAAAGTGAAGCAAAATTGATCTCCTGGTTTGATACAAATTCTGTTGGCTCTGATCTGATAAGTTGGCCTGAATTTCCAAAAAGCACATCTATAGAAGGTTGTAAACCTACACTGCATTTTTAAATGCTGCAATAGCGACTTCTTCGAAATTAGTTCATGTGTAGGTTTTAGCTCCAAACTTGCAGGCATTGCATAGTACTTCACCTTGAGAATTAGTGCTTTAGTCCCCTCATTGCTTTGTGGCTTGATGCCAGCTTTAGGAGGCTGCAAGCCTCGGCTCCGAGAAGGTTTTTCTTCTCTTGCCGCTCTGTCCCTGGCACACATTGGCTGTGGCACCCCGGTGCCTTGCATTGGCAGTGCACTGCTGTGGCTGCCGCTTTCCTCCAGCATCTGGTACACAGCTTGAGTGAGAGAGAAGCAGACCTGTTCCTTCGTGCCTACGTCAATGTACCTGCTAGAGAGTTTCTGCTCTGAAAGGAGCCTGGATAGTGAGCTCCGTTGCCTCACAGGGGCTCCAGGACCTGGCCTTCCTGACATCCCATGTGAAGATTATGCTAAAATGAAGAGTTGTTGTACTTTCTGATTCACTGTCTTGGGAGGCAGATGTTTATAAAAGAAAAATAGGATACCGTCTCACTGAATTTAGTCAACTTCCTTGAAAAAAAATTGCTTATTTTTTCTGCTAATAGCTTTTCTGAAGACTCTTTGTTTTATATTTTACAAAACTATCAATTTTTTGTGACTAGTAAAAAAAATACATGGTATATATTATATATATTTTAGATATATACATAGTGCTATGATTGGTCCCTTGGCTTTAATAGTAAAAAGCATATGCAGTAACTATGAATCGGAGACCTCACAGTTAAAAAGAGCTCTACCAAAACAAAAATCCAAACTGTGTATTTTTTAAGTGAATGCAATGCTTGCATTACTCTAATAAAATCTAGCAGGTATAACAAGGAATGTAAAGCCACAAATTACTTTTATAAGGAGTTCATGTGTCCAAGTGATTAAAGACTTTTACTTCAAACTATAACAAATTAGAACAACTGGAGTCCAAGATATAGGATATTGGCTCAGGTGTTATCAAAATCTATTTTTGAGTTAACCTTTCTTTAAGCAAAAGAAACAGTATACTTGAGCTTTCCCAAAAGAACATGTTTCCTAAATAATGATTCGTCACTTTCATGATGCCTGTCTTCTGCAATAGATGTAATTCTGAACGTTACTGAACTGGGGAGTCTTAAAATCTAAAACATTGTAGTGACTTAAGCCGCTGCTGTTTTGTAATGTGTTTGATGAGGTGTCTGTACCAGTAACCTTTCTGGTCAGCATCCTGGCATCAATAGCGAGCGGTTAGGATGGATCAACATCTGGCAGTAGGGAGGTGGAAGGCAAGTACAGCATGGAGTAGGTTCTGGTTCTGTGGGTCTTCCACATTAGGAGTTGTTCAGTTTGAACATCTCCTAGTGATTTCTAGATGGCTTTGGAGTATTGTGTGGCAAGCACTGCCTCTTCCACACAGCTGGGAGCACTGATTATTGTCACCTATTAACAGACAGTGAAAACTGGCTGGGAAGGGCAAAAGAGGGGCGAGGGAGAAGTAAAACTGCAGGAGTCATCGTTATAATGCGTGAAACATTATTGTTGTAATGCATAAAGCATCGTTGTTATAATGTGTAAAACAGAGAGGGAAAACATGAAGATAAACATGTTCGGGGAAGGAATTTTTTCAGGATGCTCCCCAGGCTAATAGTTTAATATCTGGAGAAGACTTTGTGTTTATCAGGTAATGACAGCAACTGGAGGTATGGTGGTTACTGCTGCGAGCTGCTGCACCGGAATTGTCCTGTGAAGAATTCCTGTTTTAAATAGAAGATGTCAGGAGGGGGTACAGACAAAATAAAAAATGAGGGCACAGCCCCACTATGGAAATGTGTAAGGAAAATGTATAGTCCTACCTTCCTTCCCCCCATTCTGTCACCTGGTCTCAGCTTCCTACCAGTTGCAAGGTCTTCACACCTGAAGGTTGAAAACCGAACCTGGCAGAAGTCCCAAAGGAAGCAAGAGCATTGCTCGAGGGTGGGCAAAGCAGGAGGTGGGACGTGAGCTGAAAGCATAGGGCAGAGTGGAGCCGCACTGGGACTGGACTTGACCCTCCCGGGTATGTTATGTAGCTGACTGAAGGCTTCTCAGGTGTTTTCCGCCTTCTGTAGCGTTACTTGTTTTCCAGAGTTATGAGGAGATTCAATTTGCCACAAAAAAATACGTGTTATTTCTTCATCAGTCTGTGTTCCCGACTACCTTAACTCTGCTGCTGTGAGATAGTGCGCTGCTGTCTTCTCTCCACCATGCACCGGTGAGGTGCTGTGTCACGTGCGCAGGCTGGGACGTGCCACTAGCACGTCCAAGTGTCTGAAATAGCGCGGGGCTCTGCTGCACCCCGCCAGTGACTGCGCAGCAGGAGGCAGAGGGTGCACAAGGCATGCTCTCAGCGGGGGTGTGAAGGAGCGTAGGTGGGGCTGAAGGTGAAAATACTGCTGGGTCAGTGCTAGAAGCTTAGAGGGTAGAGGGAGCCAAGTCTGGTGTGGTGTTACATGTTCTGCCTTTTGGGAATAACTTATGATATGCGGTTTCTCGCAGATCATGTTGTCTTTAAGCGTACTATTAGGCATGAATCAAATCTGTTCTGAGGAGCTGCTGTGCTTGACTGATTCCTGGGCTGATGGGGGCCCCGTGAAGTTCACCAAAGGCAAGTGCAAAGCACCTGACGTGCCATAAGCCCTGCAACAGGCTGATGGGCTAGAAGGGGGCTCTGTGGAAAAAGCCTGAAGGGTACCTGGTAGACAGCAGTGGTGGTGTGGCAAAGGTGGCCAACAGCATATAGGGGTGTATAAGCAAGAGTGTAGCCAGTAAGTCAAGGATGGTGGTTATTCCCCATCATTCAGCGCTTGTGATGCTACAGCTGGAGTATTGCTTCCAGTTTTGGAAACAGCTTTTTTTCCAGTAACCCACTAATACAAGGAAGACGTTGATGTGGGAGCGAGTCCAGTATAACAAGATGGTCAGGGGGCTGTAGCGAATTATGTATTAGGAGATGCAGGGAGAACTGGGTTTGTTCAGCCTTGAAAGGGCTTAAGGGAGATCTCTCTGCTGTGCCTACCTACCTAATGAGAAGACGGGCAGGCTGGCTCATCTGAGGTGCTCAGTGGGAGGACACACAGGCAGAAGTTGGAACATAACAATTCTGCTCCAATATTAGAAAAAAAATTTTTAACTTGAGGGTGATGAGCACACAAAGAGGTTGCCCAGAGAAAATGTGGATTTTCCATCTTTGGAGAAACAAAAAATTTAACTGGACATGGCAGCCTGCCATAACTACACCTGCTTTGAGGAGCAGGTTGGACTAGATGACTCTGGGGGTCATGCCAGACCTGGAGGATTCTGCAAATCTCACCTGATATCCTGGGCTAAAGTCCATGGCCCTTCATTGGTGTTTTAGTAAGCTTTGTGGCCATTGATAAAGTGAAACGTTTGAGTGAACAAGGCGAAGTGAGTTTGATTTTCATAGGTCGTTGCTACAAGGACAAAGTAAAGATCATTTAGCTATGTAATCTGAGAAACAAAAACGTAGACATATCTGTGCGTGAGATTCTAGATCATTTTAGAGTCATTGCTATGTATGGTATGATATATATTGATATATGTATGATATGTTATATATAATACGTATGGTGTATATTTGTTGCTAATGTCCTGGAACACATATTTATCTACCACATATGCTTTGTAATGTTAATGAGCATGTGGTAATGAATGAATTAACCTAACACAAGAAGAGAGGAGTTAGCTTTCTTGACTTTCAGAACTTAAATTTAAAAATATAATTAGCCTGCTGAGGTGTACCAGCAGCCTTAACATCACCATGGTAGGGCTTAGTGGATCGGGATAACATCATGCAGTCTTAGACTTTTCATTTCACTTTTTCAGTTTTTATTACAATTTTGGACAGCAGCTGGTACCTTCTATTTTTGTTCAGAAGGAAGAGTGCAAAACAGTATTTTTCTCAAGAGTGCCAAACTAGAACCATGGTATGATTTTTCTTCTGTTCCAGCACAGTAAAATTCAGCCTTACTTCACCTGTTATTATCATGTGACTATATTTTTTTAAAAAAAATGTTTCCCAGATTTTTAAACTGAGAATAATTTTGTCTTTAAACATGCCTGTTGAATCTAAAAATCCATTTGCTATTTGGCTGGTTGAAATGGATGCCATTAATAAGCAGCTGCTTCACGAGACCTTCATTGTGAAGCTCGGCCAGTTAGTTACATCTGTGGTTTCACATCTGACCCACTGTTTCCTTCTACAGTGGCTTGTTTGTTTGTGAATCACCGGGGAACTGCAAGTTGGCCAAGCAGGAGCCGTAGGTTGTGACACCTCCCTCGCTTCCTGCGGGACACCAGCCGGAGCAAGAAAAAGCTATAACCGTAGCGTCTCAATATTTCTGACAGCGTAGCTCGCGTTGTCCAAAGATGCCATTTGTGGGGACTTGTCGATGCTAGAAATCAACATTCTTGCAGAATGTGCCCTTTCAAAAAGAGAAGGGGGAGACTGAGTGGTATGTGCACAGAGCCCCCTGTGCCCTCAGCCCTTATCAGCTCCACTGAAGTCAGGGCTCTATGGCTGGCCACGGCCCTGTGGCAGTTTTGAGGAGAAACCAGCAGCAAGCATCACACCGGTGTTACCAGCAAAAAACCCAAGTGCTTTCCTTTCATGTCGCAGTATTTCAAAATGTTGTCTGGCCAGTGGTGTGAACTGTGAATGAGTATTCCCTACCATAAAACCTAGTAGTTTCCTGGATTAGACCAATTAGTGTTTGTTTAGATAATTCAGGGCTTGAACGACTTCCTCTCCGGAAGCCCCAAGACTGAAGTGCTAAGGCAGCACACCTCGGCTGAGCTGCCTGTGCCTTTGCTCTGAAAGGCTTGCAGATGATAATCACAACTTTACAAATACAGGTGAATTGCAAATCACATCTTAAAGGAGGATGCATTATTCACAGCACTTCTCAGTTATTAACTGATTGGAATTACAGCCTTGATTTTGTGCAGTGGTTGTTCTGTGATGATAACTGAATTTGAAGCCCAGAATCTGAACTTCACACAGCTCCATGAAGTCTTTAGGGGTTGCAGAGGTGAGGAAGGGATATACTATTGTAGTGTGTGTTTTCATTTGCAGTTTTTTAGTATGTTCCATCTTTCCAAATAAAATGGTCTATAAAAGGCCAGTAGCATTCATCTGATGCACCTTCCTTTAGGAGTAGGTGTCTGCTGCTGGTGAGGAGGAGCTGGGTGGGTTCTGTTAGGTCCCTGAAAAGGGCTTTTCACGTTAAACCACACAAATATGAAGCAGAGCAATCTTGTCTCTAAAGAGTTATTCCAGTCTTAAGGAAATAACTTCAGGAACAAATGAGCCTTGGACATCTGTTTTGCTTCTCTTTTTTTTTTTCTTTCCAGTACGATTTCCATACTAGAAAAGCACACACATGGCTGTGCATATGTTGTTTAATCTCTTAATTGCAATTATGATCAAAAAATGAGGAAGGAAGTCTATGACTAGGAGAGCAAGGCAGAGGGGGAGTTAGGCATATGGGATAGACTGATATTCTTGACTTTCTCCTTCAGGGAATAGATGTCATCTGTCATTCCCCCTAGCCTGGAAGAGATTATATCAAGGGGATATGCTTCATCCATAATGATGAGATCACCTTTTCTGCTCCTCAGGGAGCTGAAGATGGTGAAAGTAGTTTGCTTCCCTCAAGAGCCTGGCAAATAAATTACAGCAAACAGCAAAAACAAGGGAGTGGGAAAAAGATACCCAAGGGAATCCAGACATGCTGTATGACTGTGCTGGTTTTGGCTGGGATAGAGTTAATTTTCTTCATAGCAGCTAGTATGGGGCCGTGTTTTGGATTTGTGCTGAAAACAGTGTCAATAACACAGGGTTGTTTTAGTTGCTGCTGAGCAGTGCTTAAACAGAGCCAAGGCCTTTTCTGCTTTTCACCCCACCCCACCAGCAAGTAGGCTGGGAGGAGACACAGCTGGCCCCAACTGACCAAAGGGATATCCTATACCATATGACATTATGCTTAGTATATAAAGCTGGGGGAAGGTGAAGGAAGGGGGGATGTTCAGAGTGATGGCGCTTGTCTTCCCAAGTAACTGCTACGCGTGATGGAGCCCTGCTTTCCTGGAGATGGCTGAACACCTGCCTGCCCATGGGAAGCAGTGAATGAATTCCTTGTTTTACTTTGCTTGTGTGCCCGGCTTTTGCTTTACCTATTTATCTCAACCCATGAGTTTTCTCACTTTTACTCTTCCAATTCTCTCCCCCATCCTACCAGGAGGGGAGTGAGTGAGTGGCAGTATAGGGCTTAGCTGCCAGGCGGGGCTTAAACCACAACAGTGACAAAAGTGGCTATCTGAATTGCTGGGATATGTGGATTCTTCCTTCTTTTAAAAATTGGTTATGTTTGTTCTCATGCCTTCTTTGGTAGTTTCAGGTGGCTGTTTCCCCTCACATAAGATGCAGGAACGTGCGGAACAATAGGAAAAGGTTACTTGGCCAAGCTTCAGGTTAAACACCTTGCTCTTGACTACTCAGCTGTTCAAATAAAGTTACCTTAGTTTCTCCCGATATATAGTCTTCCAAGTTCAGTGTCAATAGATTTGATATGATTTAAAGTGTTATCTTCAGTGGGGGAAAACAAAATTTTTTATTATTATTTTGCAGGTGGCTTCAGGTGAATGCAATGAAGACACTGAGGTTTACAACATTACCCTTAGTACTGGGGATGAGCTCACTTTAATGGGGCAAGCAGAAATACTTTATGCAAAATCTTCTAAGGAGAAGTCACGACTCAACACCATCTTTAAAAAAATTGGGAAACTTAATTCAATTAGTAAGCTAGGCAGAGGCAAAATGCCCTGCCTTATCTGCATGAACCACAGGACCAACGAAAGCATCAGCCTCCCTTTCCAGTGTAAGGGCAAGTTTAGCACCCGCAGCCCGTTGGAGGTGCAGATGCAAGAAGGTGAGCACACAATTCGCAATATAGTAGAAAAAACCAGGCTGCCCGTTAATGTGACTGTGCCAAGTCCCACACCAAGAAATCCTTATGACCTGCATTTTATCCGTGAAGGGCACAGGTACAAGTTTGTCAACATTCAAACCAAGACTGTGGTGGTTTGTTGCGTGCTTCGTGGCAACAAAATTATTCCCATGCATTTTCCCTTGCACTTGACGCTTCCAAAATTTACTCTACCTGACAGTCTGGTGAAGGGGGAGCTGTGGCACGAATCCCTTATTCAGCACTGGTTTAATATATGCCAGGAACAGTTTGACATAGATGAGTATTCCCGCGCCGTGCGAGATGTGAAAACTGACTGGAACGAAGACTGCAAGAGCCCGAAGAAGAGCCGATGCACCGGGCACAGCCACGTGCCGAACTCCCTCAGCTACGCACGGGACGAACTTACGCAGTCCTTCCACCGGCTTTCGGTGTGCGTCTATGGAAACAACTTGCATGGGAATAGTGAAGTGAACCTCCACGGCTGCAGGGACTTGTGTAACGAGTGGGCCCTGTTCTCTCACGATGCTCTTCAGTATCAGGAGTCTGGTGACAGTAGCAGCGATTACCTTTTTCCTGAAGTTAGCGAAGAATCCATGTATCTGCCTACAAAACCAGAACTTCCTTACGAAGAGCTGTGGTTGGACCAAGGGTCTGGAAAGGCTGGTGACCAGCCTCTCACTCGCTCACTAAGTGAGAAGAACAAATGTGACAACTACAGAGGGTCTTTCCGATCAAAGTGTGGTACCGCATCTCTTCCTGTGCCTGCGACTGTCGGAGCAACCACAAAGTCTTCAGATGTTTCCCTACCTCCACCTCCAGTGCCTCCCAAATCAGAAGCAGTAAGTCAGAGTTATTTATGTTGGTTTGTTTCTTTTTTTAGCTGCTGAAGAGTTTGCTTGGGGATTTTTTTAGGGAAGATTTGCGGGGAGGGTACACGGAAGGCAAGGAAACGGTGAGACTTTATGAGATATGCAACTGCAGCTAGTTTCCTGCCAAGTGTAAGTCATGTCCTAAAAATCACCAGAGTATATTTACTGTAACTGACCTAGTAACTTAATCCTGATACTTTCAGGTGGTATTTATTGGGGTTTTTTTCTCCCACAAACAAGGTCTAAGAATTGCTAGGTCACTTCCTCCCCTGGCTTTACACATCATCTCTCCACATGGCCTCCGTGTTTTCTCATATTTTCTGTGGCTGAAGTGGGTGGGGCATGACCCCACTTGGAACTGCCTTGGATCACCTTAGTGTGTGCGTCTTCAGTTAACAAGCCCTGATAATCAGGACAGCTAGAATTTTTATGGATTTGAAGTGTTTGTTTATGAGAGATTATCTTCTCTGTTACAAGCCTGTGGCAGATTTTGAAGAATATTAAGTATCATTGACCTCAAGGAAAGTTTATCACACTAGACCTGAACTAATCACTCTGTACTGCTTATTGAAAGAAAACATGTTTAAGTAGGAGCTGTGTGGAGTTGATAAATGAGCCTTCTAGTGGACTCAATTTTAAACAGAGCATGTTTCCAGTCCTGGGGTTTCTAATGAAAACTCTTGGGAGAAATCACTTCTCCAAACCTGAAATGTCATGGAGACTTCAGAGGTAAAAATACAAATATGTTTTATCAACAGGAGCTTTTGTGGACTGGGTGGAAAATCCAACTGTTACATGGTCTCTTGACATAGTCCTACACATTTAAAAACAAAAAAAAAAAACCAAACCACAAAGGAAAAAAGAGAACTTCCCCCAGGAAAGAGCGTTTAGTAATCTTTAGCAAAATTTAAGTGATACATCCTTACGTCATATGAATCTAGACGGATTTTCAAGAGAATGGCTGCACAGCAAGCTGAGACTAATCTAAGACCAAAGTGCAGCAAACCATGGTGATCCCATCTCTTTCCTATTCCCATCTTACAGTCCAGTAACATTGGCCATAGCCTTTCCATCATGAGCCAGGTCACAATCTGCTTGAAAGCTAAGTTGTGTTTACCTGTGCTGGGTTAGCCTGCCGTGGATTGCTGTGGGGATCCCCCTGGCCAGGCTGTGCAGCTGCTGGGGAGCATGGCGAGGAGAGGGGAGGAGGATGCCAGTGCAGGCACAAAATGCACAACGGTAGCCCTTTGACCATGCAGCCAAAACTTCCAAAAAAAAAACCAAGTTGCAGTAGCCTCTGCAAAGGCAGGAAAGTCAAGACATTACCTCCTCTGTTTATGTGTAATGTCAAAGTGCAGGATCCCACTGAGGTCAGGCACGCACTGACGCTTTGTCCAGGCTCCTTTGGAAAAGTGCACAGCAGCACCATATCGGTATGAGGTTCCCTGGCAGCTTACGCTGATATAAACCGGTGTGGGGCTGGTCCCACCCTCCTCCTCCTCCTCCTCCTCTTCCTTCTTCTCCTTTCCCAGCCACATGGTCCTGGCTCCTCTTTTGTGCTGGCTCTGGCACTTGTGCGCCTGGGCAGGCAGCCAGGTCTGGATCTGGAAAATGATTAGTTTCCTGCTGACTTCTGTGAGCTGAACTGCTTCAGTGCCAGGTCAAAGGAGTGCCGGGGAGCGGGTGGGAGGGTGAGGGGGTGACGGGAGAGGAAGGCTGCCCCCACAGTGGGGTGAGGGCAGCCCTCCTGGCAGGGGGCTGCTGGTCCCCCCAGGTCATGCCTGAGGTGTGGGCTGTGGAGTGCCTGCATAGCATCAGCGTGGACCCTCACACTTCAGGAAACCTTGTGGCGTAGTAACTCGCTTCTGGGGGCAGCAGGATAGCGTTTGGGATACCTGCATATGTTGCCTTTTATGGTCACTTTGAAAAGGTAATGTGAGAGTGCTGTCAGCAATTTCGGTAATGCTTTCTAGCCGTGCAGGAGAACTAATTTCTGCTGAAGATATTAGCTTGCATTTAGAGGTGGGCAGGGCGTGTAGCCCCATACGAAATAAAACAAAATTTTAAAAACTGCATCTCCATAGACGATGATAATTTGGAAATCAGTTTTGTGGCTTCCTGGAACAGCTTAGGAATGAGTATCAGTGATCTGCCGAATTCATCAGTGAGCTGGGGCCAAGGAGATGTTTGCATGGTTTTCATGTAGGGTATTTATAGAATAAATAGATCTCAGGAGCTGCTGATGAACATGCGGTTTAGTCATCACTCCCTCTGGAATGATATTCTGTAACATTTCTGTATGAAAGTTGGCTGGCAATTGTATTTTTGCATGCACAGAATTTAAAGTGTGCATACAGGAGGTCTTTGTAGGAGAGAGAGAGAGAGAAGGACAATCAGGTGTTTCAGAAGCTGTTCTGGTTTTCTTCGCACCAGCAGAATGAGGCATTATGATATATAATGCTTATTTTCTAAATACCTTTCAGAAAATCGAAGTGGCATGAAGGCAGAAGGGGGTGGGGGATGGGAAATGACCTCTGAATTAAGGCCTTTAAATTAGAAATCGCTTCAGTCCCCAAACACTAATTTGCATAAAATCAGAGCCTGTTTTCCTGATTGATTTAAAGCACGTCCCCGATGGAGCGTGCCTGCAGTTCAGGCTCCCGTCAGCAAGGAACGTTGAACCACTTTGCATTATGCTCGCGGTCATGCTGGCGACAGGGTGGGTTTTATCCCAGCGGCCTCAGAAGCAGCCACTGCGAGAGGCACAGAAGCCCAGGTGCCCTGTGATGCCCAGATTCAGGAGTGACACCCCAGGGTCCAGGGGGTACTGTTCGGGGCTTGGGCTGGCTCCAAGGGAAAGGAGCAGGTCTTTAAAAAACTACTTCACGCTGTCTGAAAGAGGTCACCACCCCCGAGTCACAGGAGGGAGCGCTGGAGCACGGGAGGGCTCAGACATTCAGTGCAAATGCACTTAGTCTGTATATGGCAGCTGTGTGGCATCTAGTGCTTCTGGGCGAAAGAGTATTTCCTTGTAACAGCAGCAGCCATCGCAGTCATTGTCGCACCGTGGCTGTTCCCCTCCTCTCCCGCATGTATTTCATTGCTGGTCGCTTGGACCTAGTGAGGGTAGCTCTCCTCTGAAGTTTCCGCTCGCTCTTGTCAGTTTAATCTGCAAAATCTCTCCTTTTTATTCCTCTGCTGGGTTTCCCGAGGGCTGTGTCTGGCAGCTGTAATCGCAGTCTTGTGACAGGCACCAACTGGGACTGCAAACTGGTATTATTTATGGCCTCGTTCTGATCTTCAATCTAGGTCAGCAAGGGAGCTTGGCATAGTTTGTTATGCCAATGCAATATTATGCAATGCCGGCAGTCATCCCGGGAAAGAATTCCTTTAACCCCTTGACCGTCTGCTGTGCTCCAAGAGCTTCCCTGAATGGTCTCTCTAACCCCATGAGCATATATTCAATAGCATGCAGTATTAACTTTGCCTAGTCTGACTTGGGGGGGGGGGGAAAAATGAAGTCCTTAGGCATCCTTGGGGCACAGCACTAAAATGGTTGAAGAGTTTTATGCCTGAATTCAATAACAACCATGAATAAAATTTATTCTTTTTTTTTTTTTCTTGAAAGAGCAAATAAGAACCCTTAGAGCAAGATTTATTTCAGTGTTTTATGCTGTCGGGCATTTCCTGTAATTTTGACTTGTTTTGAATTAGGGAAAAAATGTACTACAATGTCCTGGTCCCCAATTTTCCATTTCACAAAAGTACTAAACGGGTTGTTGCATTTTGAAAGCGCTGAAGTGGATTGCAAAAGGTTCCACATTTATTCTGTTTTTAAATAAATTAAATCACTTTAATTGCTAATTATGTGTTGCAGAACTGCGAAGATAACTTTTAGTCTGCAGTGTTGTTAAATGTAAAAATAAACTCTAACTTTGAAGCACAAAGAGAATTTCCCTTTTCTGGTCCATGTAAGACTGTTTCAGATAAAGAGAATATAGAGGTCTTATTCTGCCTGGGGGAGGCGGTGAGTCCTTAAAAATTTTGCCTGGCAGCCTATTTCTCAGTAGCCTTGCTCACCTCCAGCCCTACTTAATAAAGTTGCTCTCCCAGATATGTACTGATGAGATAAAGGTCTTAATTCTATCATTTTTTCTGTGGGGATGAATCCTGATATTTTGTTGTCACCTAGGCAGACCAAACTGAATTTCAGATAAGCATTGCTACAGTCATGTGTTTTAAGCTGCAAAGTTGGCTGGCTGCAAAAAGTAGACCTATTGGCTGGGTGCATTATTTGAACAGGCTTTTCTGCCTACACCTTTCAACTTGTACGTTTTGTAGTTAACCTTATCCTGGACCACTTTAGCAGCTACAGAAAGACTGAAGCTCCAGGTTTGAATCCCAGCATCTGGCAAATACAAGATAGTGTACCATTCCTGGGGGAGGAAAGCTGCGAATTATCCTAGACCTGGATGGCTGGGTATCACTGGTGAAGTAAGTCAGGAAACATCAGAGTCTGTTGAGATCTTTTCATTACGTAAGGTTGGTTTATTACATCTGCATAAACAACAGTCATGAAATTTAAGCCTAACGAATTGCTCCTTACAAAATGTAAAATATCTGGAACAGTCTGTCTGATTTTGTATGTTACTGGAAGGTTCTTTTACATTGTTCCGTTGCTGCTACTTTTTAGATGAGTGGATATCCAACTCCTGAAAAGCACCCTGAAAAAGATTGCTAGCAAGGCATTCTTTTGGACTTCTTTATGACAAGCCACATACTGTTGCAAATATATATACTTAGCATAATTTTTTTCTTCTCCTCACTTTTTAATTATTTCCTTTCTCATAAGAAGGCAGAACCAGATGTGTTTCATCTGGTTGAGAGTGCTGTTGCCCAGATTTTCTCGCTGCTTACTTCTGTGTTGTTCTTTTGTACAGGTAAGAGAGGAATGCAGGCTCCTGAATGCTCCCCCCGTCCCACCACGAAGTTCAAAGCCGTCATCCACCAGTCCCTCCATCCCTCCTCGTACAGTCAAACCTGCACGACAGCAGACCCGCTCTCCTAGCCCTACTCTGTCCTACTACTCTTCGGGACTGCACAACATGTATGTGTTTGAGCTCTGAGAGACCTGAGCTGGCACTTTTTGAAAGAGTTAACTTTAGCAGCATTCTTTTTGGAAGGCACTTATTTATAAAGGCATGGTACTGTGTCAGAGTTGCTGACTTTTTGTGAAATGGGCTAGCCTGTCAAGTTATTTTTAAAGATTCAAGAGAAAGCAAAGCTCTAGCAGCAACTATGTTTTACGAGATAGGACATACTGGTTTATATTAAATACCTGCACATATTGCTATAGGGAATCTCACCATAAGGTGGCACAGGCTGTCTAAATGGAAAATCCTGTACAGTTCTGTATCATTCTTGAAGGGCTTGAATCTTCAAACCAGAACGTCTCAAAGCTAGTTTCAGGTGGGATTTCAGTGCCGCATGCAGTGCAGCCAGCTCTGATAAGTGGGGGAACAAAGGAGTCTGGTAATCCAGAAATGTGTTGTGCCAACTCTATGGGAACCTACAGGGTGGGTGTGATGGAGAACAGAGAGGTCAGCAGACACCACTGAGTGCAAAGTGAGGTGTAGTGGAAGGTTGCCAGACAGCTTCCAGATCAAACCCACTTCAGCACAAACCTAGTCCAAAAACTGGAAAATCCACTCAGGCCAGTCAAAAGTTGACAGTAGATTTTTAATTATGTGGCTGCATAACTTTTCCTAGCAATGCAGTGTTCTTCCTTTGGCTTTAGAAAACATATACACCTTTTTTAGTCTCACCTCCTTTTTGACTTTAATGTCTCGTTGTGTGCAGTTTTGGGCACCACAGTACATTAAAGATATAAAGCTACTAGAGAGTGTCCAGAGAAAGGCCACAAAGTTGGTGAAGGGTTTAGTGGAGAAACCATATGAGGAGCAGCTAAAGTCACTTGGTTTGTTCAGCCTGGAGAAGAGGAGACTGAGGGGAGACCTTGTCATGGTCTGCAGCTTCCTCACAAGGGGAGGAGGAGGGGCAGGCTTCTCTCTCTTCTCTCTGGTGACTGATGACAGGACCCGAGGGAATGGCAGGAAGATGTGCCAGGAGAGGTTTAGGTTGGATATTTGGAAAAGGTTCTTCACCCAGAGGGTGGTGGAGCACTGGCACAGGCTCCCCAGGGAGGCAGTCACGGCACCAAGCCTGACGCTGTTCGGGAAGCACTTGGACAACGCCCTCAGACATATGGTGTGAATTTGGGGCTGTCCTGTGCAGGGACAGCAGTTGGACTTGATGATCCTTGTGGGTCCCTTCCAACTCAGGACATTCTACGATTCTATGATTATTTTTTGTATCTAGTCAATGACGAGACACTACCTGTCTGGATTTTACAAATTGATCTGAAACATCACTGAAATAATTTCAGCCTAAATGCAATTGGTATAATAACTTATTCTGGTATTGCCTTTCTAAACCATACTGCACATTTGCAGCTTAGTGTTGTGTATCTGGCAATGATCACGCTAGATCAAGGCTGCTCGTTTGTTTTTATGAAAGCCTGTTGGGTAGTTCTGTCAAGGTCTACTCTACAGGAGGCAGAAGACCTCCCAGGATTTGAGGCCTACCAAATGCTGCTTTCTCTCTTTGTAGCTAAGAATACATCTGCCTCCCAATAAACCAGGAAAAGAGCGAGAAGTGAAGTTTGTCAGGAATGCAGGTGGTACTATTTACCTTGAACTTCACAATATTTGCATGAAATTAATCACCAGCTTAGGTCTAGACCAGATATCTCTGTTGTGATAGAATTGACCTAGTGCTGCAGAGGAAGCTGCTAAAATATTGGCAATGTGTGGCATAAGCAGATTGCTGGTGAAGTTGCTTTTCGAGTCCTGCCATTTTTATCAATGATCTTACTTTCTGGATCATGAAGGGTTGCAGGCAATATTTTAAGCACAAACAAAAAAATATGATTTGTCTTTATCTGCCTATGAAAATGCCTGACATCTGAATTCAACTATATGTAATGTTTCTCTTGTATCCTTTGGCACTGAGTCCCAGTGAGTTAATTTTGGTGGAGGATGAATAAGGAAGCACTTTGAAAATATTTATCAGTTTCAGTAATTCCATTAATATTTTGAATCATTAAATGTTCTAATTTCTAATGTTGAGTTAGAGGTCAGAAACAGGATCAATCAATTCAATTCTTCTGTGTAGTTAGTTCTTTAGGACACCTCACTGTCTTCTCCAAATTGAACAGCCCAATAGCTACATTTGTGAAAAATGCTTTGCACTGGTATACGTTACAGCAGTTGACCTTTAAACAGGCAGAAACGACCAGTTGACAGTATATCCTTGTTGAGAAGGGAGGAAAAAATATCTGGTATTGTAAACATCCAACTGCTTTAACTTACAGACGTGTATTTGTGACATAAACAGGAAAAAAATAAGAGTTTGGAGGGCATGGAGTGGAGAGTGAGGAATGGTTAGACAGGGAAACTGCATCTCTTGGGGCTGAGTTTTGTAACTAATTTTCCAGTGGTACAGGTTAGAGCTGCTTTTATGCATCTGTACTTTGTGTTTGAGCTGGGCAAGTCCAGGTTGGCTTCCTCTCTGACTCACTGTAAGTGCACAGGGAACTGTTTTTTGTGTCAATCCTTTCAGAAATATGCTGGCTTTTGAAAGCTGCTGCCCTACTCAAGCAGTTTTCACTGAGCAGTCACAGAATGACTACCTTGTTTCTTTCTTGAGTAGTTAGTTTCCAGAAGAGAGAGGTGAGTAATTTAAGCAATTATTTCAACTCTTGGTTTCCCTCTGTTTCGTTAGTTAAGGATTTTACAAATCTGCTAATTGTTTTTCCAGTGTTCTGGCTTAATTGGCCAGAATTCCAGAGATCAACCCAATCCTTCAGGCTTTCTAAAAGAAAGCAGTACAAAAGCAGCAAACATTTGCTTTTGGTAACAGATTGCATGCTTTTGTTGGCATCTCTGTCTCTCAGGAGCATCTGGATATAAACTATCAGTTCCTTTGGGCAGGTTGAGCTTAGCTTACTATCTGGAAGTAGGTCAGGGTAAATTTCTTTAGGTGCCTTTGAAAAGCGTTTCTCGTCATAGCTTTTTAAGGATATGGACACACAAACAAGTTCCTGTGAGGCAAGCTTAAAGCCTGCTACTTCAACACAAACATCTGAGTTTGCTTACCCTTCCAGGTAAAACTATTCCTTTGGCTGTACACATTAACTTATTCTGTGTTATTGTACTGTGCACCGGTGCAGTTTTTGCACCAGTGACGAGTGGGGAAGGATCCAGTGCCCTGCACACATGCAAGAGCTCTAACAAATGAAAATGTTGTCTCCAAAAGGGCTTTTGGTCATCTCTTCTGTCAGTCAAGCTTGGGTCTAGTGCAGTGGTGACCTGTTACGAGCATTTGCATACCATGACGCGTGTGGTATATAAATATAAAATACAGGATTAGAACATCATCTAGTATATTTGAGGCTGTTGCTTTTCCATGGTGGTGTCCCTCAGGAATTTGACAGTGGAAAAACTGAGTATTTGGGAGATGACACAGACTGAATTGAGACATCTACTTTTTTATGAGCTTGAAAAACCAAGACATGAGGCTTTAGAGTATATCAGCATCTTGTCAGGCTTGTAGAAGGAGTAGGACTGTCAGTGCATTATTCAAATGTGTGTTAATTCAAATCTTAAAAAGTTCTGCCGGAGGAAAGAATATTCTTTTCTTGTGACAGCCACCCTCTGACTCTGTCAGATGATTTATGAATTTATTCAGATGCCACATTTTTTCGTACTAATGACATCCTTTCTGCTTTGTTCCTTAAGCAGTGTCACAGAGGGCGACAACACCAACCCAACTGAGAGCACACCTGCTTCCTGCTACCCTTGTAACATGATAAAAACCGAATCCAAAGAGCCTGAGAGCACGATGCCTCTGGGAAGCCCCTCAACTGAAGCTCTGCCTTCAAGGTTATCTTGGCCAAACCATTTTTCAGGCACTGCTGAAGGCCTGAATAGGAGTGATTTTCTGCTCGATCCGAGCAGAAGCTACAGTTACCCCAGACAGAAGACTCCAGGTACGCCAAAGAGGAACTGTCCAGCACCTTTGACTTTTGACTTTGATGGGTGTGAGCTCCCAGCGGGGTACTCCCCACTGACCCCAGCAGAGTTCACGAACACGATCTCTAGCTGTCCAAAGTCGGCAAGTTACTCTCTAGACTGCACTGATGAGAAGACTCTGGGAGACAGCAACACAAAGCAGAGCCATTCATGTCCTGCCTTACCTCCTCGGGCACCAAAGTCAAGTGAAGAAAAAACGGTTACAGACATGTGTCCCTTGCCGCTGAAAATAGATGGCGCCGAGGAGGAGTCAAAAACTGGTTCTCCAGACCTCTTGGAAGACCAGTATCTCGTCAAAAAGGGCACGCAGGATACGTTCTCTGTGTCTTATCCCTTCTCGTCTCCCCTGCACCTCCAGTTAGCGCCAAGGTCGTGCGGGGATGGCTCTCCGTGGCAGCCACCCACAGACCTTTCTGGACTCTCTATAGAGGAAGTGTCTAAATCGCTGAGGTTTATTGGTCTGTCAGAAGATGTCATATCATTTTTTGTTACAGAGAAAATTGATGGTAATTTACTGGTTCAGCTTACAGAAGAAATCCTGTCAGAGGACTTTAAGCTAAGCAAATTGCAGGTTAAGAAAATACTACAGTTCATTAATGGCTGGCGGCCTAAGATGTGATGCCGACTAGTTATTAATGAAACTGTATGAGATGTGCTCAATGCACTTCAGCTAATACATCACTTCCTGTTTTTTGCACTAAAAGCCCTTCCTGTAAATAGTAGTAGAAAAATTCTTACTATGCAGATAAACGTTTTTTGAGTGGTGAATGGATTTTTTTTTTTAATGTCAATAATAAAGGTAGAGAATCTGCAGAGGTGTGCCTTGTGCATCCCTGAACGTTCAACAGCTGCTAAAAACTGGACACTAGGGGAACTTTTACTCCGTAGTCTGTTAAGACTTAGTCATATTTATTACTGAACAATTTGATGCTGAAAGACACACACCAATCCAGTTTACAGTTTTGTGTTAACTGCAAAAAAAAAATGTATTTCTTACGGGATTATTTCTGTTCAAATAATATTTGGCAACATGCTGTGACTTTCTTCCGTTTCTGTTAACAAAAAGCATGTTCAGATATATGAAAACATTGTTTTGACACTACATCTGAAAATGTTAAGAATTGCTGTGAAGTGCCACTAATACACTATTCTTGCAGCATATTTTTATTAACAGTATCTTCTTGACTACCTGTAATGTGGGTACATTTTCCATGTTACTTTGAGCAAAAAGAGTTAACTGTTTTTAAAACAAGAGTCTTGCTTAGTTCATTGCCCAGAGGGAAGGGAGAAGGGGGATTTTCCTACTGAGCCACTCTGCCCTGGTCAATTAAAAGTTTATGACCTGTAGATTTCAAAAGTTTCTTTTGTAGTCGGATGGCTGGAGTAAGTAGCATGACTTCTGGTCGTGCGGCTTTCTCATGGGAAAGGCAGTTCCGTGCACAGACTTTCTCAGCAGATCCAGCCTGCCGCAGTAGCCTGCTAGCACAGCCCTTGCAATAGCCTTCCCCTGGCGAAAGGCAACCCCTTAGATTTCCTCTGCTATTTCAGCTGAAAATGCGGTCAATGTGCTCTTCTATTGCGGCAGTTGGATCTGTTTGGGAAGGCAGTAGTACTCCTGTAGGATGCCTTTGAAATAAAGCATTAGTGAGGTTGGCACAGAAACAGCACATGGCATGCTGGTAAGAAG
Organism: Phalacrocorax carbo; assembly: GCF_963921805.1. Classification (NCBI taxonomy): domain Eukaryota; kingdom Metazoa; phylum Chordata; class Aves; order Suliformes; family Phalacrocoracidae; genus Phalacrocorax; species Phalacrocorax carbo. Next base: position 48,253,809 of record NC_087514.1, read on the forward strand.
GGGCCAAGTGAGGGTTTTGGCCACACCTTGGGAAATGCGCTGATGTTTAAGTTCACCTGTCTTGTTTGCAGTGGGCTAGGAGGATGTGGGTGTCAAAGAGGGAGGGACTGTAGCATCATAAGATGTGCTAATTCAGTTGCCCAGCTGCAAAACCTCACTGCAATAGATGTCACGTGGAAGTAGCAGTCAAAAGGGAGCGTAGAGATGGGAAGGGGGCATTAGGCTGCCCCTGGACACCTTTCAAATTTAACTGCTCAGAAGGCTAGAAGTAGGATTAACTTCTGCTAGTCTGTTGCCAATATCCTGTGCTTGGCAGAGCTCTCCAAAATGTGTCTGAATAACCCCAGGATCCTCTGTTTTTGTAGTACTGAATGGAAGGATTTGTGGAGTTCCACAGGAAACAGTCTGTGATGTCTGTCCATCCTCAGCAACCATGTGTGCCCACGATCCTCAGGTGGTCAGAGCCAGGGGTGCTGGAGCAGCTTCACGTTCACCTGCTGCTGAACAGAGCCCTGGCAAGGGTGACACCGTACCTGCCTTTCTCACCTTTTTGAAGTACAGAAAAATCTCTCTTTTTCCATTGTAGGGCATGTAGTGGGAGCATCGAGGAAATACAGAGGAGGGACAAAAGTGAGAGGCTGCTTTTGCCTGTTTTCTCAAGCATATTGACTCATTAGAAAGAATTTACTTGCAAATGGAGTTTTCTGCTGCCCTGGCAAATTTCATGTCATGTCCCCCTGCTGAAGCCAAGATCCATCATTTGTCATGCAATAATGCAAACCACCGGTTCCCAACTAGAGAGCAAAGCCCAATTGATGTGGGCACTAGAAAGCAGTGAGCCAAAAAATATCCCAATAGAAAAACCCCAAGAGTTCATAATCCTACTCTTTTTCTTAATGTATCGACTTTTAGCAACAGATCAATAGCTTTCTCCGGATGCATTTTAATTAGCATCCTATTTTAGCTGCAAGAAAGACTAAATCGAATCAAGTACTGTGCAGATGTGTATGCTTGTTGGTAGGCATGTGGAAGTTGAAGTCAATTGCATTTTAACCCTCGCTATGTCAAATGGGCTTTCAAATTTGAAAGGGACAAATTTTAAATGTCAGGTACTTTTCTTTGTTTTGCTTGGCTTGTTAATTCCAGGTGAAAAAAGTAAAACCTCTCAAAAAAAGGAGATGGCAGTCTTTAAAGAAATTAAATATTTTGAATGCCCCCAGGATAACAACATCCCTGAGAAAATAGTGGTGTTTGACTATGGATGGATACCTATTCTGTTATCTCTGCTTACCTGCTTGGAATATTTTTTCTTGCAAGCAGCCTGGTGAAATTTGCATTCATGATTGTGCTGCATTAATGTCACGTATGCTTAGACCAAAACACAACTTTTTGGAGGCACTCTGCTAAAATAGGCCAAACCTAACCTTGCACTTCTTTCCTCAGATTAAATAAACGTAAGGCCTCTGGTGCTTATGTAGTTATCAGTGTCTGACTTGTGTGTTATCCTCGGGGTTTTTCTTTGCTTGGGAGTTTTGGTAGAAAAAAAAATCTGGTATGTCATTCTGTATGGAGCTGTCTCTTTGTTCTACACCGGGAAACACATCCTTTCTATGCAACAGTCGTGTGGTAGTGCAGGGACTGATGCTGCCTTCAGCATCGAAACCTGGATTTTAACATGGGGGCTTTTCTGGAAGTGGACACAACTGGCCAGGGGAGGGATGGGGAGGAAACTTGAGGGGAAGTGCTGGTTTTCTTTAAATGCTCATGCCTACGATTGAGATTCTTTGTCTTGCTGCCTGGCTGGCTGTATTGAAATCAACTCAAAGTGCATATTTGCGTTCTTATTCTTGCCATATTGTAAAAATTGCCTATGGCTAGAAACTTAGAGACAGAAAACATTTGGTGCATCCAAAATTAGAAGGAAAATGTATTTTGAAGTTTTCTTTGCAGCTAGAAGCAAGGGTTTGAAATAACTGTATATTACATAGGGCTTTTTCCAATACAACAGTTCTACTTGCCACTTTAACTGACTTTATTCCACAACAACAGCTTCAAGAGAATCAACATAAATAACGACGCCGTCTCAAAAACCATCATGTTTTAAATCTGTCTATAAATACTTGAAGTGTTTTCTCCTATGTTTTCTTCCTGAATCAACTGCTTGATTGTCTCCCCCGCTAAATAAAGTGTGCTGGCACCGGTTACTTGCGTGCTGCCCAGCGGGGTGCCTGCCTGCACTGCAGGTCAGCAAAGTCCTGCCTGCAGGCCAGGCAGGGGCTACACCAGGCTACTTAAAAGCCAAACACCAGCCCTATGTGAAAGGACGAGGGCTCAGCCCAGCTCTCCTGGCTCCTCTTTTTGATGCTCTGAAATTGCAGCATTCCTGTGTACGTGGTAGAAGGTACGAATGAAATCATAAGAGGTGAGGGATCATCCATTTTATTTTACTAGGGATGGCAGGGCAGTAGGAAAACAGGCCCCTTGTTGAGACCTAGCAATAAATGACTCTTCATTTGTACGTCTTAAACTCGTAACAGTCCGGGAGTTGTTCAGACTTTACCGTTTCTGTGCATAATAACCAAATTTTCAGCGTGAAAATCTGCAGAGTGATTCTCTTGGCTTGGACAATCTTCTGAATTATATTAAAAAGATCTGTTAGTTCTTAGCTCTTTAGATTTACTTTGGGTAGGTCAAAAAAGTAACACTTGGGAAAAAAAGAGAAAGCCCCAGAACTTTGGCTTAGTATATTTCCGTTATAAAATGAAGCATGGTTTTTGTGGAATTCTGTGCTGTTTTGGGCTTTTGTGTAAAAGGCTGAAGGCAGATTATTATTTAAACCAGGTGCAAATAAATATTCCTGTAATGTATATGAACAAATTAAAACCGTGTATTGTAAGTATGTAAACTGTATATTAAAGACACTATTTTCATGATATTTCAAATGTGTACAGAATTTGTTGTACTAAATTGGTTGGGTTGCACGTATTGTATGAAATGGTTGGTTTTTATTTAGCAGATTCACTGACTTATCCTCTTGCTCATCTCGGTATAATTCAGAAATAAGCACTTCTCAAATAGTGAATTCACAGGGTAAGATTGGGCTAATTGAGAAGAGCAATCAGGCTTTTGCATTTAACCTCTCAAGGCACATTACCTTTCCCTGTCTTGTAATTTCACTTGATCCCCTTCAGCAAGAGCATCGAGCTGTGCGTTCCCCAAAGAATTTGTTGCCAGACGGCTTTTCTGTTTCCAGCAGACGTTCACCTAAAACATTATTTTCCTGATCCCTCAGCCTATTATCTTTGTTTTAGAGGAATGTATTCAATTATAATTTGGATATGCTTTCAAGCGCAAGACCAGGCGCAAGTATTTCTGCTTTGCAAAAAGTCTCTGAAGCGTTTATTGGGTGGGGAGAAAATTAGAGACAAAACAACGTTATGCTCTAGGTGGCCTGTTCACGTCTCCTATGATACTGGCAACAAGGGGAAATGTCAGCTCTACAGCCATCCACATGTCATGCAGATAAGTTGCTGTTGTGCCAAATTCCCCTTGGGCTGAAGCTTCATTCACTGATACTAGGCCAAAGAAAGTTTACTCCAGCACAACAGGAGTTGTGGAGGGTTTTGTGGAGGGACTCATAGATATATGAGAAATAAAGCAGGGCAGAGACTGCCACAGTGGTTGCCATTGGATTCGAGACAGATGGGGTTTACTTGCCTCCAACCCTCACATCTGGGAGAGGAAGAAGCATGTCTGGAGGGAGGATGTGCATCATGTCGAGGCGGGAACAGAGAGAAGCAGAATTGCTCTCATGAATCAAGAAAAATCTCATTCACTATGAGCAAGTCTCTCTAGGGCACATCTCTGCTCCGCTCTCCAAAGGGGGAAGGAAAATACTTAATTTTTTGAATGCTCCAGTCAGTTGGCTCCTGGCTGGGTGAAAGTTTCTACAGGAAAGCATTTGATACAGGAAGGGGAAGGGAAGGGCTGTAGTCTAAGTCAAAATGTGGCCATGTCCCTATCAGGAAAGGGCTGTTCTAAGGCAGGCATTTTCTGTTTACATCTATTATAGTAGTCATCGAGCCTGACATAAATCTCCTGTCTGACTCTAGTTACCATGGCTACCTGTAAATGTGAATAAGGAATACAGGCAGGGGAGGGACCTGAAAATGCAGCTCTCATCCCTTTAGGAAGTGCAAGCTTAACACTCATGGATGTGCTGCTCCTCTTGGTATGATACATTCACTAATTAGACCTCCCCTAGAGCTGTTGGGTGCGTATGTACCATGTTCTCTGTCTTTCTGGGGCTCCTGTCCTTGAGTGGAGATGCCATGGGGTTCAGGGTATCGAGGACACCTGACGGCGTGTCTCATGTTGCAGGTGACTAATCACTGAAGACCTTAGTTGCAGTAGACTGTGCTAGGTCAGGTTGTTGCTGGCTTGGGGCACTGTGCACCACACTCTGTTGCCCAGGTATAAACGTGCCTTATGTCACCAGATGCATGTGTCATACGCAGCCACTTTCTCCTGTGCACAGGGTGACCGAAAGCTGCAAACCTGGGTGAAACTCTCCTGTTCTTTTTTTCCATGCCGTGAGCAGACGATGAGATTTGTCATTGCAGAACGAACAGAAGACCTGGGCTGCTTTGGCAGTTGCCCTCAGTGATTTTTCCCAGTCAGTGCTGCTGGTCCATCTGCCTAGCAGCATTGCTGCCACGGCAGCATGATTTTTAGGAGTTCCCTTGGCACCTCTTGCTAACCACTGCCTCCACCCCTATGGGCAGCTGTTAGAATGGCAGCTCTGGTGGTTGCACAAAAACTCAAGATTAATTGTGTTCTGTATATGGATTTTTTTCTTCTTCTCTTGCCTGTGGTTGTCACACTCAGTGAAGATCAATTTTTGTTGAAAGTTGATGGTATTTATATTTTTATTCAGTTGCCTGCATCCAATCTTTCTCCTTTGCCAAGATAAAGCATTGCTATGCATTTTCACTCGGCACGATGAAGAGCTGACGTGAAGAGTTGCTTTCAGAAGGAGGTGTCTTCTCCCCTTTCTCCTCATCAGATTCCAAAGGTGGAAAGTCCACTCAAGATGGGTAACCAGGCTGCCACGATGTGAGCATAGAAATATGACCCAAATCTTTATTTATTGCTCAACAAGACTTCAAAATGCCCTTGACTCCTGGGCAGGACAAAAGGAAGCTGGTGCCAAACACGCTTGGATTAAATGAAAACCATTCTTCACAGAATGTCTGGGGTAGAAGAAGAATAAAAGGAAAGAAAATAGGGAGTAAGGAGGCAACATATTTAAGGTGCCAAGTCTGAGGAGCTGGCAATGAAGTGGAGGGACGTGTCCTCCCGCTTTGTGTGCTGTAGTACTTGTACGTGCCACACAGTGTCAGACCGGCACACAGCCGCAGAAAGATGAAACCAACTGTAGGGGTTGCAGAGGATGATAGATGGACTCTGGGATCTCATTAGGACTCTCTGCCAGTCCCATAAAAGCTCTGCCACAAGAAGGAGCTGTTTTAATTGTGTTCCTGCTATTCTATTTTACAGTATCAACAATTATTCTTAATGAATATGGGGGTCAGTGAAGCAGGTCTCCAGGGCTGGGTTTCCACTGGATTAATGCAAACAGAAAGCAGGAGGAAGCTTTAATGCGTTGACACTGTAGGAACCGGCAGAAAGTCTGGCAGAGCCCTGAAAGAGCCCTGAAGAACTGCATGTATCTTGGTTAATTCTATTTAACTGCATTTCTGCAAGTGGGAGAAATGTATGACAGCTAGAAATTATCCTAAACGCTAGTCCTAGTTAGCCTTTGCTCCTGAAGAATGAAGCACAGCCCATCCTGGTAACCAGCCCTCCAGTTTCCTCCTGAAGACAATGGGTATTGTTATCCTTTAAAAAGGCTGGGAAATCATACCGGATTAGTATTTCAGAGAACCATAGAATGGTTTGGGTTGGAAGGGGCCTTTAAAGATCAGCTAGTCATTGTCCCCCCTGCCATGGGCAGGGATATCCTTCACTAGATCAGGTTGCTCAAAGCCCCGTCCAACCTGGCCTTGAACACTTCCAATGATGGGGCATTCACAGCTTCTCGGGGTAGCCCTCTTTCAGTTTATAACCACTGCCCCTTGTCCCCTCACTACAGGCCTTGGTAAGAATACTCTCTCCATCTTTCTCATAAGCCCCTTTTATATATTGAAAGGATGCAAGAAGGTATCTCTGGAGCCTTCTCATCTCCAGGCAGAACAACTCCAACTCTCTCAGCCTGTGTTCATAGAAGAGGTGCTCCAGCCCTCTGACCATTTCATGGCCCTGCAATTTCTCCTTTTACTAATAAATCAGTGAAACTGCAGTAGAGGTGGGAACAGCCTTCTGTCTACATCTGTCCCGCACAGGTCTTCTGCTTCCTGTAATGAAAGGCAGTGATAGTTAAACACTTTTCTCTTACATATTTAGTGAGCTTTCCAATTACCCTTCCTTCCTGACTTTAAAAAAAAAAAAAAAAAAAGGTAAGGGCACCTATTGTTTCTTCTTTTGATTCTTCTCTGCTACAGCTGGTTTACTGACAAAGGAAAGTGTCATTTCACAGGGTCTCCAATGTTCATCTTTTGCTGTATAGAATTCAATCTGAGCTTCTTGTGCAACGCTAATAGCTAGGACTTGTAAACTGAACCTCCAGCAGGAGTGCAGCAGCCCAAGGATAAAAAGCCCACCAATTAAAAAAGCAACAAACAGTAAAAATCCAGGTTTCTCAGCTTGACCTACAAACCAAACCCAGCATATCCATTCATTTTGTCACCCTCCTCTTACCTTTTGGCCCCCAGAGACTGACTGGGTGCCTCTTGTCATGGGTGACGGGGCAGTTGCAAGGGGTAGGTGGCTGACTCTGGTCCCACACAGAGCCCTACTAGTATGTCCAGGCAAAACAGTCCATCCTTTTCCTGCCCCGTTCTTGCTCCAAGAGCTTTAACCTCTGACCTTCCATTGTAGATAAACTTGGTTTTGGCTTCCACCATGCTTGCAAACCCCGAAGGATTCAGGTTGCGTGGTACACACTTATAAAAGCAAGTAACTAGCATTTATTAAATACCCCACTGCTGTTGAGCAGTGAGAATTGTTTTGAGGACCACAAAACTTACAGTTCCTGGAGTTTCTTTCATTCTTCCTCCCTGGTTCTTCATGTGTAAAATGAACCTAGCCCCAAACCCAGTGTATGGCATGATAGTTCTGCTCCTACAGCCCTGAAAGTGGTTTGGTTATTTCCCCACTCTGGGGATTACTGAGACACCTTCAGCTACTGTCTGGTTGTACAGAGTTCAGTTTCCTAAGCATGTATAACGTCACTTACATTTGATAACTAGCAGCTGGAATTTGATTTTTGATTTTTGTAGCTTATCCAAATGGCTTGTGTTCATATTTCCTCAATCCAGTGTTTTCACATGAAAATTGGAATAACTACCTAAAGTAAAACTATATATATGATGCATGAAAATTGGTGTCATCTTATTCCTATTGATGGCTTTAAACAGAAAAAACAGAGAAGGGCAAAGCACAAGTAAAAGGAATTATATTTAGGCTGCAGGTTCTTACACTTAAGCTTGAAATCTCAGGGCTCATCATAAGCCATGAATTTCCATATACAAGATGCAGCTTTGAAATCTTTTTTCAAAGTCTTTCATTTGAGCTGTGGAAAACCAGAGATGAGAAGGCAGTTTCTAAAGGAGAGAGGAGAGGCCTGTCTGTCATGCTGCACCTTTCATCGCCATACACAAAGGACCAACATAAAGAGAATAAGCTGGCATAAGCTGAGCCGCAGCGCCTCAGACCGAGGTTGCAGCCCAGTATCGCTTCCCTCCCAGCAGCCCCAAGCAAAGACCATGGCAAGGGAATGGGAACAGGACACACCGGGATATTTCTTGTGACTGCTTTCCTCTTCTCCACTGATTTACACCTCAGGGGCTTTCAGAGACAGAAGAGGTGTTTTGTATTTAAAAGTCACTGTATTCACTAATGACTTTCAAAGTTTCATGTTAAAATGCAAAATTTTGTCTGCAAATTATATTGGATTTTATTCAGAAGCTTTAAGCAAAAATCAAGATTTTAGGAAGAGATGCATTTAAAGATCCCAGCACTACCACTAAAACAGTATCAGCTTGTTGTGTTTGTAAACTATAAGTGACTCTGTCTCTGGAATTTCTGTTCTTGCATGCTTTTCCAAGGGGTAACAACTTCCTATTGGTACTCACAGAGCTTGACATTCGTGTGACAACCTGTGGAGCACCTTAAATTACGGGATGCTTGTTTCTGACTGGGGAAAAACCTGCTCCCAAGTCTCGAGGGATGCACTTTGCACCCACTCATTCATGGGGATCTGAAGGAAATGTGCTCAAATACCAAGGAACAAAGTAAACATTGTCTTGGACCCTAAAGCTCAGCATTTCTCTAAGTTCTATGTGAAACCAACCTTACTGCATGAGTTTCTGCATTTATTTCTCAGCAAAAATTCGCCCGGAAATGAAATGGGATTTTTAGAAGCCAGAGGGGATTCCAGCCAAGAAACTAAGATAATGTTAATCAGTAAAATTTGACCCAAGACATTATTAAGCCTCTTCCACCCATGTTATATATCAGAAAAAAAATCTTCCCAGAGAGCCATTCTCCATAACAGCCACTGCTTATTGCTCTTCATTTTGTCATAAGCCAAGTTCGCAAATGCATTTTTAATTTTTGTAATAGAAGACTTGGAATTTTTTGGGGAAAAAAAGGACTATAATCCCTTCAATTATGCTGAAATATTTCATATATTTTTAAATAGGTGTCTTCTAGAAAGCTCTGCTATTTCTCCATTTTTAATACTTACCATAGCTATTTCAGATGAGAGCTCTTTAAGAGTCAGAGTACCAATAAAAGTCTGTTAAAAGCAGGCTAGCTTCTGGTTAGCTCAGTTTTTTGCTAAAGCTGTGTTATATTACTGACTGCAGGTGTGTGTATGCACCTGGGTGTCTGTGTATATATGCATGTAACTAACAAAAAAGCATGAATAAAAAATCACCTGCTACTTGTCTGCTGCTTACTGTACAGTGTAAGTGCTTCTGCAATACGGAAAACATGAGCTCTTCCAGTGTGCGAGAACAAGCAAGTGAACTTGCCAGACAGACAGGAAGCAAAATCTGTTCATGAAGACAGACTGACAGTTCAAGTGCAGGGAAATGGGAAAAGGGTAATCCAGGCTCCCTTTTAAATTTGCTTAATAATGTTTTCTTCTCTTCTGAGAGAATGAAAGATTACGTTCACACAGGTAAAGGACTTTTTTAATTTGATTGTTTTAGCTAAGTTTCTTCATGCAATTTTCCATTCGATTTAATTCTATTTAGTATGATAAATGCTGCTTAATCTAAACTTCTTTTTTTTTTTCATTTTCATGTATGAAAAACAGAGATGAAAGATTAGCTTCTAGTGACCTGCATCAAAATACAATTTGGCTGGAAATGAAATGAATTTGGATTTAGCTGTATCTCCTGGATAGTTTTGCTGCAACAACAAATCTTCATAAAGTTAAGCTGCCTCTGCTCAAGGAGTGGAAGAGGTGTGTTCAGCTGAGCTGTGAGAAGCTCCTGCCATCTCTGCCCTGCCTGTGTGTGTCTGACTGGAGTCAGTGCCATCAGATCCTCAAAATGTAAAGGAATTTAGGATTTTAAAGTAAGATTACTGCAGCAGCTTTTCATGGTTTAATTATTTTATATTGGAGGCTGCCGAATGATGCATTTGGTGAGCTGATTGCTTTTCAGAGAGCATTAAAAGATTTAGTTGCTCCCTGTTTCAAACATTTGGAAATTCTCACGCTGGGATTGAAGGAAGCTGTGGAGCAAATCGTGTCTCTCCCTGGGCGCTGGCGGCTCGCTTCCTTGGTAGCTTGGGCTGTGTGGAAGGAATTGTGACAAAATGTAATTATTTTGGATTTAAGCTGTGTTGTAACTTGGTCTGTGTTTTGTCTCTCAGCTGTGTAAAAGGCCATATGCACTAGTTGTTAGCTTTTCTTAATCAGTAAGTATTAAAGGCAAGAATTAATATAGCCTTTTCCCCCTGCTCTGCTGGTGGCACTGGTCTCGCTGGGTGCCCACTGCCTGGGCTTGGTCCCAGGCATGTGGCTGTGGTGGGGAGCCGGCATCCCTCAGTGCACAGCGGGCATGTCCAGGCAGACATCTCTTCAGATCTGGATGTCCTTATCAACCTCAGGGCGCTGGCTGCAGCGCAGGGTAATGTGGGCAGTGAAACAGCAATACAGGCAACTTACATACCATCACACGCTCCCGTCCTCGCTGTATGGTGGGTGACTATAGCTGCTGGGGTTGCTATCCATCCTCCTCAGTGGAGAAATATCCAAATATTGCACAGCCCAAGAGCAAACAGTTCCGCTTACCATATTGCAAAGGTAACATGAAAGTTATTTACAGAAAAATTGATTTCTTTAGGATAGTCCAGAGGAGGAATAAGTGGTCATAAAAATCTCCTTGCATCGAAGAGTCTGACTGACACCCCCTCCCCAAGTCACTGCCCGCTGGTCTTGCACTTGGGCATGGCAGCAAAGGAGGCTGTTGGTCAGGACAGGCCTGAGATGAACTTGGTATCAAATAGGAGGGATTGACATTTACTGAACAGTGAAAAAATTCTTGTAAGCATGGCTTCAAGTGCATTCATTCTATTGTAATTTTCTTCTGTACTGATTACAAAAACCCCTCAGTAGCTTTTCCCTGAGGATCCACTCAGAAAGATCCCGTTTTTTCAGAGCCATAAATAGGCTCACCTGCGGCTGCTGCCGCCTGTTGCTCCCTGTGCCTGGCAGGGACATCTGCTGTGCCGCTTGTGGAGCTCAGAACAACTGTTTCCACCTACCTCCATCTCCTCTTTGCCACATTTCCTCCCGTTACCTGGCCCCAGGCCCTCCCCAGTGACAGCTGAATGCCCCCTGCGCTGCCCCCTGCTCCTCCATGAGCTGTCTGGGTGGGCAGCTGTGGTGGCTCTGCAGCCCAGTGCTCACCTGGGCAGGGCCAAACTGGGCAACCAGGAGAGCTCTGCCTGACCCTGATGGCTGAGACAGGCTCAGCAAAACCTGGAGGCCTGTCAGGAGCCTCCAGAGCAAAGCCCAGGCAGTCTAAGCTGGAATAAGGTTAGTTTTTCGTTCATTTTCTGTTCAAGTCTTCTTACTTGGGAGACACAGCCATGCCCTGGGAGGTTGAACTAATGTTGTTCACATACAGATCTTAGAGATACTTTATAGCAATTGCACTCTCCCCTCCCCAAAGCATTTTCTCATGGGCCTTCTGAAGCGTCACCTGTGTCACCAGCACTTCCCTACTAAGCTTGTAAACTAACAAAAGATTGATAGGTTCCTAAAGTTAAGGTGGTGTTTCCCCACTTTCTGCTTTAAAACTTAGATTGCTGAGATGATTGCTTTTTTCGCCTTGTGGGGTTGGCAAGGCTTGTCTGATCGGTGTTCAGGAGAAGCCCAAGTGTCTGACAAGCCTTTTGAAAACAAAGCGAAAACTGAGCTGTCCCATCTGTTTTCTTCAAAAATAGCCCTAATGCCAGAGCACGGTCTTTGATAGGATGTCTCCTGCCCCATACCATATCCCTCCCACCCATATTGCAGGGCAAAGAAGAAATTAAATCCCCAGTGCTATAAAGCTAAACAATGTAGTTTTAGTTCTGAATTCACATGTTGGAGCTTCATGAAATCCTCTTTTAGTGTGGATTTCACTCACTAAGCCATAATAAAATGGATAAATCCAATAATTTCTTTGAATTTGATTCCACTTGCGCTTCCTCTTTCCTAAGCAGCTTTTTGTGTCATGAAAACAATGGTCCAGTATGTATTTAATAGTTCATCTTTTTAATAGTTAATCTCATGACATTTCTCTGCATCTGGAGGAAAGTACCCAGGACAATAATGCTGGCTAATAATATCAAACTGATGAGCAAAGAAATAGCACCCACATTCTCAGCTGATGATGTGGCAAAGATCAAGAAATTCTGCAAAGCTCAAACTAAAGTAAGTTATAAATTGCACTAATACTGGCTAATGGATAATGAGATTCCATTCTAATGTTGGTAATGTGCAATGTAAGTGTTTGCTGTTTCTTAAATAGGATATCTTTGACCATTTAAGCAAGTCTTTAGCACCAAACGTTCATGGCCATGAGTATATTAAAAAAAGCCATTTTGTGTATGCTACTGCGGGGTAATGAGAACGTTCTCAACAATGGGACACGCATTAAAGGAGACATCAATATCTTATTATTAGGTAAGAGCATGTAGAGTTAATAGTGCATTGATAAGTTATTTTATTATCCCCCCTCCTCATCATGCCAGTGTAGTTGTGTTATGCAATATTAGCAAGAAAATAAAAGCCAACCCAGTACAAAGACTCATTTTGTCTTATACAAGAATGTTTGTTAGTGTCTTAGGATCAATTTATTTTATCCTTGGGCACATTTTTACAATTATTTCTGTTTTGTCCCACACTTCCCTATTTACTTGACATCTGTTCTATGTTTCTAACTAGTGCCGGCATGATGCGCAATTGAGTCTAATCCTGCACTGCTCATTCGGGCGAGACACCCACTGATTTTGCGAATGGGCTTCAGTTTATCGCTCAAGTTGATGGAACTGTTCTACTTCTGTCACTTGTAGGCATGGTGGCTGTTCAGTTGAGACTTCATTCCTAAATGCTTTGTTTTCAGCACCCGCAATTAAGTTACATTAGCCTGACAATCTAACCTGCCACATAACAGTTCCTGGCAGAGGTATCAGCTTCCTTGCTTAAATCAAGCTCTTTATTTCTCTACAGAGCTTCAATCAAATATTTGATAGCTTGCTTTAAAAATAGATTAACCTAAAACAATAATCCTTTTCAAATCTTTCTCTTTGAGTATGTCTTTTCTCTCCTGAAGGGGGCAACTTGCACACTTACTGACAGTACTGAAACAACGCTTCATCTTCAGCCCACTACGGTGGCATTTTAACCATGTCAGTACAGATAGGATTAAACACGTCAGAACAGATCACAGCAGATCCTTTATCTGTTCTCCAACAACCCCTTGTCAAAAGCACTTGCCCAGCACCTGAATTGCCTTGCTGTGTATCAAATATAACACATGTGGAGCCACAAAAATGCAAAGCAGTTGTATGATGGCACTCAATGACATGCTAAAGGATCTGCCTGTGCTTTGCAATCCAAAGGACTGTCTATTAAAGCTTTAATATAGCCAAAGGCTGGTCCCTTAATCAAATGCAAAGCTAGGTTGGACATAGGCATACTTCTTGAAAATTTGGAATGAGATCTTAAATTTAAAAAAAAAAAAAGATAAAAAGATTTATGCTGGGAGGATTCTGAAGCAAGAACTTTGATAAGGAAAGTGTAGTTTGAACATTTCTATCTGATTTATTAAAACAGTAGGACTTCTGAGCATGTCTTTAGCACCTACATGTGTTTCAGTAATGTCTGGAGAGGGGTTAGGTATGTCATAATAATGTGGTAATAGAAACTTTTCCTTAAGAAAACAGTTGTGGTTTCTTTAACTGGAGGATTATAATTTCTAATATTACATACAACAATAGATAATAAGACAAATACTTACAACAATATATAATCTTTATAATAGTATAAAATATTAGAAATGACAATCTAATAAATATTAAAATATTTATATATTTTCTCAAAGTATTTTTAATGTATTTTTATATTTTCTATATATTTTTCTAAAATAAAAATATTCCTGACCTTAGGAATGCCAGCTTCGCTTTCTTTTCTTCCCAGTTTGAGACTGAAATGAACAATTGCAATCCTTCTTATACACCAATACTGTTGGTGTAACCTTACAACTACCTAAAGCAATTTAGAAGCTAATCAGTGGTGCAAGACTTCCAAGCTTGCTAAGACTTGGGAGCACCCCGGAGGGGAAACGCTGGAAAAAACAAACTAAAATTCTTTAAGGCATAGGATTTCTTATGAGAGCCCTTCAACTCCAGGAACTTTAAGACTCAAGCACACGTCTCTGTAATGCTTTGTCTTCTTTCAGTTGCCTGAGCCTCTGCTTTTGGAGATGCTGGTGGAGCGTGGCAGGCTCCTGTAGCTGGAATAACGAAAGGTGTTGATTTGATTTGCTCACAGCTTTCCCCTGTTGAACTGAGGCTGAACATTACACCTCATGTCATTTATATGGGAGATGTGTTCTTGAATAATGTATGAAATAAAAGGCTGCAAGCTTAGGAGAAAAAATGTACTAATAATGTCTCAAGGTACTCACAAGGTTTAAGTGAATGTTTTAAACTTTGGAAGTTTTGATCTTTGTTACTTGAAAAGAGGAAAAACTTTGACACTGTCAGAGGCATCTTCCTCCTTTTACAGGGAAGGAGCTTAGAAAACATTGAATGAAAAATAATTATTACAAAGACCAAGTGGTAGCTTATAAAAGTTGGTTGTAACCGTCCTTCAGCTGCCTGGCAAACTGCGGTTTTCTGAGGCCATAGCCAGGCTCCCCTGCCATTAGCAATATCAAGGTTAGCATCATCCACATACCCATCAGCAGGGACAGGGCTCTCCTGCTCCCACCACCTTCATCCAGCTATTGAGGTCTGTCTTCCAACAGCAATGCAGGCGACAGCTGTGGGATTTTGGGAACCAAGGGGGAAGAAGTGTCTCGGCAACGACTGTGGCTGTGGCAGAGCAGCGCTGCCAGAAGCCCTGGGTTTGCTCCCACTGAGTGCCATGCCCCTGCTTGTGACTGTGGGACTAAATGGCACCATCGAAACATCAGACCAACAAGCAGCTACTGGTGGGTTGCCTTTTCTCAATCTGATTTGTCAGCGATTTACTCTGTGCTCTTACTTAAGCCTCCTGGTAGTCCTGATTTAACTGTCTTTCCAATAAATTGAGGAAACTGATTTCTTATTTCCCAACAGTATTTGGGCAATTAATTGTAAAAATACTTTGTAAGTGCAAGAACATTTCTATCATTGAAGTTCATTCCTGCCAGAGCTTGAAAGTACCAAGACTCGAGTTTACTGGAGCAATTAACCCCTGGCATCATCAGCAAATGTTTAATGACTAGCCCTAACGGCCAGCTCAGAGGTCTGGGCCTGCATTCTGCAGCCCCAGGATCTGAAGGGGGTGGCCATGATGCTCCTCCTGCCCTCATTTCTTTTGTACGTCCGTGGAGAGGAGCCAGGGCTCTGGCTGCTGGGACCCACATTTCCCCTTCCATAAAAGTTTCGTGCTGCACACCTGTGTGTTTGCATGGGGTTGCCGTGTTGTTAAACATAGCTGAAGTTTGAAGTTTAATGACAGATAAGTCCTGCTGCAGCTAGGAAAAGGCTTTTGGCAAGGGTAATCCTGCTAATGTGTGGCTCCATCTGAGATGATCCAGACCCCTAGAAGTTCATGGCTATATCTTACACAGTGACCCTTGGGAGGGGTGTGCAAAAATTATTCTGACTTCACTAGTAGCTACTTAAATTTCAACTACTTTCAGCACCCCTTGTGACGAAAGCCAAAAGTGGTGGGGAAGGAGAGGATGTTTACTGCACTCCTGTTTAATAAACTAAGGGAAATCATGCGCTCGCAGGTACTGCACAAGTTATTCAGCAGAAATTAATAATTCACATACATGCTGAATAAAATGGTAGTAAAGAAAGGTCAGGATTTCTCTGTTGCTTGTTAGGATATTTAATTTCTTCCAGTGCTCTAAAACCAGTGTGCAAAAGGCTTTGGCCTTACAACTGAAAGATGGCAAGGTGCTCTGCTTTCCCCTTTAAGAGGTAATCTTTGAATTGCAAAATATTCCCTAAACCACTTCCACCATCAGCAGGGGGTTGCCAGGAAGGCAGCTGACAGCAGCTGTAACTGCTGATTAAGAAACTGATGCTCAGCCTTGCATTTCCAAAGATATCAAACCTTCCATTTTTTGAGCTTTAAAACCTTCCTGTCGTGCAATGGGCCCCGTGCACCCAACTGCACGCTGCGCGCCTGTGTGAGCATCAGCAAGCGCCCACGTACCCAAGCTCCTGCACCCCGGCCTGTGGGGTTTTTAGTAAAAAGGCCTTGAAATGGACTTGATGCCACGTAATAAGAATTAGGAAAGTGTTTTAGAGCTGAAGAATATTTGTGGAAAGGAAAAAAATAAAACCACATTTTTAGCCCACCCAGTCCTAGTCCGCCAGGTCATTGAGATGCGGTGGGGAACAAGTGAGAAAGCAAATATGGAAGTAAGCCCAACCACAGCCAATCTGAGAGTGATCTGACACACCTGGAAAGCAGTTTGTGCAATATGGGTATAAATTAAGGCAAGTGGAAGCCAAGATAACTTGTTTCTAGGAAAGCAAGTGGCACCACCTAATCTAAGCACTCAGGCATGATTATGGTGTAAATGAAAGCATTTCTATGACTTTGCTAGCACAAAGGGCAGAGTGACTTGCTCATTTGCACCCCAGGGGAAAAGAGGTAAATAAACCTCTGGGGAAAAAAGGGTAAATAAAGCTCTATTCCTCCTTTCCCCAGCTTTCATTTCAGCAATACCTTTGAGGTTGCCAGGACCACGTTAAAAAATGGATGCGTCTGTGGCTATTTGTATTTCTGTGAAATTCAAATTTGTTCCTAAGCTCAAAATTCACTCCTGGGGGGGAAGGTGGTTACCAGACAGTGCTCTGCAGGTCCTTCATGGACAGGGGTGTAGCCAGCAGTGAGGTTTGATGTCAACCAAATTGCTATACAGTCACTCCCACCACATGACCATGTGGGGAGCCGGCCAGGAAAGACAGCATGGAGCAAAGCACTGGGACAGGGATGCCCCACTTTTCCTGGCAAGGGGGGTTGGGTGCAGGATGGGGACTCCCCTTCCAAGAGAGGACAGATATTTAGATCTGGTCTTCGGTGGCTCTGTGAAACAGCGTTGGTCTCCACCAGTCCCTCCAACAAATCCTCCAAGGCAAGAACAACCCTTATTTACTGACCCTGGCAACAGCCTCTGCAGGGACGAGCTCTCCATAGGCACAGCAGAGCCAGCACCATGGGTACCACACTGGCTTTGTCCCCAGCAGAGGCCATGGAAGGGATTACACATCCAAATTTTTCTTCAGTCTTTCAGCTTCCAGCAACAACATACATTTTGTGCAATGCTTGTGCCAGCGCAGCCTCCGCACCACCCTGGCTGCCAGTTTCCCAGACCTCCCTGAGGCAGGGAGGTGCCCAAGGAGGCTCTGCAGCGCTGCGGGTTCGGGCAGCCAGGGGTCTGACAGTGCTTGTACGTGAGAGATGTGCGCGTTGCTATAAGCTAATGGGAATCGGTTTAAAAAGGGCACAAGCTGTGGTAATTGGTTTTGCTGTGAGGTGAGAACCTATGAAAAGCGGGGCAAACAGGTGGGCTGTTGAGCAGGAGGAACTGTTCAGGCTTCATGTTGCAAAGGATCATCTATCTGCTTGGAGGACATGGCCTGTAGCTTATCATCCAGTGGCCCATAGTGGGTATTCACTATTGCAGTTTAATTTTCTTTTTTTTTTCCCTTAAGGAAATTAATATTTTCTTATCCCAGTGGCTTTTCTTTTTCCATTCCTCCCAATCACACATGCTAATGCTTAAGTATGATCCCACAGTTGTCCTGAGTGCCTGCAGAGATTGTTCCTTAACCAGATGAGATGATAGATACTTTCATTTTCCATTTCCCTCCTTACCTTCAGCTTACCCTGACAAATCTTTTCTGGTGATGAAGGCATGACAGCAGCAGATGGAATGAAACCTAACTCTTCTAAGTGGCAACAAAGACTCCTACCACAGTTAATAAGCTAAAGTTTATTAAACAACTTACTAACTACCAAATGTGATAAACTAATAGCTTAAAAAACTACACTGAAGCTGCAATGTTGTTTTAGGTAATTCATAATACTCTGTTCTAAACAAGCAAACATCAGTGAAAGCTGCCTCCAAACCCAAGTGTTCACAACAGGATGAGAAATGTGAAAAAAGCAGTCACAGATGAAGAGGGAGAGGTGATGCTGACAAGCTTTGACCTGGCTTTTTGTGGCACAGACTGCATGGATCCACATGGTGTTAAAAAAATAAATCTAGGGCAAATGCACATACACAGAGCTCTAACAGAACACGATGGTTGGTTCTAGTTACATATTAGTAACCGCTAAGTAGAAATGCTACCATTGAGAAGTTAATCAAAATGTTCCATCAAATTATTTGGAGATAAACTTCAAGTCTGCTAAAGAGCACACAATCTTTTTTTTCCCATGAGTATTGTACTGGAAGAGCAATCATGTTTATGTATTGTACGATTAAGCATGGCAACCTTGGGAAACAATGACGTTTGATTTTGTTCTTTTAAATTCCAGATATTCAAGTTAAACTTCTTTGACGGTACTTTGTTTTCACAGTAGGTGAAGTCAAAGGCAGACATCAAGCATGGACTGTTTCATCTCAAGTAGAAGGAGTTTAGGAATCTGTGAGCAAATGAAGATGAAAACCGGAATGGAAACCTGTCTGCAAGCTTTATGATACCAATTATAATATACTTGTAAGTAATGAACTTTGACTGGGGGGCAGGGGCAGAAAAAAAGCATTCTATGAAAAAACAGAAAAAGGTGGCAATGGTGGTAGTTTTGAAGACATTTAATACAAAGGAGACCGATCAATATGCACTCCAGATAATTATTAATTTGGGAGTAGGAGGGGTGATCAGTCTGAATTGCTGCGGACTCTTTTTTTTTTTTCCCCAGTTCATTCTATTGAGGGTAAGGAAGGGGAGAGGATGAGGAGAGCAGCCACGTGGAATTTGTCTGCTGAAAAAAAATATCATAATCTTCTTGCACAAAATGAATTATTGAAACTTGACTTGAGAGCTGTCTTTTGTAATAAACTAGAATATACGGAAGAAGTGGGAAACTGAGATCACTGTATATTTAATTTCCTCATAATTTCATAGCACAATCTGAGCAAAATACAGATATTTGGCCATTACTGGATCAAATACTACAAAAGTCTCTAAGCAACATCTCCAGATTTAAGAAACAGCAATTGACAGCATGACTGTTAAGAAAATGCGGTTTATTTGGCGGTTATCTTCTCCTTTTGAGACATAAATCTCTGTATTACCAGCACTTGAAGATAGCTTGAAAATGCAGTCCAGGTAGATGGGAGAATGAAGATCCTATTTATGAGAGTCCAAGGTACTTTACCTGACACGTGGCATCTGTGTCTTAGAAAAAGCCCCTGAGTTCTAATAACAGTGGAAAAGGAGAGCTATGAAAAAAAAGAATGGAGAAATACCACGTCTCTGTTCTGATCTGCACCTAAAAGAAATTACAACTCATGACTCCTGCCCTGCACCCTGGAACCGCGTCTGCTTGGCGTCGGTGGTTCGAGACACCTGACATGCTTAGCTGAAATGAGAGAGCTAGTGTCTGGGATCAGTCCCTTTTTTGTATTTAGACAATGCAGTGCCAGCCAGACTATTAGACATTATGATTCAGTTATTTGCTACTTGCGCAAAAGCTAGACCAAGCGAGCTGATCCGTGTGCAGCAAATAGCAAGGAAATTGGTCTAGTTTGCCTAGATCAGGAATATGAGGCTGTGTATACTGTTTAGCAGAGATATTAGGTGGCATGCCTAAAAGATTTTCTGCAATGCTGAGATTCTTGAAGAAAGACCGATAAGTCACTAGACCAACAACCTATCGTTTTTTTTTTTACTCCAAACCTGAGCCACCGACTTGAATGTTGGGGTTTTTTTAATTTTATTTTTAAGCCCATGCTGTGACTCCTGATAGACTCAGCGGTGGGGAATGAGTCATGCACACAGCTCTAAATACAGTGTGCACATACTCTGCTGCGTCCAGCTGTACAGCTAGTCTGGAGCCCAGAAAAGGAGGAGCAGAGAAGAAAATATTCAGTTAAGCCCGGGTCTCTGCTAGGGG